>NC_053496.1:168029525-168353692 GCF_905171775.1 Rana temporaria
TGTTTTTGGGCTGTACTAACTCAACTACTAACATGCAAATATGTGGTATCGCTGCGATCATCAGGAGCAGGAGAATTTATTTTGGGTTGTTCTTTAGTGGTAGGTTTAGGCAGTAGCTAGAAATATACAGTTAAATTTACAAAAATAAAAAAATGTTTTACTATTTTGGGCCAGTTTTCCTTTGATAATATTAATAAAAAAAATGTAACCACTTTCTTACTGGGCACAAATACCCCCTTTTTGCCCAGGCGAAATTTCAGCTTTAAATTTAAATTGCACGGTCGTGTGACGTGCCTCCCAAACAAAATTGGCGTCCTTTTTTTCCCACAAATAGAGCTTTCTTTTGGTGGTATTTGATCACCCCTGCGTTTTTTTTTTTTTTTTTGCACTATAAACAAAAAAAAGGAGCGACAATTTTGAAAAAAACAATGTTTTACTTTTTGCTCTAATAAATATCCAATTTTTTTTAAAAAATAACTATTTTTTTGCTCAGTTTAGGCCGATATGTATTCTACATATTTTTGGTAAAAAAAAAAAAAAAAAAAAAAAAAAAAATCAAAAAAAAAAAAATCGCAATAAGCGTATAGTGATTGGTTTGCGCAAAAGTTATAATGGCTACAAAATAGGGGATAGAATTCTGAATTTGTTTTTATTATTTTTTTTACTAGTAATACGGCATTCTGCGAATTTTGTCAGGACTGCGATATTGCGGCGGACACATCGGACACTTTTGACACATTTTTGGGACCATTCACATTAATACAGCGAACAGTGCTATAAAAATGCATTGATTACTGTATAAATGTGACTGGCAGGGAAGGGGTTAACACTAGGGGACGAGGAAGGGGTTAAATGTGTATCCTGGGTGTTTTCTAACTGTGTGGGAAGGGGACTAACTGGGGGAGGTGACAGATGCTGTGTCCCTATGTACAAGGGACACAGCATCTGTCTCCTCTCCCTGACAGCACGTGGATCTCTGTGTTTACACACAGAGCTCCACGTCCCTGCTCTGTCATTGCCGATCGCGGGTACCTGGCGGTCATCGCGGCCGCCAGGTACGCGCATTGGAATCTCGGGGACGCGTCGGGTGCGCGCGCCCCCCAGTGGCTCGAGGACGTCAAAAGACGTCCTCCCAGATTTATAGAGCCACCTTGAGGCCGTCTTTTGGCCCGGGGCTCAAGTAGTTAATAAAAATGAATAAAAATCAAGAGATATTCATTACCATTTACCACCAAATGAAAGCCCAATTCCTCCCATGTAAAATTGGGCTTAGGCATTTAGATTTGTTTTACCATTAGGCGCGAAATGGGTTAAGCTCCAAAAGTTTCATCAGTTCTTTTGGGGCAAACTTGGGTATTTTTGGCCCTGCAGACTTCAATAAAAAACGCCTGAAACTCCTCAAAAATAGTGGTTTTCATATGTATTTTGATCATTTTTATGGTCTTCCCTTTAGATTTACACAGGAGATCTGGTGCTAAAATTATTGCTCTGGATTTGAGGTTTGCAGACATAGGGCCAGATTCACGTACGACTTACGCCGACGTATCTTCTGATACGCCGGTCGTATCTATGCACCTTATTCTTGAAACAAGATACGCCTGAATTTTGGCTTGATCGGACGACGCAAGTCTCCTACGCCAGCGTATCTTGGGCGCATATTTACGCTGGCCGCTAGGGGCGCTTCCATTGATTTACGCGTCGAATATGTAAATGACCTAGATACGCCGATTCACAAACGTACTTGCGCCCGTCGCAGTAAGCTACGCCGTTTACGTAAGGCGTACGTCCGGCGTAGTTATCCCACCTGAAGCAGGGGTAAGTTATGTTAGGGTATGGATGTCGGAACAGCCGTCGTATTTTACGTAAGTCGTACGTGAATGGGGCTGGGCGTAGGTTACGTTCACGTCGTACGCATTGAGCCGTCGTTTCTTAGGGAGTATATGCGACGTGATTCTGAGCATGCGCGCGCATGCGCCGTTCGTTCGGCCATTCATTTACATGGGGTCACGGTTAATTTTAATACAACACGCCCACTACCTTCCTAATTTGAATTAGGCGGGCTTACGCCGGCCCATTTACGCTACGCCGCCGTAACTTAGGGAGCAAGTGCTTTGTGAATACTGGTCTTGCCTCTCTATGTTACGTTGGCGTAGCGCTTATGAGATGCGCTACGCCCGCTCAAAGATACGCCGCTGTACGTGAATCTGGCCCATACTTTACATTTGTGGTGCGATGGATGTTTACATACCGACGCAGGACTGAAGCATGCATTTGCCAGGGGGACAGGGGCATTTAAAAAAAAAAAAAAGTGTTTATTTTATATTTTTACATTTTATTTTGATCACTTTTATTGCTTTTACAAGGAATGCAAATATTCCTTATGATAGCAATAGGTAGTGACAGGTCCCCTTTACTGAGACATCTGGGGTCTAATAGACCCCGGATCTCTCCTTCACCCCTTAAAAGCTTCAGATTATACCAAGTTCTGTGTAAGCCAATGCTTTTTACAAACCACTAATGGTTTGTTACAAAGCACTTCTGGTTTCCTAGACCACAAAGATGATCAGGGACATTCTAGTACCCGATCAGCTCTATGGTCAGCCGACGGAACTGACGGCTGCAAATCCCGTATTTCCTGGTGGGATAGGAGAGCCCCGGAAAGTGGTGGAAGGTGCTTGAAAACACCATCCAACAGCTTTTTAGACACTAGGGTCCAGATTCTCAGATACGCCGTCGTAACTCTGAGTGTGAGGCGTCGCATCTCCGCGCCTGATTTATAGAATCAGATACGCCTCACAGTTGCCTAGATACGAGCGGCGTAAGTCTCTTACGCCGTCGTATCTTAGGGTGCATATTTACGCTGGCCGCTAGGGGCGCTTCCGTATATTTCCGCATAGAATATGCAAATTAGCTAGATACGCCGATTAACGAACATACGTGCGCCCGGCGTATCAAGATACGTCGTTTACGTAAGGCGTCGGACCGGCGTAAAATTACCCCTCATAAAGCAGGGGTAAGTCATGTTAGGTATGGACGTCGGAAACGTCCGAACAGTGTCGTAATTTACGTCGTTTGCGTAAGTCGTCCGTGAATGGGGCTGGGAGTAGGTTACGTTCACGTCGCCTAAGCATTGAGCTGGCGTAATTTACTTTGAAAATTCGACGTGATACTGAGCATGCGCCGTTCGTTCGCCCAGGCATCTACATGGATGGGGTCACGCTAAATTTAAATACATCACGCCCACGACCTGCCTACTTTGAAATACGCGCGCTTACGCCGGCCCATTCACGCTACGCCGCCGTAACTTAGGACGCAAGTGCTTTGTGAATACTGCACTTGCCTCTCTAAGTTGCGGCGGCGTAGCGTAAAGAAGATACGCTACGCCCGCACAAAGTTACGCCGCCCTACGTGAATCTGGGCCTAGGATGGCTTTTACAAGAAAGAGATCTGCTGCCTCTTAAATAAACAGCACTGGGATGATGCCCGCAACTGCAGATACCATGCTGGTATAACAACTCAAAGTCGGGTGGCGTATCTGTACGTCGCCTGCCGTTAAGTGGCCAACATGCCCTTTTCTCTGTGTTTTCTATAAAGCCACCCTGGTTTTCCCCCAGTATATATGATCAATCCAGCTACCTGCCTTTCCACCACCCAATGGATCCCCAATCAGGTTTTCAACAACGCCCTTTCTCTGTTCTATCTGCCCTTACTCTGACTGACCACTGCCTCTGTCCTTCCAATCAGCATTCCTAATTTCAAGTTTGACCTACATGATAGTCCTGTAGAATCTTGTAGTCATCCTCCAAATCTCCAGAGCAGAGAGGAGTGGAACAGCCATCTTTTCTAGCTGAAGGCATTTTCTCCTTATCACTTCGCTCGTCATCTCTGAAGGACGTCCCTTCTTTTTCACTTTCAATCCTAGATACGCGTAGGTTTTCTTCCTACATAACCCACAAAGCAAAAAAAACATATACATTATGGGCCAAATTCTCAAAAAACCTGCCTAACTTAACTTTCAGCAGTTAAGTTACACAGGCGTTAAATTTCTACCTAAGTGCCCGATCCACAAAGCACTTACCTAGAAATTACACGCCGTGTAACCTAAGTGCCTCCGTCGCAAGGCGGTCGTCTGCTCGAGGGGGAGATTCCTATTCAAATGAGGCGCGCTCCCGCGCCGGACGTTCGGCGCATGCGTGTGACGTTATTTTTCCCGACGTGCATCGCGCAAACGTACTTTATGCCAGGCTTTGTGGATCGCGACGGGACAATAAAGTTGCGTCGGGTAAAAAAATACGCGCCGGGAAAAAAAATTTGAAATTTAAAAAAAAATGCGGCGATCGAAAAAAAGATTTGTTTTTACAAGGTCTAAACAGTTTAGGCCTTGTAAAAGCATCCCTAATTTTAAGTATGCAAAACGTAACTTACGCAGAAAACACAAAGCTAAAAAGCTTTGTGGATCTGCCTAAGTCCTCATTTGCATACGCAAAGCGGCATTTCCACTCGAAATGCCCCCAGCGGCGGATGTGGTACTGCATCCTAAGATCCGACAGTGTAAGTGTCTTACAGATGTCGGATCTTCTGACTATCTTTGGAAAAATCCTTCTGAGGATCGTTTCCAAAGATAGCCACAGGGATACGCAGGCTGAACAGCAGTTCCGCCTGCATATCTCCTTTGAAGATTTGGCCCTATCCTTCTCCAGGCAGATAATCTGAAAACAAAAACTAAGGGCTAGATTCAGATAGCCCGCCGTAAATTTGTGCGGGCGTAGCGTATCTGAGATACGCTACGCCGTCGTAACTTAGTGAGGCTGGGGCTGGATTCACAAAGAATCTGCGCCCTAAGTTACGGCGGCGTAGCGTACATCTGCCGGCGTAAGTGCGCTGAATTCAAATTGAGAAGAGGTGGGCGTGTTTTATGTAAATAAAACATGACCCCACGTAAATGACGTCTCTAACGAACGGCGCCGTTCGTGAAAGAATCCCAGTGCGCATGCTCAAAATTACGCCGCAAATCGTTAATGCTTTAGACGTGAACGTAATTTTGGTTGCTCCTCATATAGCAGGAGTAACGTTACGCCGGAAAAAGCCTTACGCAAACGACGTAAAAAATTCCGCCGGGCGCACGTACGTTTCTGAATCGGCGTATCCAGCTCATTTGCATATTCTACGCTGAAATCGCCGGAAGCGCCACCTAGCGGCCAGCGTAAATATGCAACTAAGATACGACGGCGTAAGAGACTTACGCCAGTCGGATCTTAGCCTAATTTCGGCGTATCTTGCTTTCTGAATACAGAAAGAAGATACGCCGCCGCAGCTTTGAATGTAAATTCTTGCTGAATCTAGACCTAAATGTTTCCACCAGTGGTGGCTGGTGAAGTTTTAGGATGGGGGGGGAGGGGGCAGACCCCGCCCTTCCTTTTTGACCCCTCCCATTTTTATTAAGCCACACCCCTTATAGAATCAACCCACTCTGTCCCCTGTATTCCACTTGCTTCCACCCATATAGTGTCAGCAGTATACAACTCAGCATCACAGGACAGAGTATACAGCCCCATCATCACAGATCAGCGTATATAGATCAGCAGCATCACATAAAGCAGTGGTCATCAACCCTGTCCTCGGGCCCACTAACAGGCCAGGTTTTATGTATTACCTTGGGGGAGAGGCAGACTAGAATGCTGCAATCACTGATCAGCAAATGATATCACCTGTGATGTATTTCAGTTATCTTGCAAACCTGGCCTGTTAGTGGGTCCTGAGGACAGGGTTGATGACCACTGACATAAAGGGTATATGGATCAGCAGCATCACATATATACTGATCTTGCAGCACACTGTTAGCACCCCCACACTGGTGAAGGCAGGGTTGCTGTTAGAAATCACAGGCCCCCTCATACCTACCTAACAGGGTCGCCCCAGGAAATCAAATTGCTAAAATGCCATGGTCGCAATGGTATGCTTTGCAGCCATGGCAGAAATTAGAGTCTTGCTACGGCTGCTTTACGTGTGCCCCCTATGGATGGGCCGCCACTGGTTTCCACCTACCTGATCCTCCTGAGGGATCTCCTGATGTTCCTGTGTGGAGTCCCGGGAATACAGAGGACGGGGACATCTCTCTGGGGGATTTCTCTTACTGGATCCCTCTGTAGGAAACACACACTGACTGATTACATTGTTTCTATGTCTTTATATCAGAGGATGTGTATCTAGGGGGATCCTCAATACTCTTCTCTCCTTTACAAGAAATGAAAGTCTCCCCTTACCCGGTGATGTGAGGGGCGGCCGCTTCTCCATCATGACGTCCTTGTAGAGATCCTTGTGTCCTTCTATATACTCCCACTCCTCCATGGAGAAATAGACAGTGACATCCTGACACCTTATAGGAACCTGACACACACAATGATACCGTCACCATCCAGACACATCCCTTGTCTGTTACTGGATAATGTCCCAGAATTCCCGGCACCGCTCACCTCTCCTGTCAGCAGCTCAATGATCTTCTGGGTGACTTCTAGAATCTGCTTTCCGCTCTCCTTAAAAATCATGGATGGGGGCCTCCGATGGTCACTCAAATTTTTTATGGGCCCATAATCCTAAATAAGAAAAAAAAAAACATTAAAAAAATAAAAAATAAATAAAAGCACAGATACCTGTCCCAAAATCCTCCTCTCCTCAAGTCTGTGTTTTATTAATAGAGATAAGAGTGATGTCATGTGACCTCCCAGAATCCTCCTCACCTCTCCGGTCAGGTCTGTGTTTTATTAATAGAGATAAGAGTGATGTCATGTGACCTCCCAGAATCCTCCTTACCTCTCCGGTCAGGTCTGTGTTTTATTAATAGAGATAAGAGTGATGTCATGTGACCTCCCAGAATCCTCCTCACCTCTCCGGTCAGCTCTGTGTTTTATTAGTAGAGATAAGAGTGATGACATGTGACCTCCCAGAATCCTCCTTACCTCTCCGGTCAGGTCTGTGTTTTATTAATAGAGATAAGAGTGATGTCATGTGACCTCCCAGAATCCTCCTCACCTCTCCGGTCAGGTCTGTGTTTTATTAATAGAGATAAGAGTGATGTCATGTGACCTCCCAGAATCCTCCTCACCTCTCCGGTCAGGTCTGTGTTTTATTAATAGAGATAAGAGTGATGTCATGTGACCTCCCAGAATCCTCCTCACCTCTCTGGTCAGCAGGTAGATGATCTCCAGGGTGAGGTCTAATATCCTCTCAGTCATGTGATCCCGTTTCTTCTCCATCTTTGGCTAGGGCAACGTAAATGCTCCTCGGGGGAGGGATAAACAAAGACTCCTGTGAATAACAATACGTATCAAACCAAATGAAATTAGAAAAATAAAACACACATGGTTAGAAGAAGGCGAACAGAAACTTTGTAGATCCTCGCGCTCAATATAACGCTAACGCGCTTTTCCATCAACCATCCAACTCACACATGAATGGATGAAAGCCAAGACAGTAGTTAGTAAATGAGTATGACCCCCAACAGAGTGACTGCAAACTTCCCAGAAATCCCCATTTTGCAGGCAGAAATAATGAGGTGTGGCCGATAATCACCTTATCAATAAATAAACATTATTATTATGTCACCAGATCAGCCTGGAGCCATGAAAACCCCCCCTCAGTCTTGAGGACATCCCTGTCTCACCTCTATCATCCCTAGTCTCCTCCCACTTCCGCCCAGTGGCTCCCAACTTCCGCTTTTGCGTTTCACGCCGCTTCCTGGTTATTATAGTGACGCAAAGCTCCATCCACAGGACGAGTAACTCACTCCGCATTTCCTATTGGCGGTAAGCAGGTGTTTCGTCAGATACGGCGACCCATCAGAGGGATGGAAACCACTACAATGTCCTTACTGCGAGAGAGTGGCGACCATTTTCTTGTAGCAACTCATATTATATCTTCATTTTGCCAATAAAAGATCGTTTTAGTACAAATTACGGAGGGCTGTTTAGAAATTCTCAAAATAAAACGTTTCCTACTGACTAGTATAGAAAATAACGTTTCGTCTCAGTTCATTGTGGCGGCCATTTTGTTGTAGCCAGTAACAGGGGACACGATATGGCTGCTGAAGAGTAAGAAGATTTCTGGTGTTCAGGCTGCAGAAAGTGTACCCAGTGTGGAGGAGGTAATAAATATCTTCTTATTTTGGGAGAAGGGGGTCACAGCACTGTGTGTATGGCCTGGACTGGGATCATGTGATCATAGGAGGCAGGTCACGTGGTTTCTATGCTTCATTATACACCTACAGGGGGCAGTAAGCACAGCACTGGGGACAGCTTATGTCCTCTGGGGGACAGAGCTGGTGTTATATGAAGAGACCAATATTATGATGAACTGTCACCCTTTTCTTGTTCATTATTCTCCCCAGCATGCATCACTCAATTTCTATGGCTGGGCACCCTTTAGTTGTCGGCACGTTCCTATTCCGGGTGTCCTGAAGCCCCCAACTTACACTTCCTTGCCTTTGTGTAGCTTCACCTCAGTCATTTCACACACCTCTGTCCCCATTGCAGAGATTCCCCTTACTTCCTGCTGTCAGAGGGACATAGGGTGAGGGAAAATCTCAGTAGGAGCAGTTTAAACCTGACAGAGGTTCTAACCCTTCTACGCTGTACACAAAACTAGAAGAAAAAGGAATAGCTGTGGTTTTGTTTTCATTTATATATATATATTGAACCTTACAGAGGCCCCTCCCACGAGGAGCAGATTTTGTTTCTGGGCTTTTGATTGGAAATGGAGAAGGAGCGGAATCACATGACTGAAAGGTTATTACAACTCACCCTGGAGATCGTCTACCTGCTGACCGGAGAGGTGAGGAGGATTCTGGGAGGTCACATGACATCACTCTTATCTCTATTAATAAAAAACAGAGCTGACCGGAGAGGTGAGGAGGATTCTGGGAGGTCACATGACATCACTCTTATCTCTATTAATAAAAAACAGAGCTGACCGGAGAGGTGAGGAGGATTCTGGGAAGTCACATGACATCACTCTTATCTCTATTAATAAAAAACAGAGCTGACCGGAGAGGTGAGGAGGATTCTGGGAGGTCACATGACATCACTTTTATCTCTATTAATAAAACACAGGCCTGACCGGAGAGGTGAGGAGGATTCTGGGAGGTCACATGACATCACTCTTATCTCTATTAATAAAAAACAGAGCTGACCGGAGAGGTGAGGAGGATTCTGGGAGGTCACATGACATCACTTTTATCTCTATTAATAAAACACAGGCCTGACCGGAGAGGTGAGGAGGATTCTGGGAGGTCACATGACATCACTTTTATCTCTATTAATAAAACACAGACCTGACCGGAGAGGTGAGGAGGATTCTGGGAGGTCACATGACATCACTCTTATCTCTATTAATAAAAAACAGAGCTGACCGGAGAGGTGAGGAGGATTCTGGGGCAGGTAGCCATGTCTTTGTGTAATATTTATTATACTCTCATTATGTAGGATTACGGACCAGTAATAAAGAGGTTTGATGATCCTCCATCACCCTCTCGGATATATGAAAGAACCAACGATAAGAAGATTCTAGAAGTCACCCAGAGGATCATTGATCTGCTGACAGGAGAGGTGAGCGGTGCCGGGAATTCTGGGACATTATCCAGTAACAGACAAGGGATGTGTCTGGATGGTGACGGTATCATTGTGTGTGTCAGGTTCCTATAAGGTGTCAGGATGTCACTGTCTATTTCTCCATGGAGGAGTGGGAGTATATAGAAGGACACAAGGATCTCTACAAGGACGTCATGATGGAGAAGCGGCCGCCCCTCACATCTCCGGGTAAGAGGAGACTTTCATTTCTTGTAAAGGAGAGAAGAGTATTGAGGATCCACCTAGACCCCCATCATCTGATAAACACATAGAATCAATGTATTCAGTCAGTGTGTGTTTCCTACAGATGGATCCAGTAACAGAAATCCCCCAGAGAGATGTCCCCGTCCTCTGTATTCCCGGGACTCCACACAGGAACGTCAGGAGATCCCTCAGGAGGATCAGGTAAGATGAACTTGCGTGTTGTTTCAAATAAAGGCCGGAAAACCTCTGATCACGTATATTTTCCCCTGATAAGCCAGTACAAGAGGTGCCTGCAGCATGTCAACCCCTTGAATCTCCATAGATGGTTGCAGTGTGTAAATGTTGGGATTGTGGGATTCGGTGGCCAGCATAAATGTACCTGTATGTCCCATATACTTCCAATGTTTGTGAAGTCCATAACACATCATCCTAATATAGGTGATCTTTACTGGTTTTGAATATTACTAAGTATGTTTCCTTTGGGTTGTCCAGGGTGAACATCTGATTGCCATAAAAGTTGAAGTTGGCGAAGAAGCAGAAGATCCGTATGTGATGGATGACGAGACGTGTAAGGAGGAGGAAATCCCTCCAGAGATCGGCACGGGTGAGTAATAAACACTAAATCCAGAGAAGAGTCCCAGATTCTCCTTGTTCAGTCACTGCAACAATCTCTTATTTTTTAAAGGCACCCCAAAGAAAAAAACCTGCAAAAACGCACTTGACTCAGTGCCAAAAAAGACAAATACGCTACTTTGTTGCCAAACGCGTTGCGTCCCTCAGGTTTGAATGCAATCTCAATCCAGAGAAGAGTCCCAGATCCTCCTTGTTCAGTCACTACAACAATCTCTTCTTCTCCCCTCTCCTCTGTTAGTAGACGGTAATGGGGAGACACTATGTGCCCAGTGGGGGAGTCAGGAGCCATCAGCCTCTATTAGACTCCTGATCTGACCTCTTCCTTGTATCATGTAGATACCAGTGACTCCTCATCTCACTAGCTCAGGGGTCTGCATACTTTTAAAGCAAAGGGCCAGTTTACGGTCTTTCAGACTTTAGGGGGGGGGAGGGGGCGAACTCTGACCAGTGGGGGTAGAAAATGCCCCAGGGCCGAGCAACAGTGAGAATAAACATGGCCCCAGTGTTGGTGGGCAGTAGGAGGAGAAATAGCGCTCCATCATTGCAATTAGTCTAAAAAATAGTGCCCTATTGTTGGTGCCATTGGGAGGAATATTGCCTCATATCATTGGGAGCAATACAGCCCCAAGGGCCAGGTGAAGGCTAGCAAAGGGCCACATCCGGCCCTCGGGCCACAGTTTGGAGACCCCTGCACTAGCTGAAAAGTCATAGGTTACCTTCCATATACTGTATATAAAATTGTTACTTTTAGGAAACCCTAGAAGTCTTGGTTGTGTAGTAAGTATTGAGAGCCACATTACTACATTAGGTGTGTAGATAAATAAGGATCATGTGCTCCTTGTTGAGGCCTGATCTACTTCTCATTGAGGATCCAATTTCTTTCAAGTTGAAGTTAGGTTATTTGGTGGTACAGTGGAACCTCGGATTACGAACATAATCCGTTCCAGGAGAATGCTCGTAATCCAAAAGCACTCGCATATCAAAGCGAGTTTCCCCATAGAAGTCAATGGAAACGAAAATAATTTGTTCCGCATTGACTTCTATGGCATGCAATACCACATGTGGCCAGAGGTGGGGGGGGGGTGCCGGAGAGCCTCGGAAATACTAGGGACAGCTCGGCTGAACTCAGAAAGGCTCGAGAACGGAGTATTTCTGATCGGCTCCTGCGCCCCGCACCTCTGGCCAAATGCGGTACTGCACACCACTGTGGCTTGAATCCTGCTAGTTTCGTGAGACAAGACTTGCAAACCGAGTGAGGATTTAAAAAAAAAAAAGAGGACCTTCACCTTCCCCTGCCACTTTCCACCATCTTGTCCCAGGGAATTCTCTCCACACTTCCTTGATTGTCGCCTAGGCAATTATGACATGTCACTTGCTTCCAGCCTCTATGGATAACCACAGCATGCACCCTAGGTGGCCACGGGGTATGCTACTGTGCTAACACTGTGGCACGTTAACAGGGAGCCAGCAGGCTTTTCCTGGCACTTGTAGCCACACCTTTAATGACACGGCACATGCGATTCATCAGGTGGCTAGCTGAAAGAACCCAGAAGAGACATATGGCTCCCAATGAAAGTGGCAGCGCAGTATCCGGTGTGCAGCAGCAGCATGGTGGATCCCTATAGAACAGTGGTCTCCAAACTGTGGTCTGGGGGCCAAATGCGGCCTTTTGTTTGCTTTTATCTGACCCTTAAGACACTTTTCCTCCAGCTGCCACCAATGATGGGACACCACTTCTCCCACTAATACCAATGATGTGGCACTATTCTTCCCACTGGCACCAGCAATGGGGCACTATTTCTCCCACTGACACCAACGATGGGGCTTCATTTCTCACACTGGCACCAACAACGGAGTACTATTCCTCCAACTGGCACCAACCATAGGGTACTATTCCTCCTACTGGCAACAACGATGGGCACTATTCCGCCCACTCATACCAACAATGAGACACTATTACTCCCACTAAAACCAACGATAGGGCACCATTCCTCCCACTGGCACCTATGATGGGGCACCATTCCTCCCACTGGCACCTACGATGGGCCACCATTCATCCCACTGACACCTATGATGGGCCAAAATTCCTCCCACTGCACTGGCACAAATGATGGGGTACTATTCCTCCCACTGGCACCAACAATGTGGCACTATTCCTCCCACTGGCACCAATGATGGGGCCCCATTCCTCCCACTTGCACCAACAATGGTGCACTGTTCCTCCCACTCATACCAACACTGACACACTATTCCTCCACTAAAACCAATGATGGGGCACCATACCTTCTACTGTACCAATGATGGAGCACTATTCCTCCCACTGACACCAATGATGGAGCACCATTCTTTCCACTGGCACCAATGATGGGACATTGTTTACTTCCACTGATGCCCGAGCATTATCTACACCCATTGGCCATAGTCCGCCCTACTAAAGCATGAAGGACAGTAAACTTGCACTTTGTTTAGAAAGTCTGGAGACCCCCACTATAGATCACTGCTGGATTGCTGGGTGTGTCACTTTGGCTGCAGTATCCTGGAATACCCACATTACGCATCCCAGGAGGCCACAGGGTATGCTACTGCGCATGCATCATAGCACGGCATCAGGGAGCCAGCTGTCTCTTTCTGGTACTTGCAGCCAACCCCCTGATGACATTGTGCATGGACCGTGTCATCAGGGAGCCAGCTGTCTCTTTCTAGTACTTGCAGCCAACCCCCTGATGACATGGTGCATGGACCGTGCCATCAGGGAGCCAGCTGTCTATTTCTGGTACTTGCAGCCAACCCCCTGATGACATGGTGCATGGACCGTGCCATCAGGGAGCCAGCTGTATATTTCTGGTACTTGCAGCCAACCCCCTGATGACATGGTGCATGGACAGTGCCATCAGGGAGCCAGCTGTCTCTTTCTGGTACTTGCAGCCAACCCCCTGATGACGTAGTGCATGGACCGTGTCATCAGGGAGCCAGCAGTCTTTTTCTGGTACTTGTAGCCAACCCCCTGATGACATGGTGCATGGACCGTGTCAGCAGGGAGCCAGCTGTCTCTTTCTGGTACTTGCAGCCAACCCCCTGATGACATGGTGCATGGACCGTGTCATCAGGGAGCCAGCTGTCTCTTTCTGGTATTTGCAGCCAACCCCCTGATGACATGGTGCATGGACTGTGTCATCAGGGAGCCAGCTGTCTCTTTCTGGTATTTGCAGCCAACCCCCTGATGACATGGTGCATGGACCGTGTCAGCAGGGAGCCAGCTGTCTCTTTCTGGTACTTGCAGCCAACCCCCTGATGACGTAGTGCATGGACCGTGTCAGCAGGGAGCCAGCTGTCTCTTTCTGGTACTTGCAGCCAACCCCCTGATGACGTAGTGCATGGACCGTGTCATCAGGGAGCCAGCAGTCTTTTTCTGGTACTTGTAGCCAACCCCCTGATGACATGGTGCATGGACCGTGTCAGCAGGGAGCCAGCTGTCTCTTTCTGGTACTTGCAGCCAACCCCCTGATGACATGGTGCATGGACCGTGTCAGCAGGGAGCCAGCTGTCTCTTTTTGGTACTTGCAGCCAACCCCCTGATGACATGGTGCATGGACCGTGTCATCGGGGAGCCAGCTGTCTCTTTCTGGTACTTGCAGCCAACCCCCTGATGACGTAGTGCATGGACCGTGTCATCAGGGAGCCAGCAGTCTTTTTCTGGTACTTGTAGCCAACCCCCTGATGACATGGTGCATGGACCGTGTCAGCAGGGAGCCAGCTGTCTCTTTCTGGTACTTGCAGCCAACCCCCTGATGACATGGTGCATGGACCGTGTCAGCAGGGAGCCAGCTGTCTCTTTTTGGTACTTGCAGCCAACCCCCTGATGACATGGTGCATGGACCGTGTCATCGGGGAGCCAGCTGTCTCTTTCTGGTACTTGCAGCCAACCCCCTGATGAAATGGTGCATGGACCGTGTCAGCAGGGAGCCAGCTGTCTCTTTTTGGTACTTGCAGCCAACCCCCTGATGACATGGTGCATGGACCGTGTCATCGGGGAGCCAGCTGTCTCTTTCTGGTACTTGCAGCCAACCCCCTGATGACATAGTGCATAGGCCGTGTCATCAGGGAGCCAGCTGTCTCTTTCTGGTACTTGCAGCCAACCCTCTGATGACATGGTGCATGGACCGTGTCAGCAGGGAGCCAGCTGTCTCTTTCTGGTACTTGTAGCCAACCCTCTGATGACATGGTGCATGATAGATCCCTCTAGAACATCACTAGATCGTGAACCTGTGAGAATGTTTTTTGGTGATTTACCCATCGGAAAATAAAAAGGTAAGTTCCTCTTTTAGCAATTTTTTTCAAAAGTTTTCCGAGAAGCCAATTCACGACGTTCCTATTCCTTTCAGGTGGTTCAAACGACAGCATGGAAAAAAGTCCCGTCATGTTTCCAGGTGGGGAAGTAGGAGACGATTACCTCACCTCAGATTTTCCAGAAGAAAACCCCATTACTCGGAATCTCCTTTCGGAACATGGAGAACTGTCATCTTATCCATGGAACGAGACCCAGTTTTCCGATGACCCTCATTCTGTGATCCATGCCACGTGTCCTACAGGAGCTGAAATGTTTCCTCATTTTGTTCATAGCGAATATTATACCGCCAGTGAACATTTCATTGAGCAGAGACCTCACAGGACAGAGAAGACCTACCTGTGTCCCGAATGTGGGAAATGTTTTATTAAAAAATATCTTCTCCATCATCATCATCAGACCAGCCATGCTTCTTCTGAACCAGGGAAAAGTCTGAAACAGAAACCAGCTGCTCTGCGACCTAAAAGACTTCACGCCAGGGCAAAACCGTTCTCGTGTTCCGAGTGCGGGAAGAGCTTTTCTCAGAGAGGCCACCTCAGTTCCCACAAGACGACTCACACGGGAGAGAAACCGTTTTGCTGCTCGGAATGCGGCAAATGTTTTTCCCAGAAGTCGTCTCTGCTTACGCATGAAAAGCTTCACACCGGGGTGAAGCCGCATTCGTGCTCGGAATGTGGAAAGTCTTTTATCCGGAGGTCGGTCCTCAGTTTGCACGAAAGGGTTCACACGGGGGAGAAGCCGTATCCGTGTTCGGAATGCGGGAGGCGGTTCTCTCAGAGGACTCATCTTATCGTTCACAAAAGAACTCACACTGGGGAGAAGCCGTATTCCTGTTCTGGATGTGGCAAGTGTTTCTCCCGGAAAACCTACCTGGACAAACATCACCAATCTCTCGGGAAATGCTTTAATAACCAGTCAAGTTTTTTTCTTCAGGAGAGATCCTGCCCCACCAAGGAGGCGTTTTCTTGTGACGGATTTGGGGACTCTTTTCAGTGGGGAACGTCTTAACTCTGTTGTTAGGGGGCACATGGTTTCTATGACTAAGCCCCGGTGGATGGGGAGAAACACGTTGGAAGGGGCATGGCCTGTGAAGGAGAGCTGCCATTTTATGCAGCTATCCACATTGTGGTCAGGTCGGGGTTGCGTCTTCCTAGTATATCATCCATCTGTCACTGGAGGATAAGTGAACACATACGCCAGCACGCTATCTCTGAGGACCAGAAAAAAAAAAAATGAATAAAAAATATATGTTTGTTTATTTTTTTAAAAGGGGGGTTGCCATCTGGGGCCCTGGGGACCTCTGGGCCCTTTAATAAAAAATAAAAATATATATATATATATAAATATAGGTATATATATATATAAAAAGAAATTACAAAAAAGGGGGGGTTGCCATCCAGGACCTCTGGGCCCTTTAATAAAAATAAAGAAAGCTCTGTGCCCTTTATTAAAAAAAAAAATAAAAAAAAATATATATATATTTATAAAAAAAAAGGGGGGGGTTGCCATCCAGAGCCCTGGGGACCTCTGGGCCCTTTGTATATATATATTTTATTTTTTATTAAACAAAAATAAACATTTATTAAAAAAAAAAAGGGGGGGTTGCCACATGGGGCCCTGGGGACCTCTGAGCCCTTTAATAAAAAAAAAATATATATAAGAAAGAAAAAAGAAATAAAATAATATATATATATATATATATATATATATATATATATATATATATATATATATATATATATATATATATATATATATATATATATATAAAAAAGGGGGGTTGTCATCCGGGGCCCTGGGGATATCCGGGCCCCTGGGGACCTCTGGACCCCCCCCCCAAAAAAATGGCCCTTTAATAAAAAATAAAATAAAAATATATTAAAAAAATATATATTTAAAAAAAAAAAAGGGGGGGGGGGGGTTTCCATCTGGGGCCCTGGGGACCTCCGGACCCCTAAAAAAAACAAACATCCGGGCCCCTTACAGGTGTACTGCCTGTACCCCCCCCTGATGGCAGGCTAAGCTGTCTGTCTGGCCACAGGGAATGAAGATGGAATTTTTGTATAAGCTGTAGGTCACTACTTGGGGTTTATAATGTACGGGCCTGAGGACTCGTTCCCATATGACAGCGATGAGGGCCTAAGCGGACAACATTGTGATGTTGGAGGTAGAGGAGCGAGTTAAGCCCTGTACACACGATTGGATATCTGATGGAATCTAATCCGATGGATTTTTCCGTCGGATATCCGATGAAGCTGACTTTCATCAGTCTTGCAGTCTTGCAGTTTTACGTCACCACATTTTGGCACGGCCTTATTTTTGACTGATGGTGTGTACACCATCAGTCAAAAATAAGGCCGTGCCAAAATGTGGTGACGTAAAACACTACGATGTGCTGAGAAAAAGTTCAATGCTTCCGAGCATGCGTCGACTTGATTCTGAGCATGCATGGATTTTTGACCGATGGACTTCCACACAGACGATCGTTTTTTTATCCATAGGAAAAATTTAAAACATGTTCTTTTTTTTTCACCGATGGAAAACAAAACGATGGGGCCCACACACGATCGGTTTGTCCAATGAAAACAGTCCATCGGTCTATTTTCATCAGACAAACCGATCGTGTGTACAGGGCTTAACATGCACCCCTATACACAAAAGTACTATTTTTTAAACCGGCTTCCAAGCAATGCAGCATGGGTTCGAAAAGTAGGAGAGTATGTAATGCTGGGAGGGGTGAGACTACAAAGAAAGTTAACCTCACCTGGCCTATACTCTCTAAGGCACATGTGTCAAACACAAGGCCCCCGGGCCGAATCTGGCCCTCCAGGTAATTTCATGTGGCCCTCGTACCCAGCATTTTTTTTCAGACAAAACATGGTGGAAACTCTTACAGATCCCTGCTTCCTTGCATTCACAGTGGGGACAAGGGAGATGCAGACGCAGTGCAGTGGTGTGGGATGGGGCATCTCATGGTAAACTGTACGGTGATCCCCCACCTGTGCCCGGGTACACAGATTCCAACCAGTGACCACCCTGCAAGTGAGAGGGGGGGCAGAGCTGACTACACTGCCTGGAGGTACTAGAGTCGGGCCCGGTGGGTGAGATGCGGGGAAATGTTTGGGGGGGGGGGGGGGGAGATGAGGGCTGTTGAGGGAGATGTGTGCACAGGTGGGTTTGGGGAAGACTTGGTCAGAGGTCAGAGCAGAGGAGGGGTGGAAGTGAGATGTGGACGGCCCAGAGAGCTGATCCCTGCACACTGCACTCTTTATGTACCGCACCCCTGAACTCTCCAAAACTGCACTCTGTACATAGCACGCCCATAAACCCTGCACTCTGTATGTGGCACACTCCTCAGCATGGCACTCTGTACACAGCACACCCCTGCACCCTGTACGTACCGCACCCCTGAACTCTGTGCATAGGGCACCCCAAAACTGCACTCTGTATATAGCACGCCCCTAAACCCTGCACTTGATACATAGCGCACCCCTGAACTTTGTACATAGGGCACCCCTGAACTCCGCACATAAAGCACTCCTGGTATTTACTGCCCCTTTAAGATCCTCCTTCTGCAATTTGGCCACACCCGCCATTCCATGCGGTTTGGCAGGGGAGGGCGTGGTTGAGTTTCTTCACCTATTCTCTGAGGGAAGAAGCCCTGGGTAAATGTATAAAGTCTTACAGATACAACTGGCCTTTTGAGGGAAATCATAATGCCCATGCGGCCTTATGCACCCCTGCTCTAAGGCATTATCAGTGCAGAGATGTAGTGTAGGTACCCTTTGGTACCTGTATTAGTCTTGAAGTCAGTCCTTGCCTCTATGTGGAGCCCCTTGTATTCTAGATCCAGGCTGCACATGGTGCCTTCAAGGGGAACTCCATGGAAAAAAAATCTAGCAAATAGAGAAAAAAATAATATAGCATGTACAGTACAACTGCTACACAGGCCATAGTAATTTAATGTTAATAAAAATTACCTTTTCTATTTAATCTGCGTCTGAATTAAATTTCTGTAAAATTGAATTCAATATGGCAACCTGGAGGTCTACACTAAGCTACAAGTCAGATTTTAGGCACCTCCTGCAATAGCAATTTCAGTTTTGGTGAGATACTTCTCATATGAATAAAGCCTTTTAAACAGACCATGCAGCTTTCTTCAGTAGAACACGGAGAGTGCACCAGGTGATTACCACAATCCAGACCCTCCCATTCAGAGTCATGCTAAATTTTCTTGCAGTGTAAATTGATCACCTGGAGGGGATTGTTTTTTTTCTTAACAAAAGTGGAGTTATTCCGCGTACACATCATCTGATTTTCCGTCGGAAAAATCTTTGATGTTTTTTTCGATGGAATTCCGCTCAAGCTTGGCTTGCATACACACGGTCACACAAAAGTTCTCTGAACTTTTCGACCGTCAAGAACGCGGTGACGTACAACACTACGACGAGCCGAGAAAATGAAGTTCAATGCTTCCGAGAATGCTTCGGACGATCGCAATTTCCGATTGGAATTCTTTCCTTCTGAAAATTTGAGAACCAGCTCTCAAATTTTTTGTCCGATGGAGCCTACACACGGTCGGAATTTCCGACCAAAAGCTCACATCGGACTTTTTTTGTCGGAAATTCCGACCGTGTGTACGGGGCATTACTCTTCAACTTTTATGCAAGTAGAAATTATGCCCTCTACATTTCTAAAATGCTTCAGGTTAGGTGGGCTACATTGCCCTATGTTTTATCCTTTTAAACGCTGCAAGTACAGAAAAAGAACTCTTTATGTGTCGGAAATATAGGCCCGGATTCACAGACATCGGCGCATATTTAGGCGGGCGTAGCGTATCCAATATACGCTACGCCGACGAAGCGCAGAGAGGCAAGCACCGAATTCACAAAGCACTTGCCTCCCAAACTGCGCTGGGTTCCCTCGGCGTAAGCCGGTGGAGGTGGGCGTGAGCCATGCTAATGAGGCGTGACCCCATGCAAATGATGGGCCAAGCGTCATAGAAGTACTTAAAACGAACGGCGCATGCGCCGTGGCCGCATCCCATCACGTCGAAACAACTGCCTAAGATACGTCGAATCACTGCCTACGACGTGAACGTAACCTACGCCTAGTCATATTCACGTACAACGTAAACGACAAAAGATACGACGGCTTGTGTTCCCTGGTCCATACCTTTGCATGAGTTGCGCCTCCTATATGGGGAATAACTTTACGCCGGACGTACGACTTACGCAAACCGCGTATATGATGCGCCGGGCGCAACTACGTTTGTGAATCGGCGTATCTCCCTCATTTGCATATGTGCATAGAAAATCTATGGGAGCGGCAAATACGCCCGGCGTAACTATGCCCCCCACGATACGACGGCGTAGGCAAGTTACGTCGGTCGTAGGAAGCCTATTTTCAGGCGTATCTCAGATTGTGGGCACGGCACACAGATACGACTGCGCATACTTACACTTACGCGGCGTATCTCGAGATACGTCGGCGTAAGTGCTTTGTGAATCCGGGCCATAGTGTGCGTCCATGTTCGTGTTTGAGCCGACAACACCTGATCCTTTGAGCGCTTGGTATCAGCCATGCCCACTTCCTTTCGGATGGATTACAAAGGACACAGGGCTCTCCTCATATTGGTGCATAGGAAGTTATCTCTACTCTCATTTCCCTGCAAACTTGCATCTCCACAGATAAAAACGCAAACTTGCATTTTCCACAAAAGAGTTTTAGAGATAGATGTTCTCCCGCCGCTTCCGGGTATGGGCTGCGGGACTGGGCGTTCCTATTTGATTGACAGCCTTCCGACCGTCGCATACAGCGCGTCACGAGTTGCCGAAAGTAGCCGAACGTCGGTGCGCAGGCGCCGTATAGAGCCGCACCGACGTTCGGCTTCTTTCGGCAACTCGTGACGCGCTGTATGCGACGGTCGGAAGGCTGTCAATCAAATAGGAAAGCCCAGTCCCGAAGACCATACCCGGAAGCGGCGGAGAACATCGATCTCTAAAACGGTAAGTACTGCATTGATTTAAAAAAAAAACACCCGATTGTGCTTCCCACAATTAGCCTCAATCTAATGTTAAATTTTTTTTTTCGGATGAACCCCCGCTTTAAATTTTAGTCAGGAAAATGATCGGCAGATTGAACAGATAAAATCTGCAGCATCCAGTGGCTACCAAGGAAGAGTATAAGGCTGGGTTCACACACTGGCCCAGATTCAGGTAGCCTTGCGCTTTTTTTTACGTAGGCGCAGGGCACCGTTTTTGCCCTGCGGCCCCGCAAATTTTCTGCGCTACCCGCGATTCACGGAGCAGTAGCTCCGTAAATTGCGTGGGCGCTCCGGCAAAATGCCCGGTGTAAGCACGCGCAATTTAAATGATCCCGTAGGGGGCGGGAATCATCCCGTAGGGCGCATGCTCCGTCGGGAAACTTTCCTGACGTGCATTGCGGTAAATGACGTCGCAAGGACGTCATTTGCTTCAAAGTGAACGTGAATGGCGTCCAGCGCCATTCGCGATTCACTTACCCAAACAACGTAAATTTCGAATTTCGCGCCGCGGGAACGACGGGTATACTTTAGCATTGGCTGCCCCTGCTATTAGAAGGGGCAGCCTTACGCAAAAACCGACGTACGCAAACGACGTAAACTGCGTACGCAGGGCTCGCGTAGGGTAGTGAATCGGCGTTAGTATGCAATTTGCATACTATACGCTGACCACTACCGGAACGCCACCTAGCGGCCTGCGTAAGAATGCAGCCTAAGATATGAGAGCATAAGAGCCTTATGCCACGCATATCTTAGGCTGCAGTCAGCGTAACAAGCTCTCTGAATCAGGAGAAGTCGCTACGCCTGCGCAAGTAAGCAATTGCGCTGCGTAACTATGGCAATTGCTCTCTGAATCTGGGCCACTGATACTATACGACATCAGTATGACTTTCATCCTACTTTGCTCTGCGACATCTGTCCTACATTGGTCCTACATCCATGGCACTTGGTTTGGGAGTTTGCCCGTAGAAGGGATCTCCCATTTGGTATGCGACCCAAGCCTCAGCACTGGTCCCAGAACAGTATACACACTAAAGCCCTGTACACACGAACAGATATCTGATGGAATCTAATCCGATGGATTTTTTCGTCGGATATTCGATGAAGCTGACTTTCATCAGTCTTGCCTACACACCATCGGTCAAAAATCCGACCGTGTCCAACGCGGTGACGTAAAACACTACGACGTGCTGAGAAAAATTAAGTTCAATGCTTCCGAGCATGCGTCAACTTGATTCTGAGCATGCATGGATTTTTGACCGATGGACTTCCACACAGACGATCGTTTTTTTTGGATTGGAGGAAGCGGGGGGGGAAATTGTGGATGATGGAGGGGAAACAGAGACCATAAGTGGACCTGTGCGAGTGCTCAGTGACAGAATCTTGCAGCCGCCCGTAGTTTGGAGACCCCCTCTTTGGACCATCTGACACAATGATTCTTTATCTAACAAATCAGACCAGACACTTGGCTGACATCTGTAACCACATTTATTTCTTCATGAACGTAGTAAAAAAAAAACTGAGCAGTTAACACAATCCAGGAAACGCCGCAACCGTGGTAGTCAGACCGTCCGCACAATTCACCTGTAAAAGGAGTCAGAGGTGACTTGAAAAGCAAATGGACCACCAGGAGAGATGAAGAGAATCAAAGAAGGAAAAAGGTTCACTGATCACAAGGCCAATACACTGGGTCACCCTCTTGGCTGACTGGAAAGGCAGAAGCCGAGAGGGGACTCATCCTATGCCCCAAAACCCCCCCAAAAAAAACAAATAAATCGCGTCACCAGTTTTCCATAAATAGCCGACCTACGAGTCGGCGCTATACGGCGCCTGCGCCCGCCGTGTAGAGCTGACTGCGCAGGCGCCATATAGATCCCACTCACAGGTCGGCTATTTACGGAAAACTGGTGACGCGCTTTATGCGACAGGGGAAGTTTTTCACCAGACGTCAATCATCTAGCCTCTCAATAGGAACGCCCACTCCCGTGGGAATCAGAACCCGGAAGCGGGGGGGGGGGGGGGGGGAATAACAATATAACGGTATGTACTGCGAAAAAATAAACAAATACCAGCATACTGTACATGTTATATAATTGTTTTAGGGTGAACCTCCACTTTAAGTTCACCTGTCAGCTTTTCCTCCATTGGATTCATTGGGATAAAGGTAGAAAGAGCGGGGAAATTTAGCTACGTTCCAGGATGCCCCATGACACCCAAAGGTCTGAGACGTTCAATGATGTAATTCCACATTCGGTTGTAAACCCTTGAGGAAATTGAATTGAGGATTATGAATTACTTACCTTACATCGAAGCCCCCGCAGCAGTCCTCGTCTCCCCCTCTGGCGGCGACATTTCTCCCGGGTTACTTCCGGGTATCACGGCTCCGGTGCTGTGATTGGCAGGAGCCGCGATGACGTCACTCCCACGCCGGTAACGGCACGGGCACAGTCACATACGTGCCATTGCTTCATTTTTGCCCCAGTGCGCATGTGCCGATGACATCGGCACATGCAGGGGACAGGGGATATCTCCTAAACCGTACAGGTTTAGGAGATATCCTCGGTAGCTACAGGTAAGCCTTATTATAGGCTTACCTCTAGCATAAAGTGGTCTGTAAGGGTTTACAACCACGCATTATTAAAAATATACAGATTGAGTAGACTACTATTGCTTCTGGGTAGGACCACATCCTGCTCATCCATGGTTGAGTGCCAACCAAGAGCAGAGCTAGGACCAGGGAAAACTGGACTTGCCTTTCCTCAAGTGCTCAGAAGATGCCCCTTCAACGTCTTTGGTAATTTCACAGTAGACCATGGATGACTTTTTAGGATGCATCTGGACATTTTAAGCCTTTAAGCAAGCCCTAGAAGCCATGGAGAAGCTCCTATGGTACAATCCCTGGGACGTACGCCAAGTGAAGTATACCTTCACCTTCCATATGTAGACCTTGCAAGAAGACTTCTGACCTCATGGTCATATAATGGCCCTAGAACATGGCATGAGTGACGATCTTCTCAGAACGACACCTCCTTCTCAAGGCCATGCATGGTTTTATGGTAATCCAACAATGGCTTTGACTCAAAGCAGCTTCCGCATTGGCGGCACAGGAAGGGTTTCTGGACATGGATTTTCCTATGCTTAATAAGGTTCGATTTGACTGAAAAACATTTACCACACTCGGGACAAGGATAGGGCTTCTCCCCCGAGTGAAGCTTTTGATGGGCAATAAGATACGCTTTGTCCGGAAAACACTTCCCGCATTCTGTGCAGGCGTAAGGCCGCTCCCCCGTGTGCGTTCTCTGGTGGGTCACAAGGTTCGATTTCCACTTGAAGCTTTTCCCGCACTCGGTGCAGGCGTAAGGCTTCTCCCCCGTGTGAACCTTTTGGTGGCTTATAAAATACGACCTGTCTTTAAAGGACTTTCCGCACTCGGAGCAAGAATAGGGCTTCTCTCCCGTATGAGTCCGCTGATGGGTAACGAGATGAGTCTTGTATATAAAAGATTTACCACATTCTGAACACGAATACGGTTTCTCCCCCGTGTGGGTTTTGTGGTGCAAAAAAAGGTTGGGCCTCCGGGTGAAACTTTTCCCACACTCGGAACATGAGTAAAGGTCCTGGCCCGTGTGAGTTTTCCCATGTTCGATGAGGTAACGTTTCCTGGAAAAGCTTTTCCCGCATTCGGAACAAGAGTAAGGCTTCTCCCCAGTGTGAATTCGAAGATGTACATTAAGATCGGCTTTCTTGTTAAAAAACTTCCCACACTCGGAACATGGTAACAGGTCACCCCCTCGAGCGATGATTTGATGGGTGGCGGCCTCAGAGGGATCAGGAGAACTCCCTCTGTGTGTAGAGCGATCAAATGATAGGTCTACACTGTGACGTAAAGAATGGAAATCGGAGGTGATGGGGCTTCCTTCTGAAGAGCCAGATGTAGAGTCATCATCTTCAATCCCACCATCTGGAGATGAGACAAAATAGTCCTTCACGCCGTACTTTCTGTATCTTCCATCTGGGGAAAGGGGAGAAGAAGAGATTGTTGTAGTGACTGAACAAGAATCTGGAACCCTTCTCTGGATTTAGTGTTTATTACTAGGGTTGTCCCGATACCACTTTTTTTAGGACTGAGTACAAGTACCGATACTTTTTTTTATGTACTCGCCGATACCGAATCTTTTTTTTTAATGTGTCCCCAAATGCAGCCATGTCCCCAAACATATCCAGCCATGTCCCCCATATACACAGCCATGTCCCCAAACATATCCAGCCACGTCCCCAACATATGCAGCCACGTCCCCAAACATATCCAGCCATGTCCCCCATATACGCAGCCATGTCCCCAAACATATGCAGCCATGTCCCCCACATATGCAGCCATGTCCCCAAACATATCCAGCCATGTCCCCCAAACATATCCAGCCATGTCCCCCAAACATATCCAGCCATGTCCCCCATATACGCAGCCATGTCCCCAAACATATGCAGCCATGTCCTCAACATATGCAGCCATGTCCCCAAACATATGCAGCCATGTCCCCAAACATATGCAGCCATGTCCCCAAACATATGCAGCCATGTCCCCAAACATATGCAGCCATGTCCCCCATATACGCAGCCATGTCCCCAAACATATTGCAGCCATGTCCCCCACATATCCAGCCATGTCCCCCCATATGCAGCCTTGTCCCCAAACATATCCAGCCATGTCCCCCCACATGCAGTCATGTCCCCCACATATGCAGCCATGTCCCCAAACATATCCAGCCATGTCCCCAAACATATCCAGCCATGTCCCCCATATACGCAGCCATGTCCCCAAACATATTGCAGCCATGTCCCCCACATGCAGTGAGGTCCCCCCCATATGCAGCCATGTCCCCCGTACCTACTGTAAATGATGCCGCTGCCGCGTTAATCTCCGCGCGGGGAACATTGCAGTCAGCTTTCGTTTGAATAAGCAGTTTTCCCCGCCGCGCTGTGTATAGAGACACTCCCCCTTGCTCGCGATTGGACAGATCCATCCAAGGGGGAGTGTCTATGCGCGGCGGGGAAAACAGCTATTCAAACGAAAGCCGACTGTAATGTTCCCCGCGCCACGGTGATTAACGCGGCAGCGGCGGCGGCTTTGCGACACACGACGGCGGCGGTGGCGGCATGGGGGGGGGGTAGGGGGGGGAAGTATTATATTTTGGCATTGGTGGTATTAGCGGGAGTACGAGTACTCCCGCTAATACTCGGTATCGGTCCCGATACCGATACTGGTATCGGTATCGGGACAACCCTATTTATTACTCACCTGGGCTGATCTCTGGAGGACTTTCCTCCTCCTTACATGGATCATCATCCCCCACATATGGTTCTTCTGCTTCTTCCTTCACTTCAACTTTAATATTGAGCAGACTTTCATCCTAAAGCAGAAATATATAGCCTATGATATAAAACAATAGTTACTCAAGAAGACTCAGCGGAGATCTTTTAAGTTTTAGTTAATATATAATTTAAAAGCTGAAGACCCGTCTACCTGATCCTCCTGAAGGATCTCCTGATGTTCCTGTGTGGAGTCCCGGGAATACAGAGGACGGGGACATCTCTCTGGAGGATTTCTGTTACCGGATCCATCTGTAGGAAACACACTCAAAGACTTACAACGGCGTATCTCCAGATGAGTGCGGTTGATTTGCATTTGCTAAAACCAGCTGTTTCAGTATCTCCTACATTTTGGGTTTACTTTAACTGTCCGCATTCTCCACCATATGTAAGGGGTTAGCTCGGTAGCGGGGTGTGTGACCCCCTGGATGGGTTCACCACACACTGAATTTATACAGACAGGCAGTCGAAGACGGTTGAAAACAAAGATTTTGGTTTATTCTTCCATCTTGCTGGAAACAAGTGCAAGCATCCAAACAGCATAAACAAAAGCAAACATAAAATAAACCCTGGCCACTTTGGGCATCTACCTTCACCACACAGGAACCTACCTATGGAGTCTAGCACAGCCTACTGCTGGGTAGACAGTGCCGGTCATACAGCAGAAAAACAATAGTCTTTTGATTTTTATCACACAGAAAAATCAATCCTCTCCTCACCTCCTCAGAAGACTTTCAGTACTGCTCTCTTTCACTCAGAAAGCCTCAGCATGCAGCAAATTAGTGGTAATCCTCTGGACTACTTATAGAGGCCTTAATTGCCTCATTCTGAACAGCTGAAGTCTTCCAACGGTCTTTAGCCTTTTCTGGCTACGTTTGCAGCCGACGCCTAATAACAATTGGTGTATTGTCTAAATAAGGCAGAAATGTATGTCCCCGTCTGTGACAACACCCACAGATTTACCTGACTTCCTGTCACAATATATATATATATATATATATATATATATATATTAGTGCTGTGCGTTAAACGCGATATTAACGGCGTTAACGCAAACCCATGTTAACGCCGTCAATATTTTTATCGCGCGATTAACGCTCGGGGTGGACGTGCAGAGTGTGCAGCGGCGCGGCTTACCTTCTCGCTGGATTCGCAGGTAAGTTACTCACCTTGTCCCTGGATCCAGCGTTGCCACCCCGCTGTGTGATCGAGCGGGTCCTCCTCGCTCGATTCACAGTGTCTGTGTGCCGCCGATCTCCGTTCCCTGCGACGTTACGACGCACGGGAGCGGAGAACGGCGCCAAATTCAAAAAAGTAAACAAACACAATACACACAGTATACTGTAATCTTATAGATTACAGTACTGTATGTAAAAAATACACACACCCCTTGTCCCTAGTGGTCTGCCCAGTGTCCTACATGTTCTTTTATAAAATAAAAACGATTCTTTCTGCCTGAAAACTGTAGATTGTCCAAAAGTGTCCCTTTATGTCAAAAATGGTTTTAGATCAGCTAGAAAACAGCGATCAAAATTTATGACAAATTAATCGTGAGTTAATTATGACATAAATGCGATTAATCGCGATTAAAAATTTTAATCGTTTGACAGCACTAATATATATATATATATATATAAATGAAAAAAGAAAGAAAAAAAAACTATATTTTTTACTTTCTGCTATACAACAAATAAAAAATAAATAAATAAATTATGGCCAAAATGTATTCTGCTACATGTTTTTGATTTAAAAAATTCAAATAAGTGTATATTAATTGTTTTGCGTGAGAGTGCTTACAAACTCCATATATATATATATATATATATACATACATACACATACATACATATATACATATATACATATACACACACACACTGAATTTTCATTGTTATTAATATACCAGTAATGGCAGTGATCAGCGACTGCGATAGGAAGAACATACATGCCCCACCACGGGTTAGTGGGTTGCTAGGAGGCAGAAGGCTGCAACCAATGACTCAACCCATGGCCCGATACATCTGCCCCCCCCCCAGGAGATAACCAAGGCTGATAGCTCGATGTAAACAAACGGGCGGAGATGCTGGCTAATGGCATTATTGAAATATGGCAATGCTCATATTTTCTCAATAACAAGAATCACCTGGCTGGCAGCTTAATGCGACTGGGGATGCTTTGTTGGTCGCTACAATTTTGCACAGCCTGCAGCAGGGGTGTCAAACTCAATTTCTTCGTGGGCCGCATCAGCATTACGATTGTCCTCAAAAGGGCCGGTTGTATCTGTGAGATTAGATGTCCAGCGCATCCCCTCCCCTTACATTAGATGTCAAGAGCCACCCCACCATCAGAAGTGGAGTCCCCCCCTCTCCCTTACATCACAGTGCACTCCCCCTTTCCTTATGCTGCTGCTGGGAAGAAGTTGGATGCATTGCTTGAAAGCAGAAAGTAAGGGTCTGAAGGAGGACCAGAGGAGGGCTGGAGCTCCCCTGCAGCTGCAGGAGAGGTGCAAGGGCCACATGAAATGGCCTGGAGGGCCAGATTCGGCCCGCAGGCCTTGTATTTGACACCTGTGGCCTACAGGGTCTTAGCAACTAATGACACTGTGCAGTCAACAGCATCATAGCAACCGATGACACTGTGCAGCCAACAGCATTCTAGAAACCAGTGACACTGGGGAGCAACAGCATTCTAGCACCCAATAACACTGTGCAGCTCACAGCAACATAGCAACCAGTGACACTGTGGCGCCGACAGCATCATAGCAACCAGTGACACTGTGGCACCGACAGCATCATAGCAACCAGGGACACTGTGGCGCCGACAGCATCATAGCAACCAGTGACACTGTGGCGCCGACAGCATCATAGCAATCAGGGACACTGTGGAGCCGACAGCATCATAGCAACCAGGGACACTGTGGCGCAGACAGCATCATAGCAATCAGGGACACTGTGGAGCCGACAGCATCATAGCAACCAGTGACACTGTGGAACCGACAGCATCATAGCAACCAGTGACACTGTGGAACCGACAGCAGCATAGCAAACAGTAACACCGTGGAACCGACAGCATCATAGCAACCAGTGACACTGTGCGTCCCAGGGGCTCAATATGCACTGAGGATGCAGTGTCCAGCTTAGATCACCCACCATGCCATCAATTCATGTCCTTGTTTCTGGATTAAGTGTTTATTACTCACCTGTGCTGATCTCTGGAAAGATTTCCTCCTCCTTACACGGATCATCACCTATCATGGCCATCTCTTCTTCATCTTCAACTTTAATTACAGTCAAGCTGTCACTCTGAATAAGACACAGAATGCTTGAAATACTTCTGATCATCACCATTCCAAGAAAGTCGAATCTGATACGTCACGACTGTATCTGAGTACTTTTGTATCATCTACCTGATCCTCCTGAGGGATCTCCTGATGTTCCTGTGTGGAGTCCCGGGAATACAGAGGACGGGGACATCTCTCTGGTGGGTTCCCATTACTGGATCCATCTGTAGGAAACACACACTGACTGAATACACTGGGCCAGATCCACGTACCTCGGCGCTTCTTTACGTCCGGCGTAGTGTATCTCAGATACACTACGCCGCCGTAACTTACAGCGTATTTCCCGTATCCACAAAGAATTTGCGCCGTAAGTTACGGCGGCGTAGTGTAACTGTCGACATAAGGGCGCGCAATTCAAATGGATGAGATGGGGACGTGTTTTATGTCAATACGTCTTGACCCGACGTAAATTATGTTTTTTCTGAACGGCGCATGCGCCGTCCGTGGGGGTATCCCAGTGCGCATGCTCCAAATTAACCCACAACAAGCCAATGCTTTCGACGTGAACGTCATTCTACGCAAAGCTCTATTCGCGAACGTTTTACGCAAACGACATACACGACGGAAAATTTGACGCTGGCCCGACGTCTATACTTAACATTGGCTACGCCTCATATAGCAGGGGCAACGTTACGCCGCAAAAAGCCTTACGGAAACAACATAAAAAAATGCGCCGGCCGGATGTACGTTTGTGGATTCGCGTATCTAGCTAATTTGCATACTCAACGCGGAAATCTACGGAAGCGCCACCTAGCGGCCAGCGTAAATATGCACCTTAGATCTGACGGCGTACTAAGACGTACGCCAGTCGGATCTAGCCCAGCTTCAGGCGTATCTTGTTTTGTGGATACAAAACAAAGATACGCAGGAGCAACCTAGCAGTTACGCGGCGTATCAATAGATACGCCAGCGTAACTGCTTCGTGGATCTGGCCCACTGTTTCTATGTCTTTATATCAGAGGATGTATCTAGGTGGGTCCTCAATACAAGAAATGAAAGTCTCCTCTTACCCGGTGATGTGAGGGGCGGCCGCTTCTCCGTCATGACATCGGATCTTCTGGTAATCTGTAATGGTCAAGTCACAGTAAGTTAACAGTCAACACGTAGCAGTTCCTGCCTCCTCCAGTAGGGGGTGGTGCTCAGCTAGATGCAGCCTTTGTGGAGGGGGAACAACTGTCAGTGCTTTGAATGCTGCTATTGGCCATAGAAGGGCAGAATGTGGGACCCCTAGTGTCGTTAGGTCAGATCCTTTCGCTGTGGAGGGGAGGTGGAGCTATCACACTAACTGCCACAGTAGGGTACATGCCCTTTAAGTGTGATATTTAAATATTTATCTCACTATAGACCCCAACATCACTAAAAAAAAAAAAAAATACAAATTTCCCCCACTGCAAAGCCTTCTGATTCCTGCCTGTGTAATGTATAGAGGACATATGACCCCCCAATCACCCAATTCTGTCCACAAGGAGTACTGGGACCCCCATTTGACAGCATATAATTACCTTCTCCAGGCTTACATTCCCCACTAAAAGCATTCTAACACAACTGAAGCTCCTCCCCTGTCTTCTCCAATAGACTACAACAAAATGGCCGCTAAGCCCAGACTCTCAGAACAACCATTTCACCATATTTTATTTTAGCACAGCTACTCGCAAGATAGCTTTTTAACAAAATTGCTCGCTTGTGCTAAAATTCATTAACCAACGGAAAACCTATATATTATATAACGTCGTGGGCTACAAGAAAATGTCCGCAGAGTTTCTTGACTGAGGACACATTGGCCAGCATTGCGCTCAGCCGTGTTTGAACCAGGTTTGACCAGTAGAGGTCAAACGGCTTCTCTGTGTTGCTGTCAGTGTTCTGTCAATATCTCCAACCCATCAGAAACTCCAACCACGTCACTTCCGGTTTATTTAAAACCTTCGAGATTTGCACTAACATATAATTTTTCATGGACTACCTTTCGGGGTGTGTCCCCCTTCTTCAAGGTCCAAGCAGTACTGATTCACAAAATGTTTTAGCAGAAGGTGAAATGTTAAAACAAAACATAGTCACAGAGGGGGGTCATAAAACTGTTGTAGCACTTCTGTCATGATTTAATCTTCCAATAAAGCTTTCGTAAAAAAAAAAAAAAAAAAACTGTAGTATATTGGGTAAGGAAACCAATGGCCCAGATTCTCAAAGGGCTTACGACAGCGCAGCGCCATGTACGACGTCGTAAGTCCTAATCTGGGCCGTCGTATCTATGCGACTGATTCTTAGAATCAGTTACGCATAGATATCCATTCGATCCGACAGGCCTAAGTCTCTTACACCGTCGGATCGTAACTGCAATTTTTTTCCCCCCGCTAGGTGGCGCTTACTTTCGTTTTCCGCGTCGAGTATGCAAATTAGCTAGATACGCGAATTCCCGAACGTACGCGCGGCCGACGCAGTAAAGTTACGACGTTTACGTTAGGCTTTTCTCGGCGTATAGTTGCCCCTGCTATATGAGGCGCAGCCAATGTTAAGTATGGCCGTCGTTCCCGCGTCGAAAATTTATAAAATGACGTCGTTTGCGTAACTCGGCCGTGAATGGTGCTGGACGTAATTTACGTCCACGTCAAAACCAATGACGTCCTTGCGACGTCCTTGCGACGTCATTTAGAGAATTTGCACGCCGGGAAATTTTAGGGACGGCGCAATGCCCCTGTCCCCTGTAGCTCGCACCCCGAAGCGAACACACACACAAGTCCCGCCCACATATGTAAACGCCGTTCAAACCACACATGTGAGGTATCACCGCGTGCGTTAGAGCGTGTGCAAAAATTCTAGCACTAGACCTCTGTAACTCTAAACTGGTAACCTGTAAAAAAAAAATTAAAGCGTCGCCTTTTGAGATTTTTAAATACCGAAGTTTCGTGCCATTCCATGAGTGTGCGCAATTTTAAAGGAGGAGTGTGGGGTATAGCAAGATGGCAGCGACGGGTCGCCATATCTGACGAAACACCGGCGTCTAGAAAGATTGTCCAGACATGCGTTCCGCTGGACGTCACCATGGCAACCAGGAAGTAGCTGTGCGGCCGTGGAATGCACACAGCGGAAGTGGACATGTCAGGGGGTTAGGACTCCTTAACCTCTTGCCGACCGCGCTATAGCAAAAATACTGCTACAGCGCGGTCGAGTTACTGTGACAGGACGTCCCTGGGACGTCCTCGTGCACTTCCGCGTTTGCGCGTCCCCTGGGGCGCGCTCGCGGAAGTGTCCGTGCTCGCCGGGTCTAGAAGACCCGGCGCATCACGGATCACGGTAAATTGCCGCGAATCGCGGCTGTTTACCACGTGATCGCTCCGTCAAATGACGGAGCGATCACTTGTAAACAAACCGGCGTCATTTGATGACGCCGGTTCCTCCCTCTCCTCTCTGTACCGTTCGGTACAGTGCGAGAGGAGAGGAGGGGGGGGGAGCGCGGGGTGTCAGCAGCTGCTGTGGGCTGGATCTGTGACAACTGCAGTCACAGATCCAGCCATCCATCCCTGTGCAATACTCTGCAGTACCATCAATACTCTGCAATACCCCATACTCTGCCATCCCTCCCTGCGCAATACTCTGCAGTACCATCAATACTCTGCCATCCCTCCCTGCGCAATACTCTGCCATACACCATACTCTGCCATCCCTCCCTGCGCAATACTCTGCCATACCCCATACTCTGCCATCCCTCCCTGCGCAATACTCTGCCATACCCCATACTCTGCCATCCCTCCCTGCGCAATACTCTGCCATACCCCATACTCTGCCATCCCTCCCTGCGCAATACTCTGCCATACACCATACTCTGCCATCCCTCCCTGCGCAATACTCTGCCATACCCCATACTCTGCCATCCCTCCCTGCGCAATACTCTGCCATACCCCATACTCTGCCATCCCTCCCTGCGCAATACTCTGCAGTACCATCAATACTCTGCCATCCCTCCCTGCGCAATACTCTGCCATACACCATACTCTGCCATCCCTCCCTGCGCAATACTCTGCCATACCCCATACTCTGCCATCCCTCCCTGCGCAATACTCTGCCATACCCCATACTCTGCCATCCCTCCCTGCGCAATACTCTGCCATACCCCATACTCTGCCATCCCTCCCTGCGCAATACTCTGCCATCCCTCCCTGCGCAATACTCTGCCATACCCCATACTCTGCCATACCCCGTTACTCTGCCATACCCCGTTACTCTGCCATACCCCGTTACTCTGCCATACCCCGATACTCTGCAATACCCCGATACTCTGCAATACCCCGATACTCTGCAATACCCCGATACTCTGCAATACCCTGTTACTCTGCAATACCCCGATACTCTGCAATACCCCGATACTCTGCAATACCCCGATACTCTGCAATACCCCGATACTCTGCAATACCCCATACTCTGCAATACCCCATACTCTGCAATACCCCGATACTCTGCAATACCCCAATACCCTGCGCAATACTCTGCAATACCCCAATACTCTGCAATACCCAAATACTCCGCAATACCCCAATACTCCGCAATACCCCAATACTCCGCAATACCCCAATACTCCGCAATACCCCAATACTCCGCAATACCCCAATACTCCGCAATACCCCAATACTCCGCATATATAATGTTTTGGGGTTCTATGTAATTTTCTAGCAAATAAATTGTGATTTTTCCATGTAGGAGAGAAATGTCAGAATTGGCCTGGGTGCTCCAGAACGCCTGATGGCGCTCCCTGCATGTTGGGCCTCTGTATGTGGCCACGCTGTGTAAAAGTTGCACACATGGGGTATCGCCATACTCGGGAGGAATAGCAGAATGTGTTTTGGGGTGTCATTCGTGGTATGCATATGCTGTGTGTGAGAAATAACCTGCGAATATGACAGAAACAAGTTATTTTTTTTTTTTTTACAGAATTTTCGGTCGTTTTTCTTTTATAGCGCAAAAAATAAAAAACCCAGAGGTGATCTAATACCACCAAAAGAAAGCTCTATTTGTGTGAAAAAAAGGACAAAAATTTCAAATGGGTACAATGTTGTATGACGGAGTAATTGTCATTCAAATTGTGAGAGCACCGAAAGCTGAAAATTGGTCTGGTCAGGAAGGGGGTTTAAGTGCCCAGTGGTCAAGAGGTTAAAGCGGAAGTTGCACTTTTGGGCGGAACTCTGCATAAACTACCACAGAAACCGTTGTGTAAAGACCCTGTGCACACGGATCATCATGGTCTTGCCGTTCATTTTGTTTTCTCTTTGACCTATTTGTGTACAGTGTTGTGTCATGAAAAGCATCTGGGGTTCCATTTTAGTCCTCGTTCACATGGGGGTGGGTGTCAATGTAAACATCTTCGTTGTTGCCAACACCAATACAATGACAGACAATAATATCAGTGCATCCATCTTAGCATTAGTCCAGGGTTTGACAAAGTCGGGCGCCAGGTCGCAATTGCGACTAGAATTAGTGACCTGGCGCCTGGGGAAAGAAGCATAGGCCTGCAGAAGGCCGCAAAGTCACGGCCTCAATTACCTGCCAGCACGGGCCGACGCGATCGCGCAGCGGGGGAGGTGGGGGCGCAAGGAGACACAGGATACCACATCCTGTGTCTCCGTGCGCCCCCGCTGCACGATCCCGTCCGGCCACGCCGGCCGGTAATTGAGGCCACGGCTGTGCGGCCTTCTGCAGGAATATGCTTCCTTCTGTGATCTGGCGCCATCTTGTGGTGGCCGTTGGTATGACAAGACAACCAGCAATTCTAATGGCGTTTCCCTTGTGTTTTCACTGCCATCTCCATCCCTCTAATAAGAACCCCCAAACATGATATATATTTTTTATTCTAACACCCTAGAAAATAAAATGACTGTTGTTGCAATACTTTCTGTCACACCGTATTTGCGCAGCTGTTATACAAGCGCACTTTTTTGGGGGGAAATACACTTTTTTTTTTATTAAAAAATAAGACACCAGTAAAGTTAGCCCAATTTTTTTTTAAATTGTGAAAGATAATGTTACGCCGAGTAAATTGATACCCAACATGTCACGCTTCAAAATTGCGTCCGCTCATGGAATGGCGACAAAATGTTGCCCTTTAAAATCTCCATAGGTGACGTTTAAAAAATTCTACAGGTTGCATGTTTTGAGTTACAAGAGGAGATCTAGGGCTAGAATTATTGCTCTCGCTCTACCAATCGCGGCGATACCTCACATGTGTGGTTTGAACATCACTTTCATATGCGGGCCCTACTCACGTATGCGTTCGCTTCTGCGCGCAAGCTCGGCAGGACGGGCGGCGTTTCTGGCTCCAAACTTTTTTAGCTGGCTAGTAGATTCAAAAGCAAATTTGTCAAACCCTGCATTAGTCAACATGTGTTCATGCTGACAGTAACAAAGATGGATACATTAACAGCCAATGTAAGTGCATCGAGATGCAGCGGCTGCACAAACATAGCGGCTTATCCCAATTTGAAGATGTTGGCGTTGGCAATCATCAGTGGGGTAGATTCAAGAAGCACTTGCGCCCGCGCAACCATAGGTTGCGCGGCGCAAGTGCTTACTTGCTCCGGTGTAACGAGTGCTCCTGATTCAGGAACCTCGTTACACCGACTGCAGCCTAAGATATGACAGACAAAAGCCTCCGTATGCCTTCATATCTCAGGCTGCATTCTTGCGTTGGCCGCTAGGGGGAGCGGCCATTGTGATCGGCGTATAGTATGCAAATTGCATACTACCACCGATTCACAAAAGTTGCGCGGGCCCTGGGCACGCAAGGTACGGAGTTTCCGTACGGCAACTTTAGCGCAAGGTTGCTCCTGCTAATAGCAGGGGCAGCCAATGCTAAAGTATAGCTGCGCTTCCCGCTCGTGAAATTTAAATTTCACGTCGTTTACGTAAGTGATTCGTGAATGGCGCTGGACGCCATTCACATTCACTTAGAAGCAAATGACGTCCTTGCGACGTCATTTGCCGCAATGCACGTCGGGAAAGTTTCCCGACAGAGCATGCGCTGTTCGCTCGGCGCGGGAGCGCGCCTAATTTAAATTATTCCCGCCCCCGGCGGGATCATTTACATTAGGCGCCCTTACGCAGGGCTAATTAGCATAGCGCCTGCGCAATTTACGGAGCTACTGCTCCGTGAATCGCGGGCAAATCGAAATATTTGCGTGGGCGCAGAGTAAAATCTTTGCTCTTTGCCCACGCAAATATTGCACGGATCTACCTGAATCTGGGCCAATGTATCCAACCTCATCATTGTCAGACACAAAAACATTGACAAGTATGTTGACGATCGTCAATGTATCTATCGTCAACATGAGCGTCATTCCCAATGTTTTCGTGCTCACGATGACCAAGATGGATACATCGACAATTGTCAATAACGTCATCCTCAATTTTTTCTTGCTCATGACAATGAAGATAGTTACATTGACAATTGTCACCATCAACATCATTCTCTACATTTTCACACTCACCATGATAAAGATGGATATATTGACAGTCATCAACATCATTCTCAAAATTTCTTGTCCACGATGACCAAAGATGGATACACTTGAAAATCCTCACCATCTACATCATTCTCAACATTTTCGTGCTCACGATGATGAAGATGGATACATTGACAACCATCAACTTCATTCTCAACGCTTCCAAGCTCCCAATGATGAAGATGGATACATTGACAACATCAACGTCATTCTCAACGTTTTTGTGCACACGATGACGAAGATGGATACATCAACGATTGTCAACATCAACGTCATTCTCAATTTTTTCATGCTTACGATGACCAAGATGTATACATTGACAATTGTCAACATCAACGTCATTCTAGACTTTTTTATGCCCCTGATGACGAAGATAAATACATTGGGGTAGATTCAGCAAGCAATTACGCCTGCGTATCCATAGATACGCAGCGTAATTGCTAAGTAGCGCCGGCGTATCAACTTTCTGTATTCAGAAAGCTCGATACGCCGACTGTAGCCTAAGATACGACTGGCATAAGGCTCTTATGCCGTCGTATCTTAGGCTGCATTCTGACGCTGGCTGCTAGGTGAGGTTCCCGTAATTGTCAGCGTAGAGTATGCAAATTGCATACTCACGCCGATTCACAAACGTACGCGCGCCCGGCGGTCCTGTTTTACGTCGTTTGCGTTCGTCGCTTTCGTCGTAAGGCTGCTCCTGCTATTAGGAGGCGCAGCCAATGGTAAGTATAGACGTCGTTCCCGCATCGCGATTTTCAAAATTTACGTTGTTTGCGTAAGTGGATCGTGAATGGCGCTGCATGCCATTTACGTTCACGTCGAAGCAAATGACGTCCTTGCGACGTCATTTACCGCAATGCACCTCGGGAAATTTTCCCGACGGAGCATGCGCAGTACGTTCGGCGCGGGAACGCGCCTAATTTAAATGATCCACGCCCCCTACGGGATCATTTAAATTACGCGCTCTTACGCCGGCCCCTTTTACGAAACGCCGCCGCAAATTACAGAGCAAATGCTTCGTGAATGAAGCGTAGCTCCAGTAATTTACGGAGGCGTAGCGTAAAAACGGTACGCTGCGCCGCCGTAGAAGTGCGCGCCCCTACCTGAATCTACCCCATTGATCGTCAACATCGTTGTCAATGTCGAAATCTTTAAACTGGGCTAACCGGCTGTGTTCATGCAGGCTCTGTATTCCCACACGTTTACACGGACTGCCTGCACACAGCACCTGGCAGCTCTAGACGCATAAGCAGATGGCTCTTTCACAGTCTACAGGCCTTTAGCACCAGTGGTGAATGAGGCCTTAGATGTGGCTTCTGCTAGCTTATGAATGGCTGGCAGGAATCATCTAAAAGACAGCACAGCAAAAGAGAAGATGGCCGTGATTTCTTCCCGCTTCTCAGCACCTGCCCCTTTCAGGGCACTTTCTTTAGGTACCCGATTCATGACAATGCACTAAAAGCAGGTACTGTATGGAAATCCTCATTTTATCACTGTAACCTCCAACAGTATTAAAGCCAGCTACGAAGAACAACATAGTATTTTATTTATTTTTTATCATGAAAGTGCACATACCCTTCTGGAGGGAGGAAACATACATTCTCGCACTCAGGAGGAAGGTGGCTTTTCATTGGTGTGTGTATGCATGTGAAAGTCGAGAAACGTCCTCCACTGAAAAGACTTCCCGCACTGCTGACACGCAAACGGCTTTTCCACGTCATGTGTCTTCGTATGATAGTCAAGCGATGACTTCCACTGAAAACACTTCCCGCACTGCGAACAACAGAACGGCCTTTCGGCACTGTGGACTTTCTGGTGGCGAGTAAAACCCGACTTTACGGCAAAACATTTTCCACACTCGGGGCAGGAATAGGGCTTCTCCCCCGAGTGAACTTTTTGATGGCTGGTAAGATATGACCTGAGAAGAAACCGCTTCCCGCACTTCGAGCACACGTATGGCTTTGTCCCGGTATGCACTCTCCGATGTCTAGTAAGGCTCGATCTCAGGGCAAAACATTTTCCACATTCGGGGCAAGAATTCTCCTTCTGGCCCGTATCATTGGTCTCTTTTTCAACAAAGTTCCCTTTCTGGGTAACATTTTCACCTCCTTCGGAACGTTCTAAAATTTCACCCTCGCCGCAAGGTGTGTGATTATTGACAGCGAGGGGCCCATCAGAAAGAATCACCCCATGCACCGAGGGATCGGAGGAAAGATCTGCACTGGGAAGAACCGAATGGCGTTGTAGAGTAATGGAGTCATAATCTGAAGAATCAGATGTGACGTCAGTATCTTCCATCTCACTGTCTAGAGATATCACGGGGCATTTTGCCAAGTTATTCTGGCTTGCTCCATCTGGAAAAATTAAGAAGGGGTGGGAATGGTTAGAATGATAGAAACGGTCGGTAGAGCAAGGAAAAATCTGGGACTCTTTTCTGGGTTTTGCGATTGTTACTCACCTGCGTTGATCTCTGGAGGAACTTTTTCCTCTTTAAACCTCACATGTCCTCCTTCCTCCTCCCCAGCTTTTAGGTCTCTCTGAGGGTCTCTGGTGTCTCCGGGGTCTGTGAATAGAGATGAGAGTGAAGCCCCCTTTACTGAGATGTATGAGAGACCCCAGAGAGTGTGTGTGTGGGGGGGGGAGATTGGTCACGTCTCTTGGCTGGTAACACACAATGACATGATGAGAGGAGGAGATCCGGAGTCTAATAGAGGCTGATGGCTCCTGACCCCCCCACTGGGCACATACTGTCTCCCCATTACTGTCTACTGACAGAGGAGGAGGGAGAAGAAGAGATTGTTGTAGTGACTGAACAAGGAGAATCTGGGACTCTTCTCTGGATTTAGTGTTTATTACTCACCTGTGCTGATCTCTGGAGGGATTTCCTCCTTCTCACACGGCTCATCACCCAAGATAGAGATCTCTTCTTCGTCTTCGACTGTAATGACAGTGAAGTCATCCTGCTGGATAAGACACAAAATGTCTCTGAATACTTCTGATCTCCAGATTGCAAGAAAAGAAGATGCTATTTCATCACTCTATTTGAAAAGCATTCTTCCACCTACCTGATCCTCCTGAAGGATCTCCTGATCTTCCTGTGTGGAGTCCCGGCAATACAGAGAAAGGGGACATCCCTCTGGGGGATTTCTATTACTGGGTCCATCTGTAGGAAACACACACTGACTGAATACATTGGGGAGAATTGACAAATACAGCCTCTTGAATGCCGACATAATAATTTACTGGTGTTTATCTTGCTGGCAAAGACAGTATTTGTTAACCACTTAAGACCCGGACCTTTAGGCAGCTAAAGGACCTGACCAGGTTTTGCGATTCGGCACTGCGTCGCTTTAACAGACAATTGCGCGGTCGTGCGACGTGGCTCCCAAACCAAATTGGCGTCCTTTTTTTCCCACAAATAGAGCTTTCTTTTGGTGGTATTTGATCACCTCTGCGTTTTTTTTTTTTTGCGCTATAAACAAAAATAGAGCGACAATTTTTCCTCAGTTTAGGCCGATATGTATTGTTCTACCTATTTTTGGTAAAAAAAATATATCGCAATAAGCGTTTATCCGTTGGTTTGCGCAAAATTTATAGCCTTTACAAAATAGGGGATAGTTTTATTGCATTTTTATACTTTTTTTTTTTTTACTACTAATGGCGGCGATCAGCGAAGTGGGCGTGACCCATGCAAATGATGGGCCGAGCGCCAGACAGATACGTATCACGAACTGCGAATACACCGTGACGTGGACGCTTCCCCCTGCTCACAACCACGTCGGAAACAACTGCCTAAACTACGCCAGATCACTGCATACGGCGTGAACGTAACCTACGCCCAGCCAGACACACATCCAACGTAAAATACGCCGGCTTGTGTTCCCTGGTGCAGACCTTTGCATGTCTGCTGCTGGGTTGCACCTCCTTTATGGGGAATAACTTTACGCCGGACGTACAACTTACGCGCACCTTGCGTAGCCTGCGTCGGGCGCACGCAGGTTTGTGAATTGCCGTATTTCCCTCATTTGCATGTTTGAATGGCTAACCAATGGGAGCGGCACCATGCACCCAGCTTAAATGTGCGCCCACCCTACGCGGGCGTAAGCAAGCTACGTCGGCGGGGTGTAGCCTGGTTTTAGGCGCATATCTGTTTGTGGGTCTGGCGCACAGATACGACGGCGCACATTGCACTTACGTCGGCGTAACTTGTTATACGTCGGCGTAAGTGCTTTGTTAATCTGGGCCTATATGTTTGCCTCACTCTTTTCTCATTCCACCCTATTGTTTCTATGTCTGTCTATGAGAGTAGAAAGGAGAAGAAGAGATTGTTGTAGTGACTGAACAAGGAGAATCTGGGACTCTTCTCTGGATTTAGTGTTTATTACTCACCTGTGCTGATCTCTGGAGGGATTTCCTTTTCCTTACACGGCTCATCGACCAAAATAGACATCTCTTCTTCATCTTCGATTTTAATGACAGTGAAGTCATCGCTCTGCATAAGACACAACATGTTCTGAATAATTCTGATCACCAGAATGCAAGAAAGCAAAATGCTATTACGTCATGAATTGTATCTGAGAACCTTTGTTCCATCCACTCGATCCTCCTGAGGGATCTCCTGATGTTCCTGTGTGGAGTCCCGGGAATACAGAGGACGGGGACATCTCTCTGGGGAATTTCTGTTACTGGATCCATCTGTAGGAAACACACACTGACTGAATACATTGGAGGGAATTCACAAACACGTCCTCTTGAACACGGACATAATAATTTACTGATATTTATCTTGCTGGCAGAGGCAATATTTGTTAAATCCCAAGTAAAACTACAAGTTCTCTTCTGTATAGACCTTGCGTATACATGCATTATATTCGTATTCGTCCTCTTTCACTGCTAGTGTTTCAGTCCACTTTTTGCACCTATGTATACACTTATTTAACAAGTGGATGGTTGGTAAGAAATAGACAGGAGGGGGCTTAGTCACGTCATACTGGTGATAATCACGCATGTGGGCATGCATTTATGTGAGCACAATTACCGTATATACTCGAGTATAAGCCGACCCCAATATAAGCCAAGACACCCAATTTTACCATAAAAAAACTGGGAAAACGAATTGACTCGAGTATAAGCCTAGGGTGTCCATCTGCATGCCCCACTTTGTCTCACTGTGTCCATGTGCATGCCTCACTGTGCCCATGCCTCACTGTGCCCATGCCTAGACTTGCTTTTAATTCAATCTTATTTTATTCAGAAAAAAAGAGAAGCAGAAAGACAAATAACGTCTCAAGCATTACATACAGTAAAAGCACTTACATCAACAGTAAGCATTGTGTTTGACATATTGAAAACATGTCTAAGTTACGTGAGAAAAGAGAAGGAAAAAAAAAAGGGAATAAGAGCATGTGTGTGTGGACCACCATATGGCCGTACGATTGAGCATTCCCCAGATATATGAAACAATCAGTACTTGTATCTACCAACCTCACATTAGTGAGGGATTCAGTGTTGCATCACACGCGGTATATTGGGAGAGATTATATATGAATCCGGAAGTAAAATAAGACCCATGAGGTCCCACAATGGGTAAATGACCATAGGCGGGTCGGGGCCATGATACGTTAGCTCTATGAAGTGTGAACTTTGGGGGTCCTTAAGCTCCGCGAGACAAGTGCGTAAAACCGTGTTAGTAAAGCAAAGGGTCTTTATTGGTGACCAAACAAAACAAAATAAAGCTTTTCTTCAGCATCCAAAACGTCACAACAAAAGTCTTGCTTCTTTCCAGCATAAGTTAGGAAAAAGTCTTTCTTCAGAAAACAACCAAAAGAAAGGCACATACGTTTTTAGTAAGAAGTCCTCCAGACCTTCCCTGCAGACACAGCTTCACTTCCAAACTACTCAGAAGTCCTCTCTGAACAGCTAGCAGATTTCCATCTTGTCCTCACAGGTGCACTCTCCCAACTCACTCACTCCCTCCAGCATCACTTCCTGCTTTAATGGGTGGTTGTCTGTGAGATTTTAACCCCTTGTGCGCTGGCTTCCAGGGTTTAGGAGTGGAGGCTCCATCCCACCCAAATAACACTTTGGAGCCTCCAAAATTCCAGGCCCCAAACTACTTTATTAAGATAGAGAAGACTGCAAGCCAGTCCTCTCTGAATTAGCGCCTGCCTGGAACTTTTCACCCACTTTTGGGTGACCCCCTGAACCTTCTACCTCTATTTAAATGGACCATAGTCCAAACAGTGGTGCCGTATAGCACCCGTCCAGTACCCACCCCCTGTGTCCTGTACATATCCCCCCCCTCTGCCTCAACGCGGAGGTGTTGGAGGCAACAGTAGACACCATACAATGGACTCGGGAGAGGGCATCGGCATTCTGATGCTGTCTCCCGGGTCTGTGCTCTACCATGAAATTGAACTCCTGCAGAGACAGAAACCACCTTGTTACCCTGGCATTGGTGTGTTTGTTCTGTCTCATCCACGTAAGAGGAGCATGGTCTGATATAAGGCGAAACTTCCTACCTAGGAGAAAATAACGCAGGGAGTCCAAAGCCCACTTGATGGCAAGACATTCGCGCTCCACCACCGCATAGTTTTTCTCAGCTGGCGTCAGTTTCCTACTAAGAAAAACGATTGGATGCTCCTCTCCGTTGATTTCTTGAGACAGAACTGCTCCTAGCCCTTCACTTGAGGCATCTGTCTGCACTACAAAATCCTTAGAAAAATCTGGCGCCACAAGCACCGGATCCTGGCAGAGTGCGGTCTTAAGCATTTGAAAAGATTTTTCAGCCTCGGCATTCCATTTAATCATGACCGACTTTCGACCTTTGGTGAGGTCAGTTAGCGGTGCCGCAATGGTGGCGAAGTTGGGGACAAACCTCCTATAGTACCCAACTAGGCCTAAAAACGCTCTGACCTGTTTCTTTGTTAGGGGGCGGGGCCAGCCCTGTATGGCCTCTACCTTGCTCATTTGGGGCTTCACTAACCCTCTACCTACAATGTATCCTAGGTACTTGGCTTCCTCCACCCCAACCGCACACTTCTCCGGATTGATGGTGAACCCCGCTCTTCTCAAGGAGTCTACCACTGCCTGTACCCGGGGAAGATGGGAATCCCAGTCCGTGCTGAAAATGACTATGTCATCCAGGTAAACGGAGGCATACCGTAGGTGTGGACGTAAAGTTTTGTCCATGGCCCTTTGGAATGTGGCGGGGGCGGAGTGAAGACCAAACGGCATTCTTGTATACTGGAAGTGACCTTCCGGGGTAGAGAAAGCTGTTTTCTCTCTGGCCTCCTTGGTCAGGGGAATCTGCCAGTAACCTTTTGTGAGGTCCAGCGTGGTGATGTACCTGGCAGGACCCAATCTCTCAATCAGCTCATCTACCCGTGGCATGGGGTATGCATCGAACTTGGAGACCTCGTTGAGTTTTCTAAAATCGTTGCAGAAGCGGAGAGTACCATTGGGTTTGGGCACCAACACGATTGGACTGGACCACTCGCTCTGCGACTCTTCGATGACCCCAAGTTCGAGCATCCTTTTAACCTCTCCAGACACTGACACTCTATGAGCTTCTGGGATACGGTAGGGTTTAAGCCGGATTTTCACCTTGGGCTCGGTCACAATGTCATGCTCAATGACGTTGGTGAGCCCTGGCAACCCTGAAAACATGTCCCTATTCCTTTGCAGAAATTCTTTTACTTGCTGGGTTTGGGGCCTAGTTAGGGTAGCCGCAACCTGCACCAGGTCGATCCCTACATGGTCCCCTAACTGTACCGCCACCACCGCGGACACCGGTTCTCTGTCTCTCCAGAGCTTCAACAAATTTATGTGATAAATCTGGTAGGGTTTTCTTTTTCCTGGTTGGTGTACCTTATAGTTTACCTCACCCACTTTCTCTACTACTTCAAATGGACCTTGCCACTTGGCCAAGAACTTGCTCTCCACTGTGGGTATTAGGACAGCTACCCTGTCTCCTACTTGTAACTGTCTCACTTTAGCCGACCGATTATATACCCTTCTTTGGGCATCCTGAGCCTTCTGCATGTGCTCTCTCACCATCGGCATCACTTTAGCCACCCTTTCTCGCATTTGAGAAATATGCTCTACCACGGTTTTGTGCGGGGAGGACTCACTTTCCCACGTTTCCTTTACCAGATCAAGCAACCCCCGGGGCCTTCGTCCGTACACCAGCTCAAATGGCGAGAAACCCGTGGATGCCTGAGGTACCTCCCGGATAGCGAACAACAGGGCAGGAAGTAACATGTCCCAATCTTTCCCGTCTTTCTGGACCACTCTTTTTAACATGGACTTTAGAGTTTTGTTAAACCTCTCAACTAGGCCATCGGTCTGCGGGTGATAGACGGACGTCCGCAACTGCTTAATCTGAAACAGCCTGCACAAGTCCGCCATCACCTTTGACATAAAAGGGGTGCCCTGATCCGTTAGTATTTCCTTGGGGAACCCAGTACGTGAGAACATTTGAAATAACTCCCGGGCAATGGCCTTAGAGGACGTTTTTCTCAATGGGACTGCTTCTGGGTATCTAGTGGCGTAGTCTAGGATGACCAATATGTATTGGTACCCCCTTGCCGACTTTACCAGGGGTCCCACAAGATCCATAGCGATCCGCTCAAATGGGACCTCAATAATTGGCAAGGGTACTAGGGGGTTTCTATAGCGGGGCACTGGGGCAGTTATCTGGCAAACAGGACAAGACTCACAATATCTTTTAACCTCAGCCTTCACCCCTGGCCAGTAAAACCGATCGGTTATCCTGGCCTCCGTTTTCTCCGCCCCCAGGTGTCCTCCCAGTGCGTCGTTGTGGGCTAGATCAAGGAGCATCCGCCTATAGGGTTGAGGGACCAGCAACTGCTCTATGGGTTCCCCTCGGCTCTCAGCCACACGATAGACTAGGTCCCCCTTCAACGCAAAATGAGGAAACCTCTGATCTGCACCTGGTATTTGTGAAACCCCATCAATGACAGAAACCTGCTCTCGAGCGTTCACTAAGGTAGGATCCTGTAACTGGGCGGTGCCAAACGCACCCCTGGGTACATCCAGGTCTGGATGCACTGGCCTTGGGGATGTTTCCCCCTCACCCTCCTCAATCGGGGAGAGCTCCTCGTCATCCTCCCCCAGCATGACTTGTAATGGGGAGACTTCCCCCCCCTCAGAGTTCAACTTGGTTTTGAGACCTGACACAGGACCACTATTATTAGAACTAAGATTCTCTGCAACGTCATTATCACCAACAGGTATTTCCACATTAGAGGGGTGTGTTGTGGAGGTTTCAGGCCCGGATCCCCCAGACTCTGTCCCTTCCAAGCTCAGTGTCCCCAGTTCTCCTGGCAGACCCGTCTGTACCTGGTCCCATAGTTCCAAAAATAGTGGACAGTCCCGCCCCACTATGATGTCATGTATCAAGCTTTTTACCACCCCAACCTCCTGGGTAACCGAGGTATGGCCATAGGACACAGTTACCGGGACCAAGGGGTACTCCTTGGTGTCCCCATGGATACATACTACCCGTAGAGTCTTAGTTACTGGGCCTATCCTCCCAAGCACCCTGGCATGTACGAGTGTGACCATGCTGCCGGAGTCCAGTAGAGCCCTGGCAGGAAGGTGGTTCACCCACACTTCGCACTCAAACCGTCCTGCAGCCAGGTCAAGATGAGTGGTACACACACTTCGCACATAGAAGGAGCTTCTCCGACCAGTTCCGCACTCCATAGGCTCCTCCTGCAGTGGGCATTGTGCCCGGGTATGCCCCCAGGACCGACATCGCCAACATTGTATGTCTCCCATCTTTGGTACAGGAACCGACCTCCGTGGTTCTAGGGCAGATGGTGTAAACCTGCGGACGCCAACATCTGGCAAGGCTTCTCTCCTCAGGTTGGTGACTGGTCTGGGTGTCCTTGGCGTGGGTTCTCGACGCTTGGTAGGCCCAAGCAGGTCCTCCACCACGGTGTACCGTTCAACCAGCTCGACCAGCTGGTCAGCATTAGTAGGGTTTCCATGGCTTACCCAGCGCTGTAGGTCATCTTGTAGGGACCGTAGGTACCGGTCCATTACCACTCGTTCCACCATTTGTGGACCTGACAACTTTTCTGGCTGCAGCCATTTTTTAACTAACTGAATTAGTTCATGCATTTGGGACCTGGGTGGTTGGTCCGATTTGTACCGCCAGCGATGCACCCTCTGAGCCCGGACAGCTGTGGTCACTCCCAGGCGGGCCAGGATTTCAGCTTTTAGACGTTCATAGTCTTTGATGTGCTCAGCTGGGAGATCAAAATAGGCCTTTTGCGGGTCACCAGTGAGAAAAGGCGATATAATGCCGGCCCATTGGTCCCGGGGCCACGCTTCTCTCTCTGCTATCCTTTCAAAGGTGGTAAGAAAGGCTTCTACGTCATCGCTGGGTGTTAGTTTCTGCAAGAAATGGCTGGCTCTAACAGACACTGGGTTGCTAACGGTAACGACCGCTTGCGCTTGTCCCTGAGCCAGCTGCTGTACGGCCTCCTGCAAGGCAGCCACCTGTGCTTGAGTGGACTCCTGCTGGGCCGTAAACTGGGCGGATAGCAGCCGTGTATTTTCCTGCTGCGCAGCTATAGCCTGTGCCAGGGCCTGCTGCTGCTGAGCCATCGCTTCCTCATGGCGACGGTTTGACTCTGCTGACGCTTGCTGTTGGGCCACAGTGGCTTGCTGCTGGGTCACAGTGGCTTGTGCCAAAGCCTTAACGACCTCCTCCATGCCTTTGTCTGCTGTTTGTAACGCCTGGGCAGACTTCACCCAAGACATGCCATAAGTATACGGTCTCTTTAAATGTCAGTTTTAAACGGTTTTTGCGCCTGCAAATGCACTTTGCCCGCATTCGACACCAGTTGTGAACTTTGGGGGTCCTTAAGCTCCGCGAGACAAGTGCGTAAAACCGTGTTAGTAAAGCAAAGGGTCTTTATTGGTGACCAAACAAAACAAAATAAAGCTTTTCTTCAGCATCCAAAACGTCACAACAAAAGTCTTGCTTCTTTCCAGCATAAGTTAGGAAAAAGTCTTTCTTCAGAAAACAACCAAAAGAAAGGCACATACGTTTTTAGTAAGAAGTCCTCCAGACCTTCCCTGCAGACACAGCTTCACTTCCAAACTACTCAGAAGTCCTCTCTGAACAGCTAGCAGATTTCCATCTTGTCCTCACAGGTGCACTCTCCCAACTCACTCACTCCCTCCAGCATCACTTCCTGCTTTAATGGGTGGTTGTCTGTGAGATTTTAACCCCTTGTGCGCTGGCTTCCAGGGTTTAGGAGTGGAGGCTCCATCCCACCCAAATAACACTTTGGAGCCTCCAAAATTCCAGGCCCCAAACTACTTTATTAAGATAGAGAAGACTGCAAGCCAGTCCTCTCTGAATTAGCGCCTGCCTGGAACTTTTCACCCACTTTTGGGTGACCCCCTGAACCTTCTACCTCTATTTAAATGGACCATAGTCCAAACAGTGGTGCCGTATAGCACCCGTCCAGTACCCACCCCCTGTGTCCTGTACAGAAGTCTTAAGGAAGTATTTAGAGATCAAGAAAAGGACAAGAAGCAGGGGCAGACAAAAGGGGGGCAGAGAAACAGGGGACAAGAATCAAGGGACAAGGGTCACTCCATCATGGCGTCAGGGTCACATCATCCATGCCACGCTCGGCCCAAGAGATAAACTCAGAAGAGTATCCTAGACTTGCTTTTAACATGGGAGTATATAGAAGGGGTGCATGGCTTTAAAAAAAAAACATCGGTGCTTCCCAGCCGTAGGTCCCCCAGACAGCAAACTTTGCACACTTGTAGAGGGGAACTGGGGCTACATGTGTGCCAAGTTTCTGGTTCAGGGGAACTATGGCCGGCCAGTACCTGGTCCCCAAAATTACCAGAGAAATTACCATTTAACATAGGAGTCTATGGAAGGGGTGCCTAACTTTGAAAAATTGGTGCTACCCGGCCGTAGGTCCCCTGGACAACAAACTTTGCACACTTGTAGAGGAAGAGTGGGGCTTCATGTGTGCAAAGTGGGGACCAGGGGACCTACGGCCGGCCGGTACCAGGTCCCCAAAGTCCGGGAGATCAGGCGCAAAAAGGTGACTCGAGTATATGTAATATATTTTGGCACACTCGAGTGTATACTCGAGTATATACGATTTATATTTTATTATATTTATATATATATATTTTGGCACACACTTCATGAGCTGAAGACTTTTGTGGAAGAGGTGAATAGATTGGGAAGACAAGGTTGATTGATACAGAGTTGGTGGAGGTATAATGTTCTATTTGACCTAAGTTTATTTGTGAGTATCTGGAGAGTGATTGAGGAGGATATACCTACATTGAAGGATTATACCAATACGCTTCTGATGCTCTGGACTTTTTGACTTTGGTTTCAAACATTATTTGCCAGGGGGCACTGAACTTGGTCTGGCTGCTGGGAGTTTGCGGTTGGGTGCTCTTGTGGAACTGGTCGATATCTATACTGATACAAGTATACATGCGCGTACGCACATAAAATGCCTGTCCTCAGGCACATTTTTTTTCCAATTTTGGGTTACGGCTCTGAACGCAGCATGCGTTTAAAGAGGAGGTCCGGGAAAAAAATATATATTAAAAGCCAGCAGCTACACATACTGCAGCTGTTGGATTTTAATAAATGGAGAGTTACCTGTCCTGCTGTCCCTCGATGTCGGAAGTAGGGTTCCCGGCGTGAAGCCGACAGGCTACACTGCCGCCGCCATTGCGGGTAAGGGAACCCGGCAGTGTAGCCTTTTGGCTTCATGCCGGGAACCCTACTGCGCATGCGCGAGGCCCCGCTCCTCTCTCCTATTAGCCCGGCGGCCAGGGGAGGAGGAGGGAGCCCCCCCCCCCCCACCACACTCCACTCTTGGACAGAGTAATGCTTCATGATGCCCTTCACATAGAGTCTGCCATGGAATGAGCACCAGGCCAATATAGAAGCCTATAAGCAGGTGGGTGGGGCTCTGGGTATGCCTTTCCTTTCCCGTTTGAGTTATGCGGAGTGGTCATAAGGAGCCTTTCAAACTCACTGGGATTTTGATTTTGAGACACTTTTTTTAAATTAGCTTAGTAGTCTGTTACTTCACGTGGAATGCACGGTGGCAGGTTTCCACTGGGAAAAAAAAAGTCCTTCCTGTTGAAGTGGTGGTGCACAATTCTGGGTGAGATTGAGAATATTTGGGGTCTTCAGAGGGACAAAAGGCGTTCGGGGGCCTGAACAAAGGTGTAGAGGAACGTCAGGTCCCCGTAGCTGCTGTCTGTCAGGCAGGGGAAGCTCCTTTGATAATTAAAAGCGTAATCTTAATTCAGAAGAGAGTGGCGCAGGCTGTATGCTTGAGTCACTCTTTGTTAATTCCGCTCTTTATTTCTACGTCTTTCTATTAGAGTAGAAAGGAGAAGAGATTGTTGTAATGACTGAATGAAGAAAATCTGGGACTCCTCTCTGGATTTAGTGTTTATTCCTCACCTGTGCTGATCTCTGGAGGGATTTCCTTCTCATTACATGGATCATCACCCTTCACATATGGTCTTTCTGCTTCAACAGTAATCAGACATCCACACTTAAGAAGAAAAAGGAATAAACATGTTACACTGACTTTAAACATACATCAGATTTTTAATCTGAATATTATATAAATATGATTAAAACGGCCCAATAATTAAAAAAAATATATATAGGTAGATTCAGGTAGAGTTAGGCCGACTTATCAGTAGATAAGTCGACCTAACTCAGAATCTACGCCGACTTATGTTTAAGCGTATGCTCAAACAGAGATACGCTTAAACATATCTAAGATAAGACGGCTTGCGCCGTCCTATCTTAGGTTGCAATTTTTCGGATGGCCGCTAGGTGGCGCTTCCATTGCGGTCGGCGTAGAATATGTAAATGAGTTGATACGCCGATTCACGAACGTACGCCCGGCCGCCGCAGTAGTTTTACGCCGCTTCCGTAAGGCATTAGCAGGCCTAAAGTTATTCCACCTATTAGGTGGAATAACAATGTTAAAGTATGGCCGCCGTTCCCGCCGCGAGATTCAAATTTTTTACGTTGTTTGCGTAAGTCGTCCGCGAATCGGGATTTACGTCCACGTCGAAATCAATAGGCCCGTGCGGCGTACGTAGCCGCAATGCACACTGGGAAATGTAGGCGCCCGGCGCATGCGCAGTTTAAATAAAACGTAAAAAACGTGATGTCAAGCCTCATTACCATCAAACACGCCCCCCTCCAACACATTTGAATTCGGCGCCCTTACGCCCGCCCGCTTTAGGCTACGCCGCCGTATAATAGCAGGCAAGTATATTGAGAATCATTACTAGCCTAGCTAATTTACGGCGGCGTAGCCTAAACACGCTAAGCTACGCCGCCGTAACTTTAATCCAATGTACCTGAATCTACCTAATAGTTTAGAGCAGGGGTATTGAATTAAAATTCATGGAGGTCCGATAAGTAAAATTTTCTTCCAGCCGAGGTCCGCATCGCAGTTTCGTGCAATTACCCCAATTCTTTACATTGCAGCCCAAGGGTGCAGGCACGACACACCATTCGTTTGAATGGGCTGCTGCGCCTGTGTTTTTGCTGGGAAAAGGTCCTGGCATCTTTTTAAAAAGGCAGCCACAAGGAAACTGCATGATGCGTTTGTACCATGCAATTTCCATGTGCAGAAAATTGCACTTTGCATTTTAGTGCATTTAGGAGTCAATGGTACCCCTTTACGTTTTCTGTGCAGCACCTCATTTTGTGCGCAGCTGGTTGTCCGCTTCACATCTTCCCCACCACAGCCCTGTCCCCCTTCACATATCCCCCCACACAGTATTACCCCCTTCACATATCACCCCACACAGTATTACCCCCTTCACATATCACCCCACACAGTATTACCCCCCTTCACATATCCCCCCCACACAGTATTGCCCCATCACATATCCCCCCCACACAGTATATTACCCCATCACATATCCCCCACACAGTATTGCCCCATTACATATCACCCCACACAGTATTACCCCATCACATATCTCCCAACACAGTATTGCCCTATCACATATCCCCCACACAGTATTGCTCCATTACATATCCCCCCACACAGTTTTGCCCCCTTTACATGACCCCATCACATATCCCCCACACAGTATTACCACATTACACATCCCCCCACACAGTATTACCACATTACATATCCCCCCACACAGTTTTGCCCCCTTTACATGACCCCCATCACATATCCCCCACACATTATTGCCCCATAACATATCCCCCACACATTATTGCCCCCTTTACATGACCCCATCACAGATCCCCCCACACAGTATTGCCCCATCTAATATCCCCAAACACAGTATTGCCCCATCACATATCCCCCCACACAGTATTGCCCCATCACAGATCCACCCACACAGTATTGCCCCATTACATATCCCCACACAGTATTGCCCCATCACATATCCCCCCACACAGTATTGCCCCATCACAGATCCCCCCACACAGTATTGCCCCATCACAGATCCCCCCACACAGTATTGCCCCATTACATATCCCCCCACACAGTATTGCCCCATTACATATCCCCCACACAGTATTGCCCCATCACATATCCCCCCACACAGTATTGCCCCATTACATATCCCCCCACACAGTATTGCCCCATTACATATCCCCCACACAGTATTGCCCCCTTTACATGACCTCATCACATATCCCACCACACAGTATTGCCCCATCACATATCCCCCACACAGTATTGCCCCCTTTACATGACCCCATCACATATCTCACCACACAGTATTGCCCCATCACATATCCCCCCCCACAGTATTTCCCCTTTACATGACCCCCATCACAGATCCCCCCCCATACAGTATTGCCCCTTTACATGACCCCCATCACAGATCCCCCCCCCATACAGTATTGCCCCATCACATATTCCCCCCCTCCACACACAATATTGCCCCATCACATAATTCCCCCCACACAGTACTGCCCCCTTTACATGATGCCCCCTTTACATGACCCCCCCTTCACACACACAGCACTGCCCCCGCTCCCCATCCTTATCATTTTCATACATTTTCCTCCCTTCCTCCCTTCCCTCTTCACTCCTACCTTTCACAGAGCGCGGGGCGGGAGGCGGGACAGTCGTGGACTGAAGGCGCGGGAGCTGTCGGGTTGACTTTTCGGCGAACTGGTGATTGGCTGCTAGGACCGCCTCCTAGCAGCCAATCACCTCCCATCTAACACGACAGGCAGCTACCTCTCTGGTCCCGCCTCCCGCTGTTCGCTCCTCTGCTAATAATAGCGGAGGAGGCTGGGGACCAAAGCGGCGACTAAATGGCGCGATCGCCGCGGTCCGGAAAGAGCAGCAGCTCGGGCCGGACGCGGACCGCGGGCCGCCATTTAGTGATGCCTGGTTTAGAGGAACTTGGCCAAGTGCTGTTGGAATCAAAACTGTCCACAAAGCATAGAATCAAAATTAGTGTTTCAAATAGCAACTCTCTACTTTCTACATCCTGTTGGGGAAGATATCCCCTCCCTTCCTGTCCTAGAGACACAAAGGGAAGTAAGGGGGTTAAGACTGCAACAGGTATATTCATTAAAAGAACAGAGATAGGTCTAATTTCTGGCAACCTCATCCTCCTGAGGGAACTCCTGATGTTCCAGTGTGGAGTCCCGGGAATGCAGAGGACGGGGACATCTCTCTGGTGGGTTCCCATTACTGGATCCATCTGTAGGAAACACACACTGACTGAATACATTGTTTCTATGTCTTTATATCAGAGGATGTGTATCTAGGGGGATCCTCAATACAAGAAATGAAAGTCTCCTCTTACCCGGAGATGTGAGGGGCGGCCGCTTCTCCATCATGACGTCCTTGTAGAGATCCTTGTGTCCTTCTATATACTCCCACTCCTCCATGGAGAAATAGACAGTGACATCCTGACACCTTATAGGAACCTGACAACACACAATGATACCGTCACCATCCAGACACACCCCTTGTCTGTTACTGGATAATGTCCCAGAACTCCCGGCACCGCTCACCTCTCCCGTCAGCAGATCAATGATCTTCTGGGTGACTTCTAGGATCTTCCTATTGTTTCTCTTTGATGTCAGGGAGGGAGGTGGGGGATCACTGGACTTTATGGGTCCATAATCCTATGAAATGAAAAAATACTGTATATTGTAGAAATATAGCTACTTGTCCCACAATACCTTTCACTTATCTGTGTTTTATTAATATAGATTAGAGTGATGTCATGTGACCTCCCAGAATCCTCCTCACCCCTCCGGTCAGGTCTGTGTTTTATTAATAGAGATAAGAGTGATGTCATGTGACCTCCCAGAATCCTCCTCACCTCTCCGGTCAGCTCTGTGTTTTATTAATAGAGATAAGAGTGATGTCATGTGACCTCCCAGAATCCTCCTCACCTCTCCGGTCAGCTCTGTGTTTTATTAATAGAGATAAGAGTGATGTCATGTGACCTCCCAGAATCCTCCTCACCTCTCCGGTTAGCAGGTAGATGATCTCCAGGGTGAGATTTAATATCCTCTCAGTTGTGTGACTCCGGTTCTTCTCCATCTTTCCTGATGAGATAAGGAATGGAGTCTACTTCCCTTGGGGGGCCAACTGTGATGAAACCTCTGTAACATATAAAAAATAAATCAATGTAGTTTAATGATTTAGAATACAGAATAATTGATCTAAAGTCCTACAGGGATTGGCTCTGCCCTTGCCTGTGCTGGCTTGCCACCCCTCTTCTCTCATCTACATCCAGACACAGTAAGTATTTAGCCCCATGGAAGTTCACAGGGATTTCCGCAACACCCAGCTGGCTACAGAAGGGAGCATGGAGCCCCGAGGGGTGCCGACACTGCAAACTCCAAGTCAAAGCTCTCTGAACAGACACAACTCATTATACTCACCTCCAGTGATCTCCTCTTTTTTTCCCAGGGGCCAGGGGCCAGGCCCCCCCCCCCCCCCAACCCCCACAAGCAATACTCACCACCCCTCTCTAGCTACAGCAATAATAAATAGATTCTAAGGGCCAGATTCACAAAGAGATACGACGGTGTATCTACAGATACACCGTCGTATCCCTGACTTACATTGGTCCTATCTATGCGCCTGATTCATAGAATCAGTTACGCATAGATATGGCTAAGATCCGACAGTGTTACACTGTCGGATCTTATTTTCAATTTGAAAATGGCGCCGGGGGCGTTCCCGCTGATTTACGTTGAATAATACGTAAATCAGCGAGATACGCAAATTCACTAACGTACGCGGACCCGACGCAGTCTTCTTACGACGTTTCCGTAGCGGCTTTCCCGTCGTATACTTACCCCTGCTTTTATCAGGCGCAGCCAATGTTAAGTATAGCCGGAGTTCCCGCGTCGAATTAAAATTTTCTAACGTCGTTTGCGTACGCCGATTCACAAACACGCGCGTCGCAAGTCACGCTCACGTCGAAACCACTGACGTCCTAGTGACGTCAGTGGGAGCAATGCACGCGGGGAAATTCCCCGGACGGCGCATGCGCATTTAAATCGGCGCGGGAACGCGCCTGATTTAAATAGTACACTCCCCCTAGCCGCGGAATTTGAATTCCGCCGGGGGATTTAGGATCCGCCGCCGCAAGTTTGTAGGTAAGTGGTTTGTGAATTAGCCACTTGCCTCTCAAACTTGCGGGAGCGGATCTTAAATCACGTAGATCGAGCGGATCTATAGATCCGCTGATCTACGTGAATCTGGCCCAAGATGTCCATTTTACACTTCCAAATCACGCAAGAAACGCAAGTTCCCAAGAAGTGATGACCTTTGGGTTTGGGTCAAACTCACAGTTGACTGGAAACCAAGTTGTTCGCAGTTAGCCGAATGGGTGAACCAGACTGCCAGATTTGTCCAGTTCATCTGCTCACCTGCACCTTTGGCTGCTGCAAGTCATTAATTTAGTGGTGACAGCAGTACTGCCAGTAAATAGGGAGGAGCTCTGGCGTTTTCGCACAGTCCACGTGCAGAGTCCGCCAGGAAGTCTGCACTGCGCTACGCTAATCACAGGCATTGTTCTGATGCTCAGCTGCAGAGATCGGGAAATGTCTCCCTGCCTATGATTAGCGCAGCGCCGACTTCCTGGCGGGCTCGGCATGTAGACTGTGCGAACACGCCGGAGCTCATCCCTACCAGTAAATGACAGCTTCCCGCCCAGGGATCCTGGGAACATCGCTGACCATAGACAGACAAGACTAGAGATGAGCTCAGGCATGTTCAGATCCCAGTCCGAACCCACCTGAGTGAGCCCCCAGGAAGCTGTCACTGTACTGGGCCAATCATAAGCAGCCAAGGCATTCTCTACCCCTGCTGCTGAAGATGATTGGCCCAGTACAGCAACATCTTCCAGAGGGCTCACTCAGGTGGGTTCAGACTGGGATCCATTGTCACTAAGGATGAGCTCCGGCGTGTTCGCATAGAACACGTGCAGAGCCCGCCAGGAAGTCGGCACCCGCGCTGCGCTAATCACAGCCAGGCAGACATTTCCCGATCTCTGCAGCCGAGCATCGGACAATGTTTGCCTGGCTGTGATTAGCGCAGCGCGGGTGCCGACTTCCTGGCGGGCTCTGCACGTGTTCTATGCGAACACGCCGGAGCTCATCCTTAATTGTCACGTGCCTGATGAAGGGGTCCTGCAAGGGTCCAAAAAGTCACTTTTTTTAACTATGATGCGATTGCTAAATAAACCTTTGTACCCATTCTGGAGATCCTTGGTGTGCTGGTGACTAGGCATGAGCTCCGGTGTGTTCGCACAGTCCACATGCAGAGCCCGCCAGGAAGTCGGCACTGTGCTGCGCTAATCACAGGCAGGGAGACATATTCCTGATGCTCGGATGCAGAGATCGGGAAAGGTCTCCCTGCCTGTGGTTAGTACATCGCCGTGCCGACTTCCTGGCGGGCTCTACACGTGGAGTGGGCGAGCACGCCGGAGAGCTCATCTCTATTCCCTATGTAGAAGGTATGTGGCTTGGTATGGTCCAGGAAGCAGGGAGCCCACTTTTGCTGCCCTTCTCTTTCTTGCTGGCTAGGCTGACCATAAATAGCTTCCTTTACCTTAGTGCAGTCCTCCTTCACTTACCTCATCCTTCCATTTTGCTTTTAAATGTCCTTATTTCTTCTGAGAAATCCTCACTTCCTGTTCTTCTGTCTGTAACTCCACACAGTAATGCGAGGCTTTCTCCCTGGTGTGGAGAAAGCCTCTTGAGGGGGCGAGCAGGCAAGTCAGGACGCTCTCTACTTTGCAGATAGAGAAAGGAGCTGTGTGTTAGTGGGCATCCTGACACTCCTGCTCGCCCCCTCCCCCCTGAAGAGGCTTTCTCCACACCAGGGAGAAAGCCTCGCATTACTGTGTGGAGTTACAGACAGAAGAACAGGAAGTGAGGATTTCTCAGAAGAAAAAAAGGACATTTAAAAGCAAAATGGAAGGATGAGGTAAGTGAAGGAGGACTGCACTAAGGTAAAGGAAGCTATTTAGGGGGGGGGGAATTGAGATACATATATATGTATATAATAAAAAATAGTAAATAAACAGACTGATATTGAGATGTACCCATTGCCTTACCTGTGTGATCAATTTTACAGGGTTTATCCCCCCCCTTCTCTGTACAATCCACCGCCTTACACATAGCCAACCCCCTTACCTCCACACTGTGCACCTTCCTATTACAACAATCCAGATTCCTGGGGAGGGACACACTAAAAGTTTATGTGAGCTTACATGTCATGCTACCTGGTCTATCAGGCTACAAAAAAATGGCCACAATTCTCACACAAAACCAGCTTATACATTAGAGAGCAATTCTTTTAAGCTTTAACTGCAAGACAAGCACAAATTCTTATATAATTGCTCCATAATAAACGACATATGATGCTCAAATAACCAGCATACAGGAATACGGATTTGAAAAAAGCTGGTAGTAGAAAGAAAAAAATAATAATATTGTGGCCACGACAAAATGGCCGTTGTCTCTTCTGCTTTGAGGACAGCACTTCGCTCTCTAGAGGTGGATCTGTGACAGCGGAGAATGTGACAGCAAGTTATCCAATGAGTGACCAGTGGGTGTAACAAAATGTCCGCTTACCCACTTCACAGTGTATCCCTACAATGGACGAGTGTAGGGTGTAGCAAGATGGCGGCGGCGAAATGTCACTTCCGTGACACTTTCTGACTTGTCATCTAATCACTATAGCGACAAGGAAGCAGCTGTGCGGCGGTGGAACGCACACATCCGAAGTGATGTTATTAGAATAAAGATTATTAATGCAGTTAATGTAATGAAAAGGAAATGGTTCTATTATTAATAACAATAATATTATCAAAAATTATAATAAGATTTTTTTAGAACCAGGAATCCATTACAAAGGGGCACAGCAGGTGACTCGGGAACTCAGCACAGGGGTGGTGGGAACCCCTCATAATGGGCACAGCAGGCGTACAGATCTGGTAACTCAGCACAGGGGTGGTGGGAACCCCTCATAATGGGCACAGCAGGCGTACAGACCCAGGAACTCAGCACAGGGGTGGTGGGAACCCCTGATAATGGGCACAGCAGGCGTACAGACCTGTTAACTCAGCACAGGGGTGGTGGGAACCCCTCATAATGGGCACAGCAGGCGTACAGATCTGTTAACTCAGCACAGGGGTGGTGAGAATCCCTCATAATGGGCACAGCAGGCGTACAGACCTGTTAACTCAGCACAGGGGTGGTGGGAACCCCTCATAATGGGCACAGCAGGCGTACAGATCTGTTAACTCAGCACAGGGGTGGTGAGAATCCCTCATAATGGGCACAGCAGGCGTACAGACCTGGTAACTCAGCACAGGGGTGGTGGGAACCCCTCATAATGGGCACAGCAGGCGTACAGACCTGGTAACTCAGCACAGGGGTGGTGGAAACCCCTCATAATGGGCACAGCAGACGTACAGACCCCGGAAATCAGCACTGGGGTGATGGAACCCCCTCATCATAATGGGCACAGCACACATACAGACCTGGGAACTCAGCACAGGGGTGGTGGGAACCCCTCATAATGGGCACAGCAGGTGTACAGACTCAGGAACTCAGCACAGGGGTGGTGGCAACCCCTCATCATAATGGGCAAAGCACACGTAGAGACCCGGGAACTTAGCACAGGGATGGTGGGAACCCCTCATAATGGGCACAGCAGGCGTACAGACCTGGGAACTCAGCACAGGGGTGGTGGAAACCCCTCATAATGGGCACAGCAGACTACAGACCCGGGAACTCAGCACAGGGGTGGTGGGAACCCCCTCATCATATTGGGCACTGCAAGTGTACAGACTTGAGAACCCCTCATAATGTGCACAGCAGGCATACAGAACCAGGAACTTAGCACAGAGCTGGTGAGAATCTCTCATAATGGGCACAGCAGGTGTACAGACTCGGGAACTCAGCACAGGGGTGGTGGGAACCCCCTCATAATAATGGGCATACAGACCCGGAAACTTAGTACAGGGATGGTGGGAACCCCTCATAATGGGCACAGCACGAGTATAGATCTGGGAACTCAGTACAGGGGTGATGGTAACCCCCTCATAAAGGCGCACAGCACACGTATAGACCCGGGAACTCAGTACAAGGATGGTGAGAACCCCTCAAAATGGGCACAGCAGGCATACAGACCTGGGAACTTAGTACAGGGGTGGTGGGAACCCCTCGCCATAATGGGCACAGCACACATATAGATCTGGGAAGTTTATGCATCAATTTGAATTGTATGAGAGACTATCTGTTAAGTCATAAAATTGAGAGTGATGGAAGAGATATTATCAGTATTTAGATCAACAACTGGAGCCCATGTACTGATGATCAAGGCAACTGAAAAGATGGCCATAGGGAGGACAAAAAGTCCAGGAAAGGGGCCACTAATCTATTATGTCTCTCAGAAGTAACTTCAGGTCCTGCTTATGTAGCTGGCAGAGGCGGCTCTAGGCTTTGTGAGGTCTTAAGCAAAACTTAGACACAGGGGCCCCAAAAATCAAGCAAATAAAAATGGCTGCAGAAAGATGCACGGATCTAGCACTCTAGTGATTGAGCAGAGGCAAATTAGGCAGCCGCGAGGCCCCTGTGAGTGCGAGGCCTTAGGCGACCGCCTAATTAAAGAGCCGCCTCTGGTAGCTGGTATATCCAAAAGGGAATGAAGACCAGGGGGATAGCCAGTAGCTCACTGGGGTGTATGGGCTGGGAAGGCTCTGTATGAGAGCAAACACAGCGTCCCTCAAATAGCCGACTCACCTCAATAAGGTGTGATACTGGCAATCAACCAAGCATACAAAAGAAAAAGGTGAAAAGAGAGCCTCACCTGCAATGATTACTTAGGACCACGCAGTTCATAGATATTTTATTACACAAAAATATCAAAAGGCAATACAAAAAACACTGGATACAAATCCCATCACCGGCACCTCAGTAAAAAATAAACAGTGTTGTCTCATCAAGCTGCATCTTGATCAGGCAGCGGTGTGTATTTTTTTTTATTGCCCCCCCTCCGGTGCCACAATCGGCACCTGTAACGTAATGTAATGTATTGATGATAATGTGTATTGTAAGTTAGCAGACAGCCTAAAGGTCAGGTCATCAGCTGTAGTTAATTAGCTCATGTAAATTAGGTCAGGTCCCGGAGTCAGTGGGCCAGATTCAGATAGATTAGCGGATCTTTAGATCCGCTAATCTATCTGATTTACGATCCGCCGGCGCAATTTTGCGAGGCTAGTGCAGTATTCAGAAAGCACTTACCTCCAAACTTGTGCCGGCGGATCATAACTCCCCCAGCGGAATTCAAATTCCGCGGCTAGGGGGAGTGTACAATTTAAATCAGGCGTGTCCCCGCACCGATTTAACTGCGCATGCGCCGCCGGGGAAATTTCCCAGTGCGCATGCTCCAAATGACGTCGCTAGGACGTCATTGTTTTCGGCGTGAACGTAAATTACGGCCATCCGTATTCGCGACCGACTTACGCGAAGATTCGCAGCGTGATGAATGTGCTTACTCCATTACGCACGGTAGTTTTCCCGTCTCATTACTTGCTTCTGAGCATGCGTGGGTTTTTCACGTTGTTTAAGCCCACACACGATCATTTTTTACAACCCGAAAAACGTCATAGTTTAAAACGTCGTTAACAAATGCAGCATGTTCGAGAAAAAAACAATTGTTTTTCAGAACCCGAAAAATGATGTGAAGCCCACACACGATCATTTTTAAATTAAATTTTTTTAAAACTTCGTTATTTTACATACCGAAAAATTATCGTGTGTACGCGGCATCAGGCTCAGGTCTCCCATTGATATGTAACATTTATGCTTTTTTTCTCCGGGCTCTCCCTTCCCATCGGGGGCCCGGAGAGATGATCACCGTCTGCCGGATGTGCAGCATAGAGATGACTGGTGACCAGTCGCTCAGAAGCGAACGCACACGCAAGTCCCGCCCATGTATGTAAACGTCGTTCAAAAAACACATGTGAGGTGTCGCCGCGTGCGTTAGAGCGTGTGCAACAATTCTAGCACAAGACCTCCTCTGTAACTCTAAACTGGTAACCTGTAAAAAATTTAAAGCGTCGCCTATGGAGATTTTTAAGTAACGAAGTTTGGCGCCATTCCATGAGTGTGAGCAGTATTTAAAGCGTGACATGTTAGGTATCTATTTACTCGGCGTAACATCATCTTTCATATTTTACAAAAAAATTGGGATAACTTTACTGTTTTGTTATTTTTTAATTCATGAAACCATTTTTTACAAAAAGAAGGCATTTGAAAAATTATTGCGCAAATACCGTGCAAGATAAAAAGTTGCAATGACCGCCATTTTATTCTCTAGGGTGTTTGCTAAAAACAAAACATGTATATTGTTTGGGGGTTCTGAGTAATTTTCTAGCAAAAGAATAATGATTTGTACATAGGAGAGAAGTGACAGAATAGGCCCGGTATGGAGGTGGGTATTAAAGCCCTGTATTGATGTGGTTAAAGGTACCGCGACTGAAAAGAGGTTGAGAAACACGTCTCAAAAACAGAAAAACATGTCTGTGGCGATGACAGATTACAATACAATTCAGTGACAAAAAAAAAAAAAAAAAGCACAAAGGGTTTTATGGGATACAAAGATTTATTTAGTTTTGTATACAAATTTGTAAGTTTTCAAAAGATAAGTCAAACCCTTCATAGCGTTGTTTTTCTGAGGTAACATAGATCTATACCCTTCATGGCGTTGTTTTTCTGAGGTAACATAGATCTATACCCTTCATGGCGTTGTTTTTCTGAGGTAACATAGATCTATACCCTTCATGGTGTTGGTTTTCTGAGGTAACATAGCTCTATACCCTTCATGGCGTTGTTTTTCTGAGGTAACATAGATCTATACCCTTCAATGGCATTGTTTTTCTGAGGTAACATAGATCTATACCCTTCATGGCGTTGTTGTTCTGAGGTAACATAGATCTATACCCTTCATGGCGTTGTTTTTCTGAGGTAACATAGATCTATACCCTTCAATGGCATTGTTTTTCTGAGGTAACATAGATCTATACTCTTCATGGCGTTGTTGTTCTGAGGTAACATAGATCTATACCCTTCATGGCGTTGTTTTGCTGAGGTAACATAGATCTATACCCTTCATGGCGTTGTTTTTCTGAGGTAACATAGATCTATACCCTTCATGGTGTTGGTTTTCTGAGGTAACATAGCTCTATACCCTTCATGGCGTTGTTTTTCTGAGGTAACATAGATCTATACCCTTCAATGGCATTGTTTTTCTGAGGTAACATAGATCTATACCCTTCATGGCGTTGTTGTTCTGAGGTAACATAGATCTATACCCTTCATGGCGTTGTTTTGCTGAGGTAACATAGATCTATACCCTTCATGGCGTTGTTTTGCTGAGGTAACATAGATCTATACCCTAAGTGGATGACATTATGTTTGCTATAGCCCTGTGTATCCCAAACAATGGCCGTGGGATTTTTCACCTTGTTCATCCTTCGTTACATCTCAGAGCTGCTGATCTCCTGCAGCCACTTTCTGGCTACATGCCTACACCCCAACAGTGGCTGCATGGCACTTCCTGATGGGGACAGTGGCCCATGACTCTTTGTCGTGCTCTTAAAGTGGAACATTAGTCAGAAAATTAAGTCCTGCTAGATCACTTCAGCCTGGCCCCTTTTGCAGGTATAGCATGTAAAATATTAAAAATAAGTACTGTTAACCACTTCAGCCCCGGAAGAATTTACCCCCTTCCTGACCAGAGCACTTTTTGCGATTCGGCCCTGCGTCGCTTTAACTGACAATTGCGCGGTCGTGCGACGTGACTCCCAAACAAAATTGACGTCCTTTTCTTCCCACAAATAGAGCTTTCTTTTGGTGGCATTTGATCACCTCTGTGGTTTTTATTTTTTGCGCTATAAACAAAAATAAAGCGACAATTTTGAAAAAAATTCAATATTTTTTACTTTTTGCTATAATAAATATCACCAAAAAAGATATAAAAATGTTTTTCCTCAGTTTAGGCCGATACATATGTGTGACGTCATTGATCGTCTTTCCCTATATCAGGGAACAGACGATCAATGACACTGCCACGGTGAAGAACGAGGAAGGTGTGTTTACTCCTGTGACCGATTGCGGGACACCGGCGGCGATCGGGTCCCGCGGCCGTGGCCACGGAGCGCGACCCACGGCTGGGCTCTTAAAGGCGACTTACATGTACGTGCCTGTGCCCAGCCGTGCCATTCTGCCGACGTATATCGGCGTTAGGCGGTCCTTAAGTGGTTAACTGCAATACTTTGATGCTGTGCCATGTTTGATGTCAACCCTGACAGCCCTATTGCTTTTCTTGATGGCCGAGTTTAGGTTTTTCCTGTGAAGGGTACTGGCAATGCTACAGAATACAAAGACATTTTAGGCAATTGTGCTCTTCCAACCTTGTGGCAACAGTTTGGGGAAGGCCCTTCTTTATTCTAGTATGTCCTTGAGCCAGCTCCGTAAGGACAAGGTTTGGTGTAGGAACTTGAGCTTCCTTGACCTCAACCCTACGGAACACCTTTGGGATGAATTCAGACCTTCTCATCGGACATCAGCATGTTATTATCCATGGTTTTGGAATAGGATGACCATCAAGCTGATGTAGGTGTAATGGTCAAGAGGTCGACCTTTGGCCATAAAGTGAGCATCCAAACATCTCCTACAGCGTTGGCATCCAGTCATTGTGTATTGTCTTATGATACAGGAGACAGCCCCTCCACGGAAAAGACTTGCCACATTCGGAACATATGAAGGCCACCTCGTTGGTCTGGTTGGACTGGTGTCTCATAAAGCTTCCCTTGTTAGGAAAATACCTCCCGCACTCAGAACATGAATAAGGCCTTTCCGCTACGTGAAATCTTTGGTGACTAACAAGGTCGGTTTTGCGGTCAAAACACTGTTCACAGCTGGGGCATGGGTAGGGCTTAAAGTTTACGCCTGGATGAGTTTTCCAATGTATCCTTAGAGTTGCCTTCTGTCCAAAACCTCGACCGCACTCAGAGCAAATGAATGGCCGTTCCCCCGTGTGAATTCTCTCGTGGTCAATAAGACCCCTCTTTAGCGTGAACTCTTTCCCGCACTCTAAACATTTGAACGATTTCCCTTGGTGGTACTTTACATGGGCAATATATTTCCCTTTCTCTGCAAACTTTTTCCCACATTCCGAACAGGAAAATGGCTTCTCTCCGGAGTGGATCTGTTGATGTTTGAGCAAGTAGGACTCCTGGGAAAAGCACCGCCAACATTCAGGACATGAGAAGACCTTCTTACCGACGTGCACCCTCTGATGACTAAGGAGGTAGGATTCCTTCGTGAAGGTCCCGCCGCACTCCGCACACGAGTACACCTTCTCTGCGTGAACCTTTTTATGAATCAGAAGGGCAGATTGGTCACGGAAACATTTTCCGCACTCGGAGCATGAGTTTTGCTTTTCGATTTTGTGGTTGATTTCATGCACCATGAGTTTTGCTTTCTCGTTGAAGGTTTTCCCACATTTTGAGCAGGTATACCTCTTCTCTATGATGTGAGTCTTCTGGTGGATGAGAAGTTCTGCTCTCTTGCTAAAGGTCTTACTACACTCGGAACATGGAAAGTATCCATCCTCTCTGCCAGCTATATGATGGGGAACTGGATGCGAACCACCTACAGAACAACCCCTCCGTCTTGATGGAACCTTTGGCGTAGCCGAGCCTTCTACAGAGGCATCAGACGTGACGTCATCTTCCGTTTTCCCACATGCAGAGATAGCAGACTGTCCATCAGTGTTGCACCTTTTGTATTGTCCATCTAATGAGAAAGAGAAACAGAGGATAATATGGACTGGCAAACTAATTTCCAGGCAACTTCTTTCAAACTTAAAGTGGAGTTCCACCCATAAATATAACATTACATCAGTAGTTTTAAAAAAATGTCATTAGTCCGAATTTTTTTTTTTTTTTTTAGATGCCTTCAAAGTGTTGTTGCTAGGCAGAATAGTTAATCTTCCCACTTCCTGCACCTAGGTGCTTAACTACACCGCACAGACTCCTGGGAATGTAGTGGGTGTAACTTTCCAGGAGTCTGTGCACTCCCCAGTCTCAAAGAATCATGTGACTTGGACAGCACAGGTGCTGAAACCTGATCTGACACTGCTTGTGCAGGACTGAGCATGTGCGAGATTTGCAAGGCTGAAATCCAGGAAGTCATACAGTCTGGCTTCATGATGCCCACACTTAAGATGGCCCCAGTCAATTTATATTTTATAAAGTGTCTAAATGCTGTAACAACCTAACAAAACGGACCTTAGTTTACAGACTAACTTTACTAGAATACATTAAGCTTGTGTATTACAGGGGTATTTATATTTAAAAAGTGAAATTGTGGCCGGAACTCCACTTTAACTGACAATTGCGCGGTCGTGCGACGTGGCTCCCAAACAAAATTGGCGCCCTTTTTTTCCCCACAAATAGAGCTTTCTTTTGGTGGTATTTGATCACCTCTGTGGTTTTTATTTTTTGCGCTATAAACAAAAATAGAGCGACAATTTTGAAAAAAATGCAATATTTTTTACTTTTTTCTATGATAAATATCCCCCAAAAATATATAAAACATTATTTTTTTTCCTCAGTTTAGGCCGATACGAATTCTTCTACCTACTTTTGGTAAAAAAAAAATCTCAATAAGCATTTATCGGTTGGTTTACGCAAAATGTATAGCGTTTACAAAATAGGGGATAGTTTTATTGCATTTTTATTATTTTTTTTTTTACTACTAATGGCGGCGATCAGCGTTTTTTTTCGTGACTGCAACATTATGGCGGACACTTCGGACAATTTTGACACATTTTTGGGACCATTGTCATTTTCACAGCAAAAATGCATTGTTTACTGTGAAAATGGCAGTTAAAGTTAACCACAAGGGGGCGCTGATGGGGTTATGTGTGACCTCATCTGTGTTTCTAACTGTAGGGGGTGTGGCTGTAGGTGTGACATCATCGATTGTGGTTCCCTATAAAAGGGAACACACGATAGATGACAGCGCCACAGTGAAGAACGGGGAAGCTGTGTTTACACACAGCTCTCCCCGTTCTTCAGCTCCGGGGACCGATCGCGGGACTCCAGCGGCGATCGCCTCTTTCGGGGTTGCGGCGCGCACGCGACCAGCTCCGGCTGTGACTAGACACGCCAGGAGCCAATCAGCGGGTCTGGCGGACCCGATGTCTGCCAGGACCCGCTGATCATTCCGACATAGGCAGAACAGCGGTCTGCCTATGTAAACAAGGCAGATCGCCGTTCTGTGACAAGGGAACACAGGGATGCTGTGTTTCCGTTAAGCAGGCGCAAGGATCTCTGTCTTCCCACAGTTAAAGCACCTCCCCCACACAGTTAGCAAGCACTCCCTAGGAACACATTTAACCCTTGATGTTAACCTCTTTCCTGCCAGTGTCATCAGTACAGTGACAGTGTATATTTTTTAGCACTGATCAGTGTGTTGGTGTCACTAGTCCCCAAAAAGTGTCACTTTGGTCCCAGTGTCACGCATTCCCGCTATAAGTCACTGATCGCTACCATTACTAGTAAAAAAAAAAATAATAATAAATATAAATGCCATAAATCTATCCCGTAGTTTGTGGACGCTATACTATAACTTTTGCGCCAACCAATCAACATACGCTTATTTGGATTTGTTTTTTACCAAAAATATGTAGCAGAATACATATTGGCCTAAATTGATGAAGAAATTCGATTTTTTTATTTTATTTTATAGCATAAAAGTAAAAAAAATATTTGAAGTCAATGCGGAACAAATTATTTTAGTTTACATTGGCTTCAATGGGAAAACTTGCTTTGATATGCGAGTACCGTATTTCTCGGCGTATACCGCACACTTTTTACCCCTTAAAATCAGGGGGAAATCGTGGGTGCGCGATATACGCCTATACTGCTGTTCCCGGGCACCGCCGAAATAGACCGAGCCGAGCGTACTGTGCACTCGGCTAGGTTCGGCCCACGCTCGTCTCCGCCCGCAGCCACGCGAGAGGAGCCAGGAGAAGCCGAGCGCCGCAGCCTAGAGCCGAGTGTACTGCGCACTCGGCTAGGCTCGGCCACGCTCGGCTCTGCCCGCAGCCACGCAAGAGCAGCCAAACACACAGGAAATCCGGCTCCTCTCGGCTCGGCCGAGGCGCCAAATGCAAAAAAGCGAATGCAAAAACAAACACGAGGACACCTCCTCGGCTTATGCGTCGAATATGTAAATGAGCAAGATACGCCGATTCACGAACGTACGTACGCCCGTCGCAGTAAGCTACGCCGTTTACGTAAAGGCGTTTTTCCCGGCGTAAAGATAAACCACCAAAAAGATGGCGCAGCCCATGCAAAGGTATGGACGTCGGAAGTGCCGTCGGATTTTACGTTGTTTACGTAAGTCGTACGTGAATGGGGCTGGGCGTAAGTTAGGTTCACGTCGTAGGCTTTGAGCCGTCGTATCGTAGGGAGTATTTGCGACGTGATTCCGAGCATCCGCGTGCATGCGCCGTACGAACGGCCCTTCATTTACATGGGGTCACGAGGAAGCCGCAGACGGACATCTCCAAAGCCGCAGACGGACACCCACAAGGCTGGACTGACCCCGTGCAAGGAAGCCGCAGACGGACACCCACAAGGCTGGACGGACCACGCGCAAGGCCGCAGACGGACGCCGGACAAGGCCGCCGATGGACGCAGGGCAAAAATGTATGTTTTTTTTTTCCCTTAAACTACCTTTCTAGGTTTGGGGTGCGCGTTATACGCCAGCGCGCGGTATACCCCGATAAATACGGTACTTTGGATTACGAGCATTCTCCTGGAACGGATTACGCGCGTAATCCGAGGTTCAACTGTACCATGTTTCCCCGAAAATAAGCCAGGGTCTTATACTAATTTTGGCAACAAAAGACCCAGTAGGGCTTATTTTCGGGGTAGGTCTTAACATATTTTCTCTCTCCCTGCCTGTCAGGAATCCTCAGTTTGAACAAACTTAAAATGCCCAAATCCTTTCTTTTACAGTAGTACACAATACAGAATATGTGTGCCCCTGCAATCCAACAGTGCCAAACACCTCAGCTCCCCTCTCCCAGCCGCCAGCGAGGGACCCGGGCTCCCCTCCCTCTGCAATGCTTGAAGCAGGGGAGAGAGCACACCAGCATCTGTGACTACCTTGTAGAGACAGGAGTATCCATGCTGCATACCGCACACAGTATGACATGTTGATTGCACCGTACCATCAGTGACCCACCAAAGTTCTGCGGAAGGAGGGGGGCCGAGATCCCCTGGCAGATAAGCGGGAGAAGAGGAGACCAGCGGGGGAGATCAACTGAGCGCCGCTCTGTATCAAAGGCACCTGACCCCGCTAGACACACACACACAGCACACCGCCGTGACAGGATTATACCGCGTTTCCTCGAAAAGCACCTCGAACTAGGGCTTATTTTAGGGGTAGGGATTATATTGCAGCCCTCCTAGAAAATAGCGCTAGGTCTTATTTTCGGGGGAAACACGGTAGCTATATTGTTCTTTCAGGATAACTTCTCAGTCAAGAAGGAATGCATCTTGATTGGAATTAAATGAAGAGGAAGGCTTGAGAATCTTTCCTCACCTGCGCTGATCTCCATAGGAACCTCCTCCTCCTTAATCCTTACATGTCCTTCTTCCTCCTTAATCCTTACATGTCCTTCTTCCTCCTTAATCCTTACATGTCCTTCTTCCTCCTTTTTAATCCTCACACATCCTTCTTCCTCCTCCTCAGCTTTGACGTCTCTCTGAGTGGTACTGGTGTCTCCGGGGTCTGTGAATAAAGATGACAGTGAAGCCCCCTGTACTGAGATGTATGAGAAAATAAAATCCCCCCTCCCAACTCAAATTGCTGCCCCCCCCCCCCCAAAAAAAACACAAAGCACAAATTCTTTCTCCCTCAAATCCCCCCTCCTAGCACAACTCCTCTGCCTCCCCCAAACCCCCCTCCTAGCCCCCCCAAATCACTACCGTCCACCCACCTAGCACAAATCCGCCCCCCAAAACAAAATCCCCCCTCCTAACTCAAATCCCCCCCCCCCCAAAAAAACCACACAAAGTACAATTAGCCAGATTCAGAGAGATCGGCGTATCTTTTGTCCGGCGTAGCGCAAACCATTTGCACTACGCCGACGTAACATAGTGAGGCAAGGCCAGTATTCACAAAGCACTTGCGCTGCAAGTTACGTCGGCGTAGTGAAAATGGGCCGGCGTAACCCCGCCTAATTCAAAGTAGGCAGGTAGTGGGGCGTGCTACATTCAAATTAACCGTGACCACATGTAAATGAAGGGCCGTTCGTACGGCGCATGCTCGCGCATGCTCAGAATCACGTCGCAAATACTCCCTACGATACGACGTCGGCTCAAAGCCTACGACGTGAACCTAACTTACGCCCAGCCCCATTCACGTACGACTTACGTAAACGACGTAAAATCCGACGGCACTTCCGACGTCCATACCTTTGCATGGGCTGCGCCATCTTTTTGGTGGTTTTATCTTTACGCCGGAAAAAACGCTTTACGTAAACGGCGTAGCTTACTGCGACGGGCGTACGTACGTACGTACGTACGTACGTGAATCGGCGTATCTTGCTCATTTACATATTCGACGCGTAAATCAACGTAAACGCCACTAGCGGCCAGCGTAAATATGCACCCCGAGATACGACGGCGTAGGAGACTTACGTCGGTCGTATCTTGGCAACAGTGAGGCGTATCTCATTTTAGGAATGAGCGCAAAGATACGACGGCGCACATTCGGACTTACGACGGCGTATCTACTGATACATCAGCGTAAGTCCCTCTGAATCTGGCCCAATATCTTTCTCCCTCAAATCCCCCCTCCTAGTACAACTCCTCTGCCTCCCCCAAACCCCCCTCCTAGCCCAAATCGCCACCGTCCGCCCACCTAGCAAAAATCCTCTTTCTCCCCAAATTTTGCCTCCTAGCACAAATCCCCTCCTATCACAACTCCTCTCCCTCCCCCAAATCCTGCTCCTAGACCAAATCGCCACCACTCCCCTCCTAGCACAAATCTTCTCCCGTCCAAAGTTGTTCCTCCTAGCACAAATCACCCCCCCCCCCCCATTCCCCAACACAAACCCCATTCCCCGTGTTCCAACATGACTGCCCACCAGTGCACAAAGCAAGGTCCATAAAGACATGGATGAGCGAGTTTGTGGTGGACTGTCCTGCACAGAGTCCTGACCTCAAACCAAAAGAACACCTTTGGGATGAATTAGAGTGGAGACTGCCAGCCAGATCTTCTCTGCCTCACCTCACAAATGCGCTTCTGGAAGAATGGTCAAACATTCCCATCGACACACTCCTAAACTTTGTGGACGGCCTTCCCAGAAGAGTTGAAGCTGTTATAGTTGCAAAGGGGCGGGGCCAACTCAATACTGAACCCTCCGGACTAAGACTGGGATGCCATTTACCACTTGCTGACCGCCGCACGCCGATGTACGTCAGCAGAATGCCACGGCTGCACATATTGGCGTACAGGTACGTCCCCTTTAATGTGCACAGCCGTGGGCGGCGCGCTCGCGACAGGGTCGCGTACTCCGTGACCGCACCCGGGGGACCCGATCTCCACCGGTGTCCCGCGATCAGATCACAGAGCTGAAGAACGGGGAGAGGTGAGTGTAAATATACCTCTCCCCGTGCTTCCTAGTGAGAGTGTCACTGATCGCCTGTTTCCCGTCATAGGGAACGACGATCGGTGACGTCACGCGCCAAGCCACGCCCCCACACAGTAAGAATCACTCCCTAGGACACACTTAACCCCTGCAGCGCCCCCTACAGGTTAACCCCTTCACTGCCAGTGTCATTTTCACAGTAATCAGTGCATTTTTAGAGCACTGATCGCTGTATAAATGACAATGGTCCCAAAAATGTGTCAAAAGTGACCGATGTGTCCGGCATTATTGTCGCAGTTACGATACAAATCGCAAATCGCCGCCATTACTAGTAAAATAAAAAAAATATTAATAAAAATTCAATAAAACTATCGCCTATTTTGTGTGCGCTATAACTTTTGTGCAATAAACGTTTATTGCGATTTTTATTTTACCAAATGTATATAGAAGAATAAGTATCGGCCTAAACTGAGGGAAAAAAAAGTTTTTTTTAAGGGATATTTATTATAGCAAAAATAAAAAATATTGCATTTTTTTCAAAATTGTCGCTCTATTTTTGTCTATAACGCAAACAATAAAAACCGCAGAGGTGATCAAATACCACCAAAAGAAATCTCTATTTATGGGGGAAAAAAAAGGACGTCAATTTTGTTTGGGAGCCACGTCGCATGACCGCGCAATTGTCTGTTAACCACTTCAGCCCCAGACCATTTTGCTGGTCAATGACCGGGCCACTTTTTGCGATTCGGGCACTGCGTCGCTTTAACTGACAATTGCGCGGTCGTGCGACGTGGCTCCCAAACAAAATTCGTCCTTTTTTTAAAAAAATTTACATCATTTTCCCACCACAAATAGAGCTTTCTTTTGGTGGTATCTGATCACCTCTGCTGCAATTTTGAAAAAAATATATATATATTTTACTTTTTGCTATAATAAAAACCCTGAAAAAATATATAAAAAAAACAATTTTTTTCCTCAGTTTAGGCCGATACGTATTCTTCTACATTTTTTTTTTTTTTTACAAAAAATATCGCAATAAGCGCCGTTGTCTGTGGATCTACCCCCATGTGTGTGTAAAAGGTAGGTGTCCCAATACTTTTGGTAATATAGTGCAATTATAATTTGTACAATGAAAAATGTTTACTTTTTAATTCACAACTCTCTCAGCCAATAGTATCAATCGGAAATTTGGGTTATCCAGTTGAAGCTTTGGAAATGTACAGAGCCAATGAGCTAAAACACAGATTGTATGTGGCATTGTACCAAGTTACTCACTTGTGCCGATCTCTTGAGGAATTTCCTCCTCCTTGATTTTCACATTTCCTTCTTCCTCCTCTTTGACTCCTCCCTGTGCAGCAGGTACATTTCCAGGATCTACACACGAAGATGGGATTCCTGCTGGGTAACATAAGAACAATGGGATGCGAAGGAAAGCAGCAGTGTGATGGGATCTGATGGCCCCTGACTTCAACGTTGGGCACCTGCTCGCTCCTCAGGGGCGGGTCTTTAATTAGGCGGTCGCCTAAGGCCTCGCAGCCCTCTAATTTGCCTCTGCTCAATCACTGTGTGCTAGATCCGTGTAACTTTCTGCAGGCATTTTTATTTGCTTGAATTTTTTTTTACCCATTATGGGCATGAGTGGGGCCCCCGTGTCTAAGTTTTGCTTAAGGCCTCACAAAGCCTAGAGCCGCCTCTGTGGCTCCCAGTGATGTATTATGGCCTAGGCCAACAAGGCCCAGGCCTAGGGAGGCACTTTTCGGGGGGCGGCAAAAAATCAAATCACTCCTCGGCACATATCCCCATACCACCCTCTCCCCCCAAATTAAAAGATGCTCTGTCCCCCTGTGCTCATCCCACCCTGTCCCCCTGTCCTCATCCCACCCTGTCCCCCTGTCCTCATCCCACCCTGTCCCCCTGTCCTCATCCCACCCTGTCCCCCTGTCCTCATCCCACCCTGTCCCCCTGTCCTCATCCCACCCTGTCCCCCTTTCCTCATCCCACCCTGTCCCCCTTTCCTCATCCCACCCTGTCCCCCTGTCCTCATCCCACCCTGTCCCCCTGTCCTCATCCCACCCTGTCCCCCTGTCCTCATCCCACCCTGTCCCCCTGTCCTCATCCCACCCTGTCCCCCAGTCCTCATCCCACCCTGTCCCCCAGTCCTCATCCCACCCTGTCCTCATCCCACCCTGTCCCCCAGTCCTCATCCCACCCTGTCCCCCTGTCCTCATCCCACCCTGTCCCCCTGTCCTCATCCCACCCTGTCACCCTGTCCTCATCCCACCCTGTCACCCTGTCCTCATCCCATCCTGTCCCCCTGTCCTCATCCCATCCTGTCCTCATCCCATCCTGTCCCCCTGTCCTCATCCCATCCTGTCCCCCAGTCCTCATCCCATCCTGTCCCCCAGTCCTCATCCCATCCTGTCCCCCTGTCCTCATCCCATCCTGTCCCCCTGTCCTCATCCCATCCTGTCCCCCAGTCCTCATCCCATCCTGTCCCCCAGTCCTCATCCCATCCTGTCCCCCAGTCCTCATCCCATCCTGTCCCCCAGTCCTCATCCCACCCTGTCCCCCAGTCCTCATCCCACCCTGTCCCCCAGTCCTCATCCCATCCTGTCCCCCTGTCCTCATCCCATCCTGTCCCCCTGTCCTCATCCCATCCTGTCCTCATCCCATCCTGTCCCCCTGTCCTCATCCCACCTTGTACTCCTCCCATGAAAATGATAGAGCGGGTCTTAAAAAGGAAGGGGTGCGTCATATATAAAGTAGGGGGTGCGCGAGTTTCACCAGGCCTAGGGCGGCACAAAACCTAAATACACCCCTGGTGGCTCCTCATTACTACGACTTACATTTGTTAGTCTCTGGAGGAATTTTCTCATCACCCATCACATACGGATCTTCTGCTTCCTCCTTCACTTCAACTTTAATAACATTTTCATCCTGAATAACACAAACCTATAAAATGGCACAGAAACACTTTTTTAAGCTCTCCTACAGATCATTATTACCCTTCAATCCCACCCACCTGATCCTCCTGAGGGATCTCCTGATCTTCCTGTGTGGGGTCCCGGGAATACAGAGGACGGGGACCAGGGCCGCCATCAGGAATTATGGGGCCCCTTACACAGCTTCAGGCATAGGCGAATTGAGGAGCGGGGGGGGGGGGCCCCCTTTACAAGAAAAATGTATATATATATATATATATATATATATATATATATATATATTTTATTTTTATTTTTTTTTATATTTTTTTTTTATTAAAGGGCATTATACATGTCCTTTAATAAAAAAAATATATAAAAAAAATTAAATAAACATTTATAAAAAAAAAGGGGGTTTGCCACATTGGGCCCTCTGAGCCCTTTAATATATATATATATATATATATATATATATATATATATATATATTAGGGATGCACCGATATATCGGTGGCCGATACATATCGGCCGAAAATAGCAATTTTAGGGACAAGCCGAAACACATTTAAAATCGCCGATAATGACCGCCCTCCGTGGGCGGTACCATTTCGTCTAGGAGGGGGGCGCCGTTTTTTTTACAAATGCATTTGCGGCCGTTAGACAAGTACAGAGCGCGGGCAGCGGCAGTGGCACTGTACAAATTGTGTGCCGACTGCCGATCGCGCTCCACCGGAGTCCTCCTAGCCCCTCCTAGCTCCATTTCCTGATTTTTTTACTCCCCCCTACGGGGGAGTCTCTTGGTACAGTCCAGCGTCGTGCGCCGTGTGACGTCACGGCCGGAGGGGAGGGAGGACTCGGAGCGCTGTGTCGAAGCTGCCTGTGACACAGAGGAATCGAGCAGTGTGCTCCAAAAAAAAAAGTAAGCACTAGCAAAACATAACCTGTTAGAACTTGAAATAAAATGAAATAAGGAACTTAGAACAAATGAAATCGCTGGATTGGGGGGGTGGTTAATACTGACTGAGGTGACTGACCAGCACTTAATGAAAAAATGGCAGGTAAAAATAAAAATTATCTGCCATTTTTTCACAGTGGCACAGTGAGGCTGCAATTAATGTTTTTTTTGGTAGTCAGAGAAGGCAAGCATGGCTCAATAACACACAAACGTTTTTTTTAAACGTTTGTGTGTTATTGAGCCATGCTTGCCTTCTCTGACTACCAAAAAAAACATTAATTGCAGCCTCACTGTGCCATCACATGCAGCCACTGTGCCAACACACGTCGCCACTGTGCCCATCAAACGCAGCCACTGTGCCAACACACGTCGCCACTGTGCCCATCAAACGCAGCCACTGTGCCAACACACGTCGCCACTGTGCCCATCAAACGCAGCCACTGTGCCAACACACGTCGCCACTGTGCCCATCAAACGCAGCCACTGTGCCCTTCAAACGCAGCCACTGTGCCCATCACACGCAGCCACTGTGCCCATCACATGCAGCCACTGTGCCCATCACATGCAGCCACTGTGCCCATCACATGCAGCCACTGTGCCCATCACACGCAGCCACTGTGCCCATCACACGCAGCCACTGTGCCCATCACACGCAGCCACTGTGCCCATCACACGCAGCCACTGTGCCCATCACATGCAGCCACTGTGCCCATTTAAAAAAATTTAAATATGGGGGGGGGGGGGGGAGAAAAGTCATTTTCGGTTTCGGTATCGGTTTCGGATTGATTTTTTTTTTTTTCGGTTTCGTTTCGGTTCTGAAATTTCCATTTCGGTGCATCCCTAATATATATATATATATATATATATATATATATATATATATATATATATATATAGATATATATATATATTTTTTTATAATAAAAAAAAAAAAAACGGGGGTTGCCATCCAGGGCCCTGGGGGCCTCGGGACCACTAAAAAAAATAAAAAAAAAATTGTCCCTTTAATAAAAAATAAAATAAAAATATATTAAAAAAAATATAGTTTTTTTTATAAATAAAAAAGGGGGGGTTGCCATCTGGGGCCCTCAGGGCCCCTGGGGATCTCCGGACCCCTTTTTTTAAAGGGGGTTGCCATCCAGGGCAAATAGAGGGACCTCCGGGCCCCTTACAGGTGTACCCCCATAATGGCTGCCGGGAACCCTGCACGTAGTGCACCCCTGAACTTTCATTCTGTACGTAGTGCGCCCCTGAACCCTGCAATCTGTACTTAGTGTGCCCCAAAACTTTGCATTCTGCACGTAGCGCACCCCTGAACCCTGCAATCTGTACGTAGTGCACCCCTGAACTCTGAGGGACCATTCACAAAGTGCAGTGCGGCTCGCACACGTGCAGTGTGAAGCCACAAGGAGTCACAGCCGGCTTCCTAAAGTTAACATGTTGGAGCCGGGGACCAAAAGACTGGTGAAAAAACAGCCCAGGTGAGAACGACGCTGGATCCTTGGACAGTTAAGTGTTCTTTTATCAACCCCTTAACGCCGGCCGCACACATATATGCAGCGCTATTAAAACAACTTACCGTGCCAAGAGCGCCCTACCTCTACAGTAACCAATGGTACTTACTGGCTACTGTGCCTGGAGGTTGCTCTCAGCACCCTACTAGTGATTGCGAGTCTCCTCTTACTCGGTGATGTGAGGGGCGGTACAGTACTGTGTGTCCTTTTGTAAACTCCTCTGAACCCTGCACGTATCGCACCCCTGAACCCTGCACGTATCGCACCCCTGAACCCTGCACGTAGCGCACCCCTGAACCCTGCACGTAGCGTGCCCATTTACAAGAAATTAAAGCCTCCTCTTACTCGGTGATGTGAGGGGCGGTACAGTACTGTGTGTCCTTTTGTAAACTCCTCTGAACCCTGCATGTATTGCACCCCTGAACCCTGCACGTAGCGCACCCCTGAACCCTGCACGTAGCGCGCCCCTGAACCCTGCACGTAGTGCGCCCCTTTACAAGAAATTAAAGCCTCCTCTTACTCAGTGATGTGAGGGGCGGTACAGTACTGTGTGTCCTTTTGTAAACTCCTCTGAACCCTGCACGTATCGCACCCCTAAACCCTGCACATAGCGCGCCCCTTTACAAGAAATTAAAGTCTCCTCTTACCCGGTGATGTGAGGGGCGGCCGGTTCTCCATCTTGGTGTCCTTGTACAGTACTGTGTGTCCTTTTGTGTCCTTTTGTAAACTCCTCTGAACCCTGCACGTAGCGCACCCCTGAACCCTGCACTCTGTACGCAGTGCCCCACTTTACAAAAAAATCAAAAAGTCTCCTCTTACCCGTGATGTGAGGGGCGGCCGGTAATCCATTTTGGTGTCCTTGTACAGTACTTTGTGTCCGTCTGTAAACTCCCCTGAACTCTGCAAGTAGTGCACCCCTGAACCCAGCACGTAGCGCGCCCGTTTACAAGAAATTAAAGTCTCCTCTTACTCGGTGATGTGAGGGGCGGTACAGTACTGTGTGTCCTTTTGTAAACTCCTCTGAACCCTGCACGTAGCGCACCCCTGAACCCTGCACGTAGCGCACCCCTGAATCCTGCACATAGTGCGCCCCTTTACAAGAAATAAAAGTCTCCTCTTACCCGGTGATGTGAGGGGCGGCCGGTTCTCCATCTTGGTATCCTTGTACAGTACTGTGTGTCCTTTTGTAAACTCCTCTGAACCCTGCACGTATCGCACCCCCGAACCCTGCACTCTGTACGTAGCGCACCCCTGAACCCTGCACTCTGTACGTAGCGCACCCCTGAACCCTGCACTCTGTACGTAGCGCACCCCTGAACCCTGCACTCTGTACGTAGCGCACCCCTGAACCCTGCACTCTGTACGTAGCGCACCCCTGAACCCTGCACTCTGTACGTAGCGCACCCCTGAACCCTGCACTCTGTACGAAGTGCGCCCCTTTACAAAAAATGAAAGTCTCCTTCTTACCCGTGATGTGGGGGGCAGCCGGTTCTCCATCTTGATCTCCTTGTACAGTACTGTGTGTCCTTCTGTAAACTCCCACTCCTCCATGTAGCATCTCTTTACATGGGAACAAAAAAAAAAGTGGTTAGCAAACAGGAAGCTCTTGTTTCAATATTAACCCCTTTGCACCGGCCAGCTCCCGGCCTTTAATAGTCCTAAAAGCCAGAAGGTAAAGGTGGCATTCCGGTCATGTGACCACTGTGATTGGCTGTCACAGCGGTCACATGATCGGAAAGCTCCCGATAGCAAAAACGCATCAGGAGCTTACTGATGCCCAACTAAGGTGATAAGTTGTTTTAACATGGCTGCATATATGCGGCCACTCGCCGTTAAGGCCCACCCACTGAGTGGCTGCATATATGCATGCGGTCGGTGTCCTGTCGAGAAATGCCCCTTTATCGAAAAAAACTGCGCATGAGCAAAACGGAGCCTCAGAACAGCCGAGTTTACGATCAGCTGTTGTCTCGCATTGCACAGGCACGTCCATGTAGGAGAGGGGCCGATATTTACATTGATGGGCACTGCTGGGGGGCGGCATTTTTAATCGATGGCCAAACAAATATACTAACTTTGCATTCTGTACGTAGCACACTCCTGCACTCTGCATTCTGAACGTTGTGCACCCCAGAACTCTTTACGCAGCGCACACCACAGATACAACCAGCCCTTTGAGGTCGACCATACTGCTGGTGCAGCCGAGGATGAAACTGAGTTTGACACCCCTGCTCTAGGTGAAGGAACAGGACACATTAGGGAGTGCTCCATGCTACAGCAGATTGAAAAGACCATCAAACCCCAAAATTACCACCAGCAACCCCTTGTGTTTCCATCCACAAACAGCACATGGACCCCTTAAAATCTGTACAAAAAAAAAAAAAAAACTGGCTCATATGTAAAAGTCTTATAAAAAGAAAATATTATTACCTCCTCCTCACTGAGCACAAACTCTCCAGCTAAAGCATAGCACTAGGAAGTGACCTATAAAAGGTCCTCCTTCTTCCTCCTTTGGACTACGAGAAAATGTCTGCCACATTATTGGCTACAAGAAAATGTCCACAGTGTTTTGGCTACAAGAAAATGTCCACAGTGTTTTGGCTACAAGAAAATGTCCACAGTGTTTTGGCTACAAGAAAATGTCTGCCACATTATTGGCTACAAGAAAATGTCCACAGTGCTTTGGCTACAAGAAAATGGCTGCCAATTCAAATGCAGTCACTTTCTCCTCACACATAGCAGTGCTGACTATGGGTAGGCAACTGACTACTCTGAGAATATCCATATGTGTGCCTAAATATAAGTTACATTTACTTTCTAATACCGGCAGATAAAACAGTCTGATAACATTTTGACAAACTTAAGTTATTCTAAGTATTTGTTTTTTTGTGTCCTCAGTGCAGGAGGGGGACATTTTGTTGTAGTCCATATGAAGGTGGGAGTATTAAAGCCAGGAACGCGCCTAGTTTGGTGCTAAGCTGGACAGTGAGAGCTCGGAGAAGGAAATAAGTCTTATTATGAGAGGAGGAAGAGAGAAGGGGATCTGGATGGGTGCAGTCATGTGATCAGTATAAGTATTCGGGGCTGTTTTTGGTGCCACTTCTTTGGGTGCTGAATATGGTAAGTGTCATGGGTCGGCGTTTGGGTCATGGTCAATGAAAACTGGGTTTAGAGGTATCGTTTTTAGTTAAATGTAAAGCTAGTCACCCACAACTAAATGTAGCCATACATTCCTTGTCCATATGCAATCATATCAAATCAACGCATGCTCGGAAGCGTTGAACTTAATTTTCCCGGCTCGTCGTAGTCGCGAGAGAAACTCCCTCCCTATTGGCTGCTGGCAAGAGGCACCCTAGCCTGAACTCCACTGGCGCCACCTGTCGCTCCGGGGTGGTACAACACCCCAGCAACAACAGAATGAGCCCACAGTACAGCTCAGCTAAAGCAGAGACCTAATTTGAACAAATCAACTGGATGAGAGCCAACTAACTCTCTCATCCCCCCTAAATTTAGAATAGCACCGGTACTTGAAAGTACACAGGCGCTACACTGGCATTTCACAAAAGTTACTAAATTACATTTTTAGGTGCAAAGTTCAGTATTTAGGCTACAAACAAGTACGCTAGGCAAATAGCAATGTGATTTAAGGTAGATATTAAGGTAAAAAAACATATTTTTGTTATTTTCGATATAATACGGGCAAATTATTTAGTCGCATCACCCCCTGCCTCCATCCCCCTCTGCCACCAACACCCCCTGCCTTCACCCCCCTCTGCGGTGCCACAATCTCCCCCTGCCTCCAATCTCCCTCTGCCTCCAATCTCCCCCAGGCCCCCTGTCTCCAATCACCCCCTGCCTCCATCGTCCCCTGCCACCACCCCCCTCTGCAGTGCCACCAACACCCCTTGCCTCCATCCCCGCATGCTATCCAACATTTGTTGTCGGAAAATCCGACAACAATTGTCCGATGGAGCATACAGACGGTCGTATTTTCTCACAAAACCCTGACATCACACATTTTGTTGTCGGAAAATTTGATCGCGTGTACGGGCCGAAAGTTACCATTTTCGAAAGAAAATTCTTTCAGAATTCAACCCATGTATGGCTGGCTTTAGTTGGTTTTAGGCAAACGAGCAAGAACAAGCACCATCTGAGTGTAGTATTGGGTTAAAACACATTTTATTGTGCTAGATTCACAGTGATGGCGAACCTTGGCACCCCAGATGTTTTGGAACTACATTTCCCATGATGCTCTTGCACTCTCCAGTGTTGTGAAGCATCATGGGAAATGTAGTTCCAAAACATCTGGGGTGCCAAGGTTCGCCATCACTGTGCTAGAATAACAAGAAGGACAATATGATATGCTCATCAAATACCGCTGTATGTGAACGGAATGAGGCGAAAGATCTCCTCAGCTGGTTAGCCAAAGACTTCCGGGTACAGTGGAGAAGCGGGCGTGACGTCGCTCGTAACGTGGTGAAGGTGTGGCGATGCGTTTGTGGAGCATGCATGCTCCTACCTCACCCCGAATAATCTACCTACCTGGTTCCTTCACCACGAATGATCTACCTACCTGGTTCCTTCACCGCGAATGATCGCACGCCCGCTCTATGCTAGGGCCAGGGCCGGTGCTACCACTAGTCAGCTGCATAGGGAGCCTGGCCACTGGTATTCCTACTCTCTTTTCTCTGCAGCAAGCAACTAAGTCTCAGCATCGGCTGGGGAAAAAAATCGATTTGAAATCTGAATCGAGTTGCAAGGGCAAATCGATTCAGATTTTGACCGATTGATTTTTATTTTATTTTGTTCTCCATGGGACTGGCGCTCCGTGGCCGCGCCTAAAAAATCCTGCGCGCAGCTCGCCGCGATTCTGGGAAAAGGCCTTGTCCGCGGAGCGCCAGTCCTATGGAGAAAAAAATAAAATAAAAATCCCAGTCCGTGGCCTTTTCCCAGGATCACGGCGGACTAGGCTGAAGCCGTGGCCTCGCTTAAAAACTCCTGCCGGCGCGATGTCCATCACGAAAAAAGACTTCATTCGAATCGTGAATCAAGATTTTTTTTTTTTTTTTGTCCAAAATCGCCCAGCCCTAGCATCAGCAGGCAGTGGCCACTCCGTTCGCACATAGTGTCAGAGGCGCAGCGGCGGCGGAGGACTGTGTCTGTGTCCCGACTCTCGAATGGAAGCAAGCAAACTTGCGCTGGTGAGGCTGCGTTGATGGGCGCTGGTGGGCTGCATTTGGGCGCTTCATTAAAAATGTGGGGTATACATGGGCAGAGGAAAGGGGGTGGAGCCAGGGGGCGGCAAAATTAGGTTTCGCCTAAGGTGTCAAAATTCCTGGCACCAGCCCTGGATAGGGTAGTATAGGGGCAGGCTAGGGTAGTATAGGGGCAGGCTAGGGTAGTATAGGGGCAGGCTAGGCTAGTAAAGCAGCAAGCTAGGAGTGTATAGCGATTTTTGAGCATGACCGGTAATGCAACATTTGGCCATCCTGCAGCTCAGCAGCCACTACTAGAAAGAAATGATGGCCATCCTCTGTTGCTCTCTCCCAGTGCCCCCACAGTCTCTGGTGCCTAGCCTCGGGCATGCACCAGAGCAAAAGGCGGACCGGGCGCGAGGCCCCCCTCCAGTTTCACCCAATAGAAATGCAAGCTGTGCCTGAACATCGGCTGCTGGCGGAACTGGTGGGGAAGGGATCATTCATTGCTTTGTCTCCTGTGGGTACCCTGCCCCCGGCAGCACCCGCACCTGAGCTCTCCATGTGTACATGTTTAACAGCCGTTGTTAGACTGTGTGCAAGCACCCTCGTGCCCGGCAACTATGAGTATGAGGGCAGCAGGGCAGTGAAGCAGCCCTGGTGGGGCTGCAGTTGTCACCCTGCCCCCTTGCCCAGTCCGCCCCTGGATGACACACAAAATTGCTGGGGAAAAAAATGTGGGCGGCAATTTACCACCCTTTTTTAAAGTGCCGTGTGGGCCCAATGGACCCATGGTAGGGCCAGCCCTGCTCCAGTGTACTCGGAGGCCTTCGGCTAACCAGCTGAGAGCGATGAACAGGAATCTTCCTCATGCCATCCACATACAACGGGACATCTGATGCCTCAGCAGCAGTATTTGATGAGCATATCACATTGTCCTTCTTGTAAGTCGTTCTTATTCTAGCGCAATAAATGTGTTTTAACCCAATGCTACACTCAGATGGCGTTTCTTCTTGTTTGTGCTTTACCCTAGAGCTCTAAAACAGGCTGCCGGGAGTGTTTATCGCCTATTCTTCCTGGAACCTTTTTTATTGGACTATTTATGGACTTTCCATGGACAATTCCATATAGGATTTTTATTGTTCTTTTTATTGTTATTTTTGTTGTTGTTGTTTTTATGCAATCTCTCTCTGATTGTTCTGTATCTGTTAGAATGCACAACCAGTTAATATAAAAACTGAAGTGAAGGAAGAAGCAGAAGGGATGTCTATGATGGGTGATGAGCCGTGTAAAGAAGGGGAAATTCCTCCAGAGATCAGCACAGGTGAGAATTAAACACTAAATCCAGAGAAGAGTCCCAGATTCTCCTTGTTCAGTCACTACAACAATCTCTTCTTCTCCCCCCTCCTCTTGTCAGACAGTAATGGGGAGACAGTATGTGCCCAGTGGGGGAGTCAGGAGCCATCAGCCTCTATTAAACTCCGACTCTCCTTATATCAGGGCTCGACAAATCCCGGTCGCCAGGTCGCCATGGCGACTAGAAATAGTGTCCTGGCGACTTGGCTTGGAAGGTGGGCAAAAAAAATACATTTTTTTTTTGTGAGCTGGCGCCATCTGGTGGTGAGCCGTTGGTATTACAAGTTATTACCACCAGATGTGAGCTGGCGCCATCTGGTGGTGGCCGTTGGTATTACAAGTTAAGCATTACAAGTTAAACAGCAATTCTAATGTAATTTTTCACTATTTTCACTGCCATCTTCTTCCCTCTAATTAGAACCCCCAAACATTGTATATATTTTTTATCCTAACACCCTAGAGAATAAAATGGCGATCGTTGCAATACTTTCTGTCATGCCGTTTTTGCGCAGCGGTCTTGCAAGCGCACTTTTTTGGGAAAAAATTACACATTTTTTAATTAAAAAATAAAACAGTAAAGTTATCCCCATTTTTTTTTTAATATTAAGAAAGATAATGTTACACCGAGTAAATTGATACCCAACATGTCACGCTTCAAAATTGCGTCCGCTCGTGGAATGCCGACAAACTTTTACCCTTTAAAATCTCCATAGGCGACGTTTAAAAAAAATCTACAGGTTGCATGTTTTGAGTTACAGAGAAGGTCTAGGGCTAGAATTATTGCTCTCGCTCTAACGATCGCGGCGATACCTCACATGTGTGGTTTGAACACCGTTTACATATGCGGGCGCTGCTCACGTATGTGTTCGCTTCTGCGCGCAAGCTCGTCGGGACGGGGTGCGTTTTCTGGCTCCTAACTTTTTTAGCTGACTTCCAAGCAAATTTGTCAAACCCTGCCTTACATCATGTCATTGTGTTACCAGCCAAGAGACGTGACCAGTCTCCCCCCCTCACACACACTCTCTGGGGTCTCTCATACATCTCAGTACAGGGGGCTTCACTCTCATCTTTATTCACAGACCCTCAGAGAGACGTCAAAGCTGAGGAGGAGGAAGAAGAACATGGAAGGATTCCAAAGGAGGAAGTTCCTATGGAGACCAGCACAGGTGAGTAATACATTTGGTGGAGAACTTGACCACGCGTTGGTCTAGTTTTGAGGTTGGCTGTTTGTTTCTAAAGATTGTGTAGCGCCCCCTTACTTTCAGTATGGGCACTACGCTAAAGTTAGTGGGGGAATGGGAGAGTTATTTTGCTCCCATTCATAATTTGTTAAATTTGGGCTGCTGTCATTCCTGAACTGTCCTGTAGGTCAGTCTGCGCTCCAGGGGTGCCAATCCCACCCCTGGGCAACAGTTGGCGCTGGAGGGGTTCTGGCAGAGCCGCTTTTCCCCAGCAGCCAATTAGAGGAGTTTTCCCTCGCGGGGCATGCTGGGGGAGAGTATATCTGTGGCAGACGCCATTTTTGTTGGTTCTTCACGGGTTCCAGGTGCGGCACCCACCTTTAGGGTGTGCACATCCAACGGACCCCGGCGATATGGCCTACCAGGCCGGGGTCGCATTCTACGCGGAGCTCCATGTTGCTGAAAGGGGCCCCAGTGACTCGCTGGGTCCCCGGCTCTATTGAAGAGATCCCAAGCTATGTGCTGAACGGTGGGGGATCGGCTCAAGGAGAACCCAGAGGCAGGTTATCTGAGGGGCTTGAACGAACGATCTGGTGACCGGGACATTGACAGGTACACTTCAACTGTCACCCGGTGACCCTAATCTAATCTACTGGGAGGATTCGCTCAATCCGTTTAGCTCATCCAAGTACTAGGCCTGTGGCAGAGGTCTTTTCCTCCCAGCAACCTTAAAATGGCGCTTTGGCTGCCAGGCTCGTGGCAGGAGTCTGTCCGGAGGCACTTCACTCACTCTGGCTAGAGTGGCGACGAACCGTATCTACTACTACTGAGAGCAGGATTGCTCCTTCTCATATCCAGGCCTGATACCGCAAAGTTCTCTATTGCTTCATCAGCCTTTTCTCTCTACCTCATGTTGATGTTGGTCATGTTGGGCCGAGAATAAAGCATTCAGAAAACCTTCATTTATTGTCTGGACTTTCGCTCACTAATCTACTCATCAACTTCACCCCTAGACAACGGTAAGAGGTAACTTAATATGCCAATCCCAACAACAATCAGCGGCTCCTGAGGGGGTAGCGCTACAACTGCTTTTGAAAACTAAAAAAGTTTCATTATTGCTCTTGCTTACCTATATGTATGTTTTCTACAGATGGATCCAGTAATGGGAACCCACCGGAGAGATGTCCCCGTCCTCTGTATTCCCGGGACTCCACACAGGAACATCAGGAGATCCTGCATGGTCAGGTAGATAGAAATGAAGGTCTCATGTACCAAAGTAGAGGATTGGTTCTGCTTAATTGATTTAAAAATGTACCTACAATATATACTCAAGTATATGCCAACCAGAATATAAGCCAAGGCACCTAATTTTACCACAAAAAAATGGGAAAACGTATTCACTCGAGTATAAGCCTAGGGTGAGAAATGCGCGGCTACTGTAAGTGGAAAAGAGGGTCAACAATGCCCATTTGCAGCCTCACTGTGCCCATTTGCAGCCTCACTGTCCATCTGCAAGTGCCAATCTCCCTACCTGATCCGTGCCTTATGTACCGGTGTCAATCTGCAGCCTTATGATCTCCGGCGCTGTGACATACAGTCTAGTCGGCCGCCATGTAGTGTAGAAAAGCCCCACCGCCTCCTCGTCCTCGTCCGTGGTCATGGAACACGGACTCGGTTTCCCATCAGTGAGTCAGTGTTCAGCCTATCACGGACAAGGCGGAGGAGAAGGCGGGGCTTTGTTGTTACACTGCGTGGCCGCTGACTAGACTGTATGTCACAGCGCCGGGAGGACTCGAGTATAAGCCGAGGGGGGGCATTTTCAGTACAAAAAAAGTGATGGAAAAACTTTGAATATATACGGTACTTTTAGTTCTTTTATTTATATCACACTGTCTGTATCTTATATGTTGTTCAGGGCGAATTTATGATGAATCCTGAAGTGAAGGAAGAAGAGCCATATGTGAGGAGTGATGAGCCATGTAAGGAGGAGGAAATTCCTCGAGAGATCAGCACAGGTGAGTCGGTACCTCCAGTAGACCGTAATGGGGAGACAGTATGTGCCCAGTGGGGGGGTCAGGAGCCATCAGCCTCTATTAGACTCCGGCTTTCCTCCTCACATCATGTCATTGTGTGTTACCAGCCAAGAGACGTGACCAGGAGGATCAGAAATCCAGAGGATCAGCGGAGTTGGGAGTTACTACTGAGTGGGGGATCAGCTAAACTGGGGGTTATTACTGGGCATGGAACTAGCAGAGCTGGGAGTTGCAACTGATTGGGGGATCAAAGGGAACTTCACTCTCATCTTTGTTCACAGACCCCGGAGCCACTCGGAGAGAAATCAAAGCTGAGGAGGAGGAAGAACATGTGAGGATTAAAGAGGAAGAAACCCCTCCAGAGATCAGCACAGGTGAGGAATAAACATCATGGGCCCCCCCAGGTGCATGGGGGGGCCCATGATCAGGGCATGGAAAAGGTGGGGGGATGGGTGCTGTTGGGTAAATGTACTGGCTTTTGGCTGCCCGGGCCACTCTTTGACAGGAGTAGCTGCAATGTCACTCCTGTCAGAAGGAGCTGTGTCTGGCTTCTGCTGGAGAGAGGATTCAGAGATCTCCTTCTTCCTGTAGGGGGCGGAAAAGAGCAGGCACTGAGACTGAGAACTCACCTCAGTCTCAGCACGTGAGAGAGGAAGAAGGAGCTGCCTTCATTGTAGGTGGGAACAGCATTTGTGATCTGTGAGTACAAGGGGGGCACAACTCTGTAAGAGGCACTGTGATGGGGGAACCTGATGTATATGGGCACAGTGGTAGGGAAACATGATGTAGGGGTGTACTTATGCAGACTGGTAGGGGCCCCAGCCATTTACTTTTCCCAGGGGCCCATGATGCTATTAAGATGACACTGAGTCAGGTTCAGGCCAGTGTAGGAAGTGGTAAGCAGACAGGCAGAGATGTGGTCAAGAGCAAGCCAGGGGGCAGTTCAGGCAGAATTCAAGCAAGGTAAGACGGATCAGGATAGCGATAGGAGATCAAGCACAGAAACAGCTAGCAGGTTAGCAGAATGCTGTAGACCATAAGGCAAAAGGCCTAGTGCAGCAGTGATGTTTCAATAGCCCACTAGGCTACAATCTAGCGGCCGGTTTGTTCGCTACCGTGCGTGCCAGTGTGCGAGCATGAGCAGGGGTCCGGCCAACAGGAATTCTTCATCTGCACATAACTATGTGCCTGTGCATATTTTGTCTTTCCTGACACTTAGGCCGCGTACACACGATCGGTCAAAACCGATGAAAACGGACTGAAGGACCGTTTCATCGGTTATCCTCAGTGTTGCTCATCTTACTTTAAAAAAGTAATTAGTTACAGTTACAAATTACTTCTCCAAAAAAGTAATTGCGTTAGTGACTCAGTTACTACATTGAAAAAGTAATTAGTTACTCAGCAAAGTAACTGTGCTGATATTGTACAGTATTGCATTTGCTGGGCATGTGGAGGTGGAATCTGATCTGATATTGACAATATCAGATAGGATTCCACCTCCACATGCCCAGGCTGGCCCCAGCCCCCAGCCCTAGACTAAGCCCCTCCCCCCCCCCCCCCCCCAGTCCCAGACACTTCCAATCATCCACACATGCCGGTCCTCACTCCTCACCTGCTCTTACTGCACTCGTCGTCTGTCTCTCTCTCTTCGCAGGGCCACGGTCGGTGCTGATGAGCTCAGGCTCAGCTGAGTCTTTGATCCGCAGGGGAGATGTCGGCGGGCGGGCCGCGGCTGAGCTGAGAGCTCTCGTGAGTCGTAACAGGCGGGCGGGAGACTCCAGGCGCGTGCGCGTGCATGCGCCAGCGCCACCCGGGCCGCGATCACAGACAGGCCAGCTCTGTGGCCAGTCACATGACACGCCGTGACCGAATCACAGGCCAGCTCAGGCCTGACCACATGACCCCCTCTGCCCCCCCCCCGCACGCGTGATGCAGTAGATGTAAGTAAGCTAACGCCGCCCAAGTAATGGGAACGGCGTTACCGTGAGGGGAAGAGTAATCAGGTAGATTACTCGTTCCCCTCAAGAGGTGCATCGTTGGGTAACGGCGTTTATTTTAATGCCATTATTAACAACACTGGTTATCCTTCGGTCAAAATAAAGAGAACTTGCTTCAAAATTGAACCGATGGACGCCTAGCCGATAGGTAAAAAAACGATCGTTAGTATGCAAAAGCATCGGTTAAAAACCCGCGCATGCTCAGAATCAAGTCGACGCATGCTTGGAAGCATTGAACTTCGTTTTTTTCAGCACGTCGTTGTGTTTTACGTCACCGCGTTCTGACACGATCGGTTCATTAACCGATGGTGTGTAGGCACATCAGACCATCAGTCAGCTTCATCGGTTAACCGATGACAACGGTCCTTCGGACCGTTCTCATCGGATGGACTGATCGTGTGTACGCGGCCTTACTGTATAGTTTACCTGTAACAATGCACGTGTCTACCCTGATGTAAAACCTTGGCTCAACCAACTATTTTTTCCGCACTCCCAACTGCAAGTACTGTATAAAGAAGGCCTTATACCGTACAAATCTCCCCAGAGAGCCATTTACTCTCTGAGTGCCATGCTAAGATGGAACCCTGAGCTCTATTGTTAACCCTTCCTATTCTTCTCCGTTTCTTCTTTCCAGTAGATGGATGTCACAAGGGGGTCAAAACATTTCCCTGTTCCGAGTGCAGCCAATGTTTTACCGAGAGAGCAGCTCTCATCTCACATCGGAGAGATCACACAATGCAGAAGAAGTACCCTTGTACCAAATGCGGAAGATGTTTCAACGAGCGAGCGAAGCTGATGGTGCATGAAATGAGTCACAAAGAGGAGAAGCCATTGTCCTGCTCCCAGTGTGGCCTGTGTTTCAGTGACCAGTCCTATCTTCTCAGCCATCAGAAAGTTCACACGGGGGACACCTTATCTTGTGCAGAATGTGGGGACATCTTTACAGAGGAATCCTACCTTCTTCAGCATCAGAAGATGCACACCGGGAAGAAGGTCTTTTCCTGTTCCGAATGCTGGAGGAGCTTTCCAACGGAGTCCAAACTCCTTAAACATAAACTAGTTCATTCGGAGGAGAAGCCATACACTTGCCACACGTGCGGGAAATGCTTTGGAGAAAAGGGTAACTTTTCGGTCCACCTGCGTCACCATAAGAAGCGGTTTTCCTGTTTGGTGTGCAGGAAGTACTTTGTATCCAATTTTTCGCTCCTCCAACATCAGAGGAGTCACACTGGCGAGCGGCCGTTCGCGTGCTCCGAATGTGGCAAGAGCTTTAGATACAGATCATGCCTCAGATCGCACTGGAAGACGCACCCAGAGGTAGAATTCAAGCCGTACGTCTGCTCTGAATGTGATCAGTGTTTCAGTCGCAAGTTGGACCTCTTTAGCCACCAAAGATTCCATGTGGCTGAGACGCCCCACATGTGCTCGGCCTGCGGGAGATGTTTTGTGAGAAAGCAAGTTTTACAGAGGCACCAGAGCAACTTTAGCGATGAGACGGCGTTCGAATGTTTAGTGTGCAAAAAGTCTTTCCCATGGAGGGGCTGCCTCAATTACCACAAGAATGAACACTACGTCTGGAAGACAACAGCATGATGGGACGGAGGAAGATGGGAGGGATCCAATGTGGTTTTGTATGTTTTTCATGAACTCTGACTGGCTACAGTAAATTGTAAATAAATAAATAAATAAAAAAAAAAATAAAAAAAACATTTTTTTTTTTTTTTTTAAGAAAGCAGTTATTTGAGTGAGGGGTCAGACTCCCAGGTGAGAGTTCCCATTAGTCTTGACTCTTCTTAAAGCGGAGGTTCACCCCTACAATATACTTTTTCCCCTTAGATTCCTGCTTGTTTTGTCTAGGGGAATCGGCTATTTGTTTTAAAATATGATCCGTACTTACCCGTTTACGAGATGCATCTTCTCCGCCGCTTCCGGGTATGGGCTGCGGGACTGGGCGTTCCTATTTTGATTGACAGTCTTCCGAGAGGCTTCCGACGGTCGCATTCATCGCGTCACGATTTTCCGAAAGAAGCCGAACGTCGGTGCGCAGGCGCAGTATAGAGCCGCACCGACGTTCGGCTTCTTTCGGCTACGAGTGACGCGATGGATGCGACCGTCGGAAGACTGTCAATCAAGAAGGAACGCCCGCTCCCGAAGACCCATACCCGGAAGCGACGGAAGAAGATGCATCTCGAAAACGGGTAAGTACGGCTCATATTTTAAAACAACTAGCCGATTCCCCTAGACAAAACGAGCATTAATCTAAGGGGAAAAGGGGAAAAATTTAATAAATGGGTGAACTCCCGCTTTAAGCCCCGGACCAAAATGCAGCTAAAGGCCCCAGTCCAGGTTTTGCGATTCGGCACTGCGTCGCTTTAACAGACGCGGTCGTGCGACGTGGCTCCCAAACAAAATTGGCGTCCTCTTTTCCCCACAAATAGAGCTTTCTTTTGGTGGTATTTGATCACCTCTGCGGTTTTTATTTTTTGCGCTATAAACAAAAATAGAGCGACAATTTTGAAAAAAAATGCAATATTTTTTTACTTTTTGCTATAATAAATATCCCCCAAAAACATATATAAACATTTATTTTTTCCTCAGTTTAGGCCGATACGTATTCTTCTACCTATTTTTGGTAAAAAAATCGTAATAAGTGTTTATCGATTGGTTTGCGCAAATTTTATAGCGTTTACATAATAGGGGATCGTTTTATTGCATTTTTATATTAAAAAAAAAATTTTACTACTAATGGCGGCGATCAGCTTTTTTTTCTTTTTTTTTTTTTTTCTTCGTGACTGCGACATTATGGCAGACACTTTGGACAATTTTGACACATTTTTGGGACCATTGTCATTTTCACAGCAAAAAATGCATTTAAATTGCATTGTTTATTGTGAAAATGACAGTTGCAGTTTGGGAGTTAACCACAAGGGGGCGTTGAAGGAGTTAGTGTTCACCTAGTGTGTGTTTACAACTGTAGGGGGGTGTGGCTGTAGGTCTGACGTCATCGATTGTGCGTCCCTATAAAAGAGATCACTCGATCGATGCAGCCGCCACAGTGAAGCACGGGGAAGCCGTGTTTACATACGGCTCTCCCCGTTCTTCAGCTCCGGGGAGCGATCGCGGGGGGGGGGGGGCTAGAAATGAATAGCCGCCCCTCATCCCGGATCGCTCCCGGATGATTTCCGACCGCCGCATGTACCGGGGGGGGGGTCCCGATCGGACCCCCAGAAAGGCAGGGACGTACATGTACGCCCATACGTGCCATTCTGTGGACGTATATGTACATGCGGCGGTCGTTAAGTAGTTAAGGACCATTTGTGTAGACGTGCCCTGGCCATATTAAAGGAAGAACATCATGGTCGAAAAAAAGAAGCTACACCTTCTGATATCCTGAAAATGTCAAAAATCTGGTTCTCGTATGGCAGGGTTTGACGAAATCCGGGCGCCAGGTCGCAATTGCGACTAGAATTGGCACCTGGAGCCTGGGGAAAGAAGCATAGGCTTGCAGAAGGCCGCAAAATCGCGGCCTCAATTACCGGCCAGTACAGCCCGACGCGATCACGCAGTGCGGGAGCGCACGGAAACACAGGATACCCCATCCTGTGTCTCCGTGCGCCCCCACAAAAATAGAGCGACAATTTTGAAAAAAATTCTATATTTTTTACTTTTTGCTATAATAAATATCCCCCAAAAACATATATAAACATTTTTTTTCCTCAGTTTAGGCCGATACGTATTCTTCTACCTATTTTTGGTAAAAAAAATTGCAATAAGCGTTTATCGATTGGTTTGCGCAAAATTTATAGCGTTTACAAAATAGGGGATATTTTTATTGCATTTTTATTAATTATTGTTTTTTTTACTACTATTGGCGGCGATCAGCGTTTTTTTCATGACTGCGACATTATGGCGGACACTTCGGACAATTTTGACACATTTTTGGGACCATTGTCATTTTCACAGCAAAAAATGCATTTAAATTGCATTGTTTATTGTGAAAATGACAGTTGCAGTTTGGGAGTTAACCACAGGGGGCGCTGTAGGAGTTATTTTTCACCTAGTGTGTGTTTACAACTGTAGGGGGGTGTGGCTGTAGGTCTGACGTCATCGATCGAGTCTCCCTATAAAAGGGATCACTCGATCGATGCGCCGCCATAGTGAAGCACGGGGAAGCCGTGTTTACATACGACTTTCCCCGTTCTTCAGCTCCGGGGAGCGATCGCGATGGAGCGGCTATAAACTAATAGCCGCGCCGTTGTCCCGGATCGCTCCCTGGGGTAAGCCGCCCGCCGCACGCAGCGGGGGGGGGGTCCCGATCGGACCCCCGACCCGCAGAAAGGCAATGACGTATATATATACGCCCTTCTGCCTGTCCGTGCCATTTTGCGGACGTAAATAGTCGTGCGACGGGCGTTAAGTGGTTAAAAGTCTAGGATAACTCTGTGGAACCAGGGACTGTTGAGGGGTATACTCAGCTGCCAGGGACACTTTTATCCCAAAAGCGGGAATAGTCTCCCGAAACCAGGGATGTCTGGTCACCCTATGCTAAAATGTATTTGTTCTTGCCAATCCTGAGCCCAGGTAGTCACATAGAGAAATACACTATATTGTCAAAAGTATTGGGACACCTGCCTATACACACACATGAACTTTAATGGCATCCCAGTCTTAGTCCGTAGGGGTTCAATATTGAGTTGGCCCCGCCCTTTGCAGCTATAACAGCTTCAGCTCTTCTGGGAAGGCCGTCCACAAGGTTTAGGAGTGTGTCTATGGCAGTGGCGGCTGGTGCTCAATTTTTGGGGGGGCGCAAACGAAAAAAAAAAAAAGAAAAAAATTGCAGCCTCACTGTGCCCATCAAACGCAGCCACTGTGCCATCAATTGTCACCACTGTGCCATGCCATCAAACGCAGCCACTGTGCCATCAATTGTCACCACTGTGCCATGCCATCAAATGCAGTCACTATGCCATGCCATCAAACGCAGCCACTGTGCCACCAATTCGCAGTCACTGTGCCATGCCATCAAACGCAGCCACTGTGCCATTAATTGTCACCACTGTGCCATGCCATCAAATGCAGTCACTATGCCATGCCATCAAATGCAGTCATTGTGCCATGCCATCAAACGCAGCCACTGTGCCATGCCATCAAACGCAGCCACTGTGCCATGCCATCAAACGCAGCCACTGTGCCATGCCATCAAATGCAGTCACTATGCCATGCCATCAAACGCAGCCACTGTGCCACCAATTCGCAGTCACTATGCCATGCCATCAAACGCAGTCACTGTGCCATGCCATCAAACGTAGCCACTGTGCCATGCCATCAAACGCAGTCACTGTGCCATGCCATCAAACGTAGCCACTGTGCCATTAATTGTCACCACTGTGCCATGCCATCAAACGCAGTCACTATGCCATGCCATCAAACGCAGTCACTGTGCCATGCCATCAAACGCAGCCACTATGCCATGCCATCAAACGCTGCCACTGTGCCATCAATTGTCACCACTGTTCCATGCCATCAAATGCAGTCACTATGCCATGCCATCAAACGCAGTCACTGTGCCATGCCATCAAACGTAGCCACTGTGCCATGCCATCAGATGCAGCCACTGTGCCATGCCATCAAACGCTGCCACTGTGCCATCAATTGTCACCACTATTCCATGCCATCAAATGCAGTCACTATGCCATGCCATCAAATGCAGCCACTGTGCCACCAATTCGCAGTCACTGTGCCATGCCATCAAACGCAGCCACTGTGCCATCAAACGCAGCCACTGTGCCATCAATTGTCACCACTGTTCCATGCCATCAAATGCAGTCACTATGCCATGCCATCAAACGCAGCCACTGTGCCACCAATTCGCATTCACTGTGCCATGCCATCAAACGCAGCCACTGTGCCATTAATTGTCACCACTGTGCCATGCCATCAAACGCAGTCACTGTGCCATGCCATCAAACACAGCCACTGTGCCATCAATTGTCACCACTGTGCCATGCCATCAAACGCAGTCACTGTGCCATGCCATCAAACACAGCCACTGTGCCCATCAATTATCACCACTGTGCCCTTTAATTGTCGCCACTGTGCCCATTGATGCCACTGTGCCCATTGTCGCCACTGTGCCCATTGATGCCACTGTGCCAATTGTCACCACTCTGCCCTTTTATTGTCACCACTGTACCCATGGTCATCTCTATGCCCATTGATGTCACTGTGCCCTTTAAACGTTGCCACTGTGCCCATTGTCGCCGCTGTGCCCTGTAAAATGCCCCTTCCCCCGCCCGGCACTTACCTTTCTCGGCGGGTCAGCCATCCTCCTTCCACGTCCCTCGATGTCTTCTCCCGCCCTCGATGACGCTTCAGCCAATGAGGTTACCAGTAACCAGAACCGGTGAACCTGATTTGCTGAGACGCCTGTCAGTCTTATCCAAGGAACGCACCCCCCGTACGTCCCCTGGATAAGAATCCGGAAGCCAGAGGGCTGTACTCGGAAAGCCTATCAGAGCCAGCGGCTCTGATAGGCACTTCCGCACAGCCAACCAGCTGCTGTTATTCAGATCTGAATAGACCAGCGGCCGGCAACAATAACATAGAATCATGCAATGCCCCCTCGCGATCGGTCCCCGGAGCTGAAGAACGGGGAGAGCCGTATGTAAACACGGCTTCCCCGTGCTTCACTATGGCGGCGCATCGATCAAGTGATCCCTTTTATAGGGAGACTCGATCGATGACGTCAGTCCTACAGCCACACCCCCCTACAGTTGTAAACACACACTAGGTGAACCCTAACTCCTACAGCGCCCCCTGTGGTTAACTCCCAAACTGCAACTGTCATTTTCACAATAAACAATGCAATTTAAATGCATTTTTTGCTGTGAAAATGACAATGGTCCCAAAAATGTGTCAAAATTGTCCGAAGTGTCTGCCATAATGTCGCAGTCACGAAAAAAATCGCTGATCGCCGCCATTAGTAGTAAAAAAAAAAAAATAATAAAACTATCCCCTATTTTGTAAACGCTAGAAATTTTGCGCAAACCAATCGATAAACGCTTATTGCGATTTTTTTACCAAAAATAGGTAGAAGAATACGTATCGGCCTAAACTGAGGAAAAACATTTTTTTTATATATGTTTTTTGGGGATATTTATTATAGCAAAAAGTTAAAAATATTGCATTTTTTTCAAAATTGTCGCTCTATTTTTGTTTGTAGCGCAAAAAATAAAAACCGCAGAGGTGATCAAATACCACCAAAAGAAAGCTCTATTTGTGGGGAAAAAAGGACGCCAATTTTGTTTGGGAGCCACGTCGCACGACCGCGCAATTGTCTGTTAAAGCGACGCAGTGCCGAATTGTAAAAAAACCCTTGGGTCATTTAGCAGCATATTGGTCCGGTCCTTAAGTGGTTAAAAATCAGATGAAAGGTTTAGCGCTGGGAAACACTTTCTGATCATTTTATATACATCTATATGAGGAGGAAAGAGGGACATTGCTCCAAATCAGGGACAGTCCCTCGAAATCAGGGACAGTTGGGAGCTATGCTCATTGACCTACAGCAGCCACTAGTAATAGCTTGTGAGATTAGGAAGTGTCCTCAGTACAGGAGAGGTGCCAGCCATTTTTTTGTAGTCCAAAAATATATATTTTGAGCTTGTACGATAAACTAGAAAGATTTTCAAGTGAACCCAGTATAGACCTTCATATTGATATAATGTAATGTTATTGTTATTAAAATATTAAAAACTGTAGCAGATATTAAGAATGAATTAAACTGTCCCGAGTGCAGGAGGGGCAGGTTCCATTTTGTTGTAGCCTCAATGTGTTATTCCTCTTTACCAGCTTTATATTTCTTTATTAAAACAGTCCTAGCAATAGCAACACAGCCATTCCCTATATTCTCTGTACAAAGCTGATCTGGGAGCTGTATGTTATATAATTACGCTTGCTGTGTGAGAGCGGCGACCATTTTCTTGTAGTCCACATGAGAGACATCTCTAGTTGTCACATATCTCCTCTGTGTATTCTTCAACAGTGTTGGAGGAAGAGGAGGCAGCACAGTGTGGAGGTAACATGCTGTCTTTCCTGTAATAAATGTTAGTTTATGAACCATGTAGAGGAGACGGGTGAGTGTGTGATGTATGGTGGGGCGTTGTATGAGGGTGAGCGGGTTTATAAAGGATGCAGCGGTAATATGGCTAATGCATGGTGGTTTGCGGAAAAAAACAAGTCACTTTCATTTCAATGCATGGACTATATATATAGCTGGATTCAGGTACATTGCCGCATCTTTGTGGCGGTGTAGCGTATCGTATTTACACTACGCCGCCGTAAGTTAGCTAGGCATGTACTGTATTCACGAAGTACTTGCCTGCTAAGTTACGGCGGCGTAGCGTAAATGTGGCCGGCGTAAGCGCGCCTAATTCAAATTAGGCTGAGGGGGTGTGTTTTATGTTAATGGGGGGTGACCTGACGTGATTGACGTTTTTTACGAACGGCGCATGCTCCGTCCGTGTACATATCCCAGTGCGTATGCTCCTAATCACGTCGCAAATAGTCAATGCTTTCGACGTGAACGTAATTTACGCAAAGCCCTATTCGCGAATGACTTGCGCAAACGACGTAAAATTTTCAAAATTCGACGCGGGAACGACGTCCATACTTAACATTGGCTATGCCTCATATAGCAGGAGTAACGTTACGCCGGAAAAAGCCTTACGCAAACGACGTAAAAAAATCCGCCGGGCGCACGTACGTTTCTGAATCGGCGTATCCAGCTCATTTGCATATTCTACGCTGAACTCGACGGCAGCGCCACCTAGCGGCCAGCGTAAATATGCATCCTAAGATACGACGGCGTAGGAGACTTACGCCAGTCGGATCTTAGCCTAATTTCGGCGTATCTTGCTTTCTAAATACAGAAAGAAGATACGCCGGCGCAGCTTTGAATTTACGCGGCGTATCAATAGATACACCGGCGTACATTCTTGCTGAATCTAGCCCAGTGTATATATCTATATATCCCTGCCTCCTGGACTGTTGGAGGAGACGGGAGCACCGGCAGGTTTGCCACCTTTTCTTCGAGCCGAACCTGAACACTTCAGCGGCACCCATTTATTTTTGTAGTATACACTTAAGGATGAGCTCCGGCGTGTTCGCATAGTACTTGTGCAGAGCCCGCCAGGAAGTCTGCACGGCGCTGCGCTAATCACAGCCAGGGAGACATTGTCCCGATGCTCGGCGGCAGAGATCGGGAAATGTCTCTGTGGCTGTGATTAGCGCAGCGCCGTGCAGACTTCCTGGCGGGCTCTGCACGTGTACTATGCGAACACGCTGGAGCTCATCCTTAGTATACACTATTAGGTGGATTCAGAAAGACTTAGGCTGGCGTATCAGTAGATACGCCAGCCTAAGTCTGAATGTGCGCCCGCGCTAATTTAAGCGTATTCTGGTAACCAGATATGCTTAAATTAGGCTCAGATACGAGCGGCGTAAGTGTCTTACACCCTCGTATCCTAAAGTGTAATTTTTAGGCTGACCGCTAGGTGGAGCTTTCATTGCGGTCGGCGTAGAATATGTAAATCAGTAGATACGCCTATTCACGAACGTACGCCCGGCTGACGCAGTACAGATGCGCCGTTTACGTAACGCATTAGCAGGCCTAAAGTTATTCCATCTTATAGATGGAATAGTAATGTTAAGTATGGCCGCCGTTCCCGCGTCTAAATTCGAAAATTTTACGTTGTTTGCGTAAGTCGTCCGTGAATAGGGATTTACGCCGTTTACGTCCACGTCGAAATCAATAGGCCCGTGCGGCGGACTTAGCCGCAATGCACACTGGGAAATGTAGGCGCACGGCGCATGCGCAGTTCCAAAAAAACGTCAATCACGTCGGGTCAAGCCTAATTATCATAAGGTGAAATGTGAATTAGGCGCCCTTACGCCGGCTTGCTTTAGGCTACGCCGCCGTAACATAGGCAAGTACATTGTGAATCATGTACTTGCCTCGCTAACTTACGGCGGCGTAGCCTAAATGCCATAAGCTACGCCGCCGCAAGTATGCGCTCGCCATCCTGAATCTAGCTAATTGTCCCGATGCTCGGCGGCAGAGATCGGGAAATGTCTCTGTGGCTGTGATTAGCGCAGCGCCGTGCAGACTTCCTGGCGGGCTCTGCACGTGTACTATGCGAACACGCCGGAGCTCATCCTTAGTATACACTATGAGATTGTAAAAGGCCTAAGACACCTTTGGGTGCCCCAAGGAGAGCAGCAATGTGGTGCATGTAGCATGCCGCGGTAAACAGTGGGTGTGGCCAAATCTTGTTAAAGAGGCACGGTTAAAAAAATAAATTGTGCAATTGGCTCCACAAACTTGCCCAGTGTGGGCACATGGGGCAATTGCGGCACATCTCTTATGAGGTGCCCAGGGTCCCAGATGCCACAAGCATCCCCTCTGTGGCAACTAGAATCTCTCTGATTTGGGGGGGGAATAAGAGCATATGTGCTAGGGGGAGCTTTGGAAGGGGAGAGCACTTATGCTAGCAGGGAGGTGGGGGTCCTGTTATGTGCTGGGGGAGCTTTGGGAGTGGAAAAGACATTTGCTATTAGAGAGGGTTGGTTATGTGCTGGGGGGCACTTTGGGAGGGGAGAGGACTTGTGCTTGCAGTGAGGATGGGGGGGGCTCCGTTCTGTGCTTTGGGAGGGGAGAGGACATGTGCTAGTTGGGGGGGGGGGCTCCTTTTATGTGCTGGGGGGCACTTTGGGAGGAGAGATGACTTGTGATAGCAGGGAGGTGGGGGGCTCTGTTATGTGCTTTGGGAGGGGAAAGAACATGTGCTAGTAGGGAGGTGGGGCTCCTTTTATGTGCTGGGGGGCACTTTGTGCATAGTAGGGAGGTGGGGGCACCTTGGGAGGAGAGAGGACTTGTGATAGCAGGGAGGTGGGGGGCTCCTTTATGTGCTGAGGTGCTTTAGGAGGGGAAAGGAAGGTCTGTTATGTGCTGGGGGGGCACTTTGGAAGGGGAGAGGACTTGTGCTAGCAGGGAGGATGGGGGCTCCGTTATGTGCTTTGAGAGGGGAAAGGACATGTGCTAGTAGGGAGGTGGTGGGGGGCTCCTTTTATGTGCTGGGGGGGGGGATGAGGACTTGTGATAGCAAGGAGGTGGGGGGCTTCTTTTATGTGCTGGGGTGCTTTAAGAGGGGCAAGGACCTATGCTAGTGCGAAGGAAGGTCTGTTATGTGCTGGGGGGGGGGCACTTTGGGAGGGGAGAGGACTTGTGCTAGCAGGGAGGATGGGGGCTCCGTTATGTGCTTTGAGAGGGGAAAGGACATGTGCTAGTAGGGAGGTGGGGCTCCTTTTTATGTGCTGGGGGGGGGCACTTTGGGAGGAATGAGGACTTGTGATAGCAAGGAGGTGGGGGGCTTCTTTTATGTGCTGGGGTGCTTTAGGAGGGGCAAGGACCTATGCTAGTGCGAAGGAAGGTCTGTTATGTGCTGGGGGGGCACTTTGGGAGGGGAGAGGACTTGTGCTAGTAAGGAGGTGGTGAGTTGGATATATACAAGAAGGGCTCTTTGGGAGCGGAAAAGACATTCGCTATTAGGGGGGTTGGTTATGTGCTGGGGGGGAACTTTGGGAGGGGAGAGGATTTGCGCTAGTGGGGAGCCCTGTTATGTGCTTTGGGAGGGAAAAGGAAATGTGCTAGTAGGGAGGTGGGGGGGGGGGGCACATTGGGAGGAGAGAGGACATTCACCTGACAAATAACCCGCCACCAAATTCCCCATCAACCCAGAGGCTACATTCCCCCCCCCCTCATATATTTTGGGGAAGGTGGGGGGGGGGTGTTGTTATTATTATTGTCATTAGGGCCCAGATTCACAGAGAGCAAGGCGCACATTACGCCGCCGTAGAGCACACACCGTACGGCACGCCAACGTAGCACGGAGAGGCAAGCATTGCATTCAGCAAGCCAGTGCTCCCAACGCTGCGCCAGCATGGCGTGGGTTTCTAAGGCGCACGCCGGCGTAGGTGGAAGTGGGCGTGACCCCATGCAAATGAGGCGTGACCCCATGCAAATGATGGGCCGAGCGCCAGACAGGTACGTATCACGAACTGCGCATGCGCCGTGACGTGGACGCATGCACAGCACCCCCCTGCGCCTGCTCACAACCACGCCGGCACGACTGCCTAAGCTACGCCGGATCGCCGCGTACAGCCAGACACACGTCCAACGCACAATACGCCGGATTGTGTTCCCTGGTGCAGACCTGTGTATGTCTGTTTCCGGGTTGCACCTCATTTATGGGGAATAACTTTACGCCGGACGTACAACTTGCGTGCATCTCGCGTAGCATGCGCCGGACACACACGTTCGTGAATCAGCGTATTTCTAACATTTGCATGTTTGAATGGCTAATCAATGGGAGCAGCACCATGCACCCAGCCCATATGTGTGCCCACCCTACGCTGGCGTGTGCAGCCTGTTTTTAGGCGCATGTTGGTTCGTAGGTCTGCCTCACACATACGCCGGCGCATATTGGCACTTACGTCGGCGTAACGTGCTATACGTCGGCGTAAGTGCTTTGTGAATCTGGGCCTAGGGTTGCTATTGGAGATACACTATATTGCCAAAAATATTGGGACACCTGCCTTTACATGCACATGAACTTTAATAGCATCCCAGTCTGTAGGGTTCAATATTGAGTTGGCCCTTTGCAGCTATAACAGCTTCAACTAGGGGAGAAGGTTGAGAAAGTTGTCATCATCTCTCCTTCTCCTGCTCTTTTCAATAGCCACCTTATTGTAACTCTCACCTATTTCCAGGCTAATACGTAAGATGATTTACCAAAAGTACCCTTAAAATCATTTTACGAGTGCCCACAATACATACAGCAGTTATGTCATTTGGGAACCGAAGACTCAATTTAAATCGCCACAATAGTGAAAAATAGGCCATTTTATCATGCCATGTTTTCCTTGTTGCAGAACAAAGTCCCTCCCCTGAGCAGCAGAGCCCATTTCTGATCCAATCCCTGAGGATGGAGAAGGAGCGGAGTCACAAGACCGAGAGGATATTAAACCTCACCCTGGAGATCATCTACCTGCTGACTGGAGAGGTGAGGAGGATTCTGGGAGGTCACATGACATCACTCTTATCTCTATTAATAAAACACAGAGCTGACCGGAGAGGTGAGGAGGATTCTGGGAGGTCACATGACATCACTCTTATCTCTATTAATAAAACACAGACCTGACCAGAGAGGTGAGGAGGATTCTGGGAGGCCACATGACATCACTCCTATCTGTATTAAAGTGAATGTAAAAGTTATTTTATTTTTTAGCTAACAAACATGTCATACTTGCCTGCTCTGTGCAAGGGTTTTGCACAGAGCAACCCCCAACCTCCTGTTCTTTGGTGCCCTGGCTTTCCCTGGGGGCACCCGTGCGGGTGCGCTCATGAGTCCCGCTGCTGTGTCTATTGACACCAATCTATCTGATGAGGACTAGGGTTGTCCCGATACCACTTTTTTAGGACTGAGTACAAGTACCGATACTTTTTTTATGTACTCGCCGATACCGAATACCGATACTTTTTTTTAAATGTGTCCCCAAATGCAGCCATGTCCCCCCCCCACATATGCAGACATGTCCCCCCACATATGCAGCCATGTCCCCCCACATATGCAGCCATGTCCCCCACCATATTGCAGCCATGTCCCCCACCATATTGCAGCCATGTCCCCCACCATATTGCAGCCATGTCCCCCACCATATTGCAGCCATGTCCCCCATATACGCAGCCATGTCCCCAAACATCAGGGCCAGACTTACCATTGGCCTTGACTGGGCTCAAGCCCAGGGGCCCCACCCAATAGGGGGCCCCCTTTAAAGAAAAAAAAATTTTTTTTTTTTTTTAGGGGTCCGGAGGTCCCCAGGGGCCCGGAGGCCCCCAGGGCCCCGGACGGCAACCCCCCTTTTTTTTATTTATTTTTTGTAAAAAAATGTTTTTTTTTATATATTTTTTATTTTTATATATATAATATATATATATATATATATATATATTATTATTATTATTATTATTAAAGGGCCCAGGGGTCTCCAGGGCCCCGGATGGCAACCCCCCTTTTTTTTATTTATTTTTTGTAAAAAAATGTTTTTTTTTATATATTTTTTATTTTTATATATATAATATATTATTATTATTATTATTATTAAAGGGCCCAGGGGTCTCCAGGGCCCCGGATGGCAACCCCCCTTTTTTTTATTTATTTTTTGTAAAAAAATGTTTTTTTTATATATTTTTTATTTTTATATATATAATATATATATATATATATATATATATATATATATATATATATATGTGTATATATATATATATATATATATATATATATATATATATATATATATATATATATATATATATATATTTTTTATTATTATTATTAAAGGGCCCAGGGGTCTCCAGGGCCCCTGGATGGCAACCCACCTTTTTTATTTTTTTATAAAAAAAATTACATTTTTTTTTATATATATATATATATATATTTTTTTTTTTATTAAAGGGCTCAGAGGTCCCCAGGGCCCCATGTGGCAACCCCCCCTTTTTTATTTTTTTTATAAATGTTTATTTTTTTATTTTTGTTTATTTTTTTATTTTTTATTAAAAGGCCCAGAGGTTCCCAGGGGCCCAGAGGTCCCCAGGGCCCCCGGGTTTGGCAACCTCCCTTTTTTTATGTATTTTTTATAAATGTTTTTTTTTTTATTATTAAAGGGCCCAGAGGTTTATTTTTTCTTTTTATTAAAAGGCCCAGAGGTCCCCAGGGCCCCGGATGGCTACATATATTTATATATATTTGTTTTCTTCTTTATTTCTTCTTTTTTTTGTAAAGGCCCCCCCGCTTCTCAATTTGCGGCAGCCCCCACGCTTCTCAATTTCAGGCGGCAGGACCCCCACCCCCCCTAGGTTCTCTGCTTCAGGGGGCCCATGCCTTAAGCTGTGCAAGGGGCCCCAAAATTCCTGATGGCGGCCCTGCGCATACCTCCCAACACGCACGGATTCTGTGGGACTTTCCCGCACAGACAGCTTCTTCCCGCAGTCCCGCAAAAGGGTTAATTTTCCCGCACTGCAAGAGGAGGCAGCACGGAAGCAGGAGGAACCGGAGTGGTGTGTGGAGGACTGTGGCTGCTGAAGGGAAGATAGCCGAGAGCCGGGCTAATGACAGTCTGTGGCCCCGGCTGTTGGCACAGGTGAGAGGCACTCCCCCCCTCAACAACTGCAAAATCCCCCCCCGCTCAACAACTTTAATGCGCTCCCCCCCGCTCAACAACTTCAATTCGCCCAATCCCCCCGCTCAACAACTTCGACCCCCCCCCCCCAATTCTCGGCTCCAGGGGGCCCCTTCAACACTCAAGCCCAGGGGCCCCCACCACCCTAAGTCCTGCCCTGCCAAACATATTGCAGCCATGTCCCCCACTAGGGGTGTAACGGATCGTCACCGATCCGTGATCCGAACGGGCCACCCCGTTCGGATCGGCACACCCCGCGATCCGCGGAGCGCTCCGGAGCCTAGGCCTAGGAAAGTCCCCGGCTTCGGCCTAGCTCCGGAGCGGCGGCCAGTCTGCTTGCCAGAGCCCAGCGTGACACGCCTCCCCGGGGAGGCGTGTCACGCTGTGCACTGGGCTCTAGCAAGCTGAATGGGAATGTTAGCAGTGAGGAGGGGGGGGAAAGGGGGAAAAAAGAGCACAATAGCAATTCACAGGGGTGGATTAAAGAGGAAGCAGGTGAGGCTGTTTGGGACTTAAAGTACAATCTTGATGTTTTTACAGCAAAAAAAAAAATATATATATATATATATATATATATATATATATATATATATAATATATATATATATATATATATATAATTTTTTTTTTTTTTTTTTTTGCTGTAAAAACATCAAGATTGTACTTTAAGTCCCAAACAGCCTCACCTGCTTCCTCTTTAATCCACCCCTGTGAATTGCTATTGTGCTATTTTTTCGGATCAGCAAAAAAAAAAAAAAAAAAAAGGGTCCGTTTTTTCATTGGTCCAAAAAAAAAAAAAAATTTATATATATATATATATATATATATATATATATAATTTTTTTTTTTGGACCAATGAAAAAACTGACCCTTTTTTTTTTTTTTGCTGATCCGAAAATGATCCGATCCGTGACTCCTGATCCGAGGATCGATCCGATCCGTGAGTTTTTTGATCCGTTGCACCCCTATCCCCCACATATCCAGCCATGTCCCCCCCACATGCAGCCATGTCCCCCCGTACCTAAATGATGCCGCCGGCGCGTTAATCACCGCGCGGGGAACATTACAGTCAGCTTTCGTTTGAATAAGCTGTTTTCCCTGCCACGCTGTGTATAGAGACACTCCCCCTTGCTCGCGATTGGACAGATCCGTCCAATCCCGAGCAAGGGGGAGTGTCTATGCGCGGCGGGGAAAACAGCTATTCAAACGAAAGCTGACTCTAATGTTCCCCGCGCGGTGATTAACGCGGCGGCGGCGGCTTTGCGATATACGATGGCGGCGGCGGGGGGGGCAAGTATTCTATTTAGGCATCGGGGGTATTTGCGGGAGTACAAGTACTCCCGCAAATACTCAGTATCGGTCCCGATACCGATACTGGTATCGGTATCGGGACAACCCTAATGTGGACCCAAGACAGCTGCTGGGCTCATGCTCATTGCTGAAACAATCGGGTTCAGGTAAGAAAAAAAAACGGGCGAGGGGCATCTAAAGCACAGAAGGTTTTTCACCTTAATGCATAAAAACACAGACCTGGGCAGAAATTTGAAAGACGATGTACAGTTGACCCCCACAAAGTCGCGGCCTCAGTCATTTGCAGATTTTTTCCCAGCCTAGCATTCCTGCATCATAACAGTTTACCGCATGTATCGATCTCGAGTGTTTCACTGAGTGTTCTTCGTTTTGTTCGTAAAGCCCTAAGATGCCGCCCAAAGGCCCCCCCCTGAAGAAGAGGCGCCAACCGACGCATTTAATAGGCTTTTTTTTTTTTACCACAAACAATTTGCAGAATTTCACAATTCGCGGCTGCTCAAAGAAAGTAACCGCGGCAAACTTCGGGGGTCGACTGTAATAGCTTTAATTTGTAAAATTTGGAGGGTGGTATAACTTGGTTGCTTTTTTAATTACATCTAGAATTATATAGCGTTCAAGTTATCAGATGGTTTGGTGTCATCCAACTTATTGAAGACTCAAAGCCCAGTTATAGAGCCTCCATCTCACTCCCTAAGACAGAAGAACAAGAAGGTCAAAGAAGCAACCAGAGAGATCATTGAGCTGCTGACGGGAGAGGTGAGCGGTGCCGGGAATTCTGGGACATTATCCAGTAACAGACAAGGGATGTGTCTGGATGGTGACGGTATCATTGTGTGTTGTCAGGTTCCTATAAGGTGTCAGGATGTCACTGTCTATTTCTCCATGGAGGAGTGGGAGTATATAGAAGGACACAAGGATCTCTACAAGGACGTCATGATGGAGAAGCGGCTGCCCCTCACATCTCCGGGTAAGAGGAGACTTTAATTTCTTGTAAAGGAGAGAAGAGTATTGAGGATCCCCCTAGATACACATCCTCTGATATAAAGACATAGAAACAGTGTATTCAGTCAGTGTGTGTTTCCTACAGATGGATCCAGTAATGGGAACCCACCTGAGAGATGTCCCCGTCCTCTGTATTCCCGGGACTCCACACAGGAACATCAGGAGATCCTTCAGGAGGATCAGGTAGATGGAACTCAATATCTTACAAAGATTCGTCACACAAAGTCTTAGTTGGCCTTAGGCAATATCTCTAAATTTGTTTTGTATCTGTTAGAATACAAATCCAATTATTATAAAAGTTGAAGTGAAGGAAGAAGCGGAAGAGATGTCTATGATGGGTGATGAGCCGTGTAAACAGAAGGAAATCCCTACAGAGATCAGCACAGGTGAGTAATAAACGGTAAATCCAGAGAAGAGTCCCAGATTCTCCTTGTTCAGTCTTTTAAAAGCCCCCCAAACAAAAAAACCTGCAAAAACACACTTGGCTCAGTGCCAAAAAAAGACAAACAAGCTACTTTGGTGCCAAACGCGTTGCGTCCCTCAGGTGTGAATGCCGTTTCCACCCAGAGAAGAGTCCCAGATTCTCCTTGTTCAGTCACTACAACAATCTCTTTTTTTTTAAAGGCACCCCAAACCTGCAAAAACGCACTTGACTCTGTGCCAAAAAAAAAAAAGCTACCTTGGTGCCAAACGCATTGCGTCCCTCAGGTGTGAATGCAGTCTCAATCCAGAGAAGAGTCCCAGATTCTCCTTGTTCAGTCACTACAACAATCTCTTCTTCTCCCTCCTCCTCTGTCAGTAGACAGTAATGGGGAGACAGTATGTGCCCAGTGGGGGGAGTCAGGAGCCATCAGCCTCTATTAGACTCCGGCTCTCCTCCTCGCATCAATTCATTGTGTGTTACCAGCCAAGAGACGTGACCAGGAGGAATAAAAAAACAGAGGATCAGCAGAGCTGAGGGTTACTTCTGAGCGGGGGATCACCATAGCTGGGGGTTACTACTGATCAGCTGAGCTGTTACCCCTCTGGGGTGTCTCATACTCTCAGTACAGGGGGGTTCACTCTCATTTTTATTCCCAGACCCCGGAGGCACCATAGAGACTCAGAGAAGCGTCAAAGTTGAAGAGGAAGAAGAAGAAATACAAGTGAGGATTAAAGAGGAGGAAGTTCCTATGGAGATCAGCACAGGTGAGTAATAAATTCGGTAGAGAACACAACCACGTGTTGGTCTTGTTTGGAGAGATGATCACATGCCTGACAAAGGGGTCCTCGTGTTGTGATCATGCAATAAACTATCCGTTTCGACGCTATTTACCGTTTTTATCAGGGTATATAGCGCGCTCCCGCGTATAGCGCGCACCCCTAAAGTTGCCCGAATTCCTGTGGAAAAAAGTTTTTTTTGTACTTCCAGTTTTGGTGTCTTGCGCGGCGGCCTCGTCGGGTCCGGCGTCCGTCTGCGGCTTCGGGTGTTTTCTTTGTCGGGTCCGGCGTCCTTCTGCTGCGTCCTCGCGTCCTCCCCGCTCGTTTCCCGCGCCGAGTTTGAATACTGCGCCGACATAAACCGAGCGCAGTACACTCGTGTATCGTCGGGCAGGCTCGGCAACTCTCGCGCTGACGTCCTGTACGCTCAGGACGTCAGCACGAGAGGCGCCGAGACTGCCCAAAGATACACGAGTGTACTGCGCTCGGTATATGCCGGCGCAGTATTCAAACTCGGCGCGGGAAAGCGGGTACCGGCGTATACCGCGCACCCACGATTTTGCCCTGATTTTCAGGGCAAAATAGTGTGCTCTATACGCTGATAAATACGGTATGTCGTTCCATGGTGTGCTGGCAAATATCTTTGTTGGGTCTTGTTTGAAGGACGCTTTTTGTTGGCTGTATGTTTCTATAGCTTTTGAAAACGAAAAAAACCTCATCATTACTCTTGCGTATCTATATGTGTGTTCCACAGATGGAACAAAGTAACAGAAATACCCCAGAGAGATGTCCCCATCCTGGGAGTCTCTCATACATCTCAGTACAGGGGGCTTCACTCTCATCTCTATTCACAGACCCCGGAGACACCAGAGACAATCAGACAGACGTCGAGGCTGAGGAGGAGGAAGAAGACCCTTTGAGGATTAAAGAAGGAGAAATCCCTCTAGAGATCAGTACAGGTGAGTATTAAACACTAAATCTCAGGCCTCGTACACACGACAGAGATTCTCGGCAGAATTCGCCGAGAAACTCGGTCAAAACCCGGATTCTGCCGAGAATCTCTGTCGTCTGTACAGTTTTGGCTCGATGGAGCCGCCGAGGAGCTCGACGAGAAAATAGAGAACATGTTCTCTATTTTCTCGTTGGCCGCGTTGTTCTATAGGAGAAGGCGGCCCGCCGAGCTCTTCGGCGGCTTCATCCCAAAACGAGACGAGGAACTCGACGTGCCAAGCACGTCGAGTTTCTCTGTCGTGTGTACGAGGCCTGAGAGTCCCAGATTCTCCTTGTTCAGTCATTACAACAGCCACGTAAATTATGCTTCTATGGTGCCTTCTTTGAACTTCGCTTAGGATTTTTTAGGGTCCGTTTATAATTGCTTTGCCCTCTGAAAAGCAATCTGCAGTGGATTGCTTCTCAGAGGGCAGTTGGCAGGTGATTACGTAGGGGTTTAACCACTTAAGACCCGGACCTTTAGGCAGTGAAAGGACCTGGCCAGTTTTTGCGATTCGGCACTGCGTCGCTTTAACTGACAATTGCGCGGTCGTGCGACGTGGCTCCCAAACAAAATTGGCGTCCTTTTTTCCCCACAAATAGAGCTTTCTTTTGGTGGTATTTGATCACCTCTGCGGTTTTTATTTTTTGCGCTATAAACAAAAATAGAGCGACAATTTTGAACCCAACCCACTAGGTGGCTGGGTACTTGGGGGTATTGGATATGAGAAGGGCAATGCAAGGTCAGTTATGGGTATATAGGGTATCTCAGCCAATGGGAAGGGATTTTCTTAAATCCCTTGGCCTGCTGGGAGACCCTCTCTATATTCGGGTGGAGTCAGGTGATCTGTGTTCTGTGCTACTTGGACGGCTGTCTGGGTGGACATGTGTTGTACTGCCCGGACTGCTAGGCCAGAGATTGGTCCTATCCCGGGCACAACTGGCTGCTAGGCTGTCTGAGGGCCTATCCAGAAGCAAGAGAGCAGTACAGGTTGGGATTGTGGCTTGCAGTCCAACCAGAAGTGACGGTTCTCCTTCCCGGAGAACCTGTTATGGTCAGAAGGTAGAGGGGAAGTTGTCATCAGTAAGGGACTATCCGCCTAATTACCAGGGACCACAGTGAGTAACTGAAGCAAGTACCGGAGCAGCATTCTCACCAACCAGGGACAGTGAAGAATCGGGATACTTCAGTGGGTATCTAGCCAGGGACCGGGCAGGCCAGCGGGGTGAAGCTTGAGAGGTATCTTGAGTGCCAAGCTAGGGACCTAGCAGAGAAGCGGGGGTGACGCTTAAAGGAAGATACTATCGTGAAGATTAGAGGAGCTCAAAGGATTAAGTGACAGTGGGTCTAGTGAGAGTCCGGGAGCTCAGTGGGCTGAAGAACTACAAGAAGTGATTGTAGTGGAATAGAAAGGAACTGTTCAGCTTTGTGTTGGGATCTGTTAAAGACTGTTGCCATAGGAGACAGTATTCCTGCACATGCAGTTGTGGCATCTTGCTGGATGCCTTTTCCCTTCATGGCTGTCCTCCTATTGAAGTCTCAGAGACTGGCAGTTGAACTTGCAACTACCTAAGGGTGTCTACACCCTATACACTGTGTACTCCTGAACCCTGCACTCTTTACGTCTCTCACTCATAAACCCTGCCCTCTGTACATAGCATGCTCCTCAGCCCTGCCCTCTGTACATAGCATGCTCCTCAGCCCTGTACTCTGTACATAACGTACTCCTGAACTCTGCCCTCTGTACATAGCGTACTCCTAAACGCTGTACGTAAGATAGTGTGGGTTGGACAGCGCTCAGAATCTGGACTCAAGTATTGGATGGTGGCTGCAATAAAGCACATATGCGCTCAAAGGATTGCTGGTACTTTAATTGTAAAAAAGGAGATAGCACATCCATGCAACAATTGTACTGTTTTTAACGTTACCACACCAGCTGCGCAGCTGACTGGGGCACTGATGGGTTGAAGTGTCAGACCAGGAGGATCCAATGGTGGGATGCCCACTTAGAATGCCACGATACTGGCCGAATCCGTGTGTGGGGTGCCGGGCTCATCGGCAAACAAGGATGATGTTACTGATGCTGGCAAAGTGGATACTGCCACATTTGACAGTATTCAAGGAAGAGACGCTGTGGTGAGCAGGAGGAGGAAGGTGTCACGAGGTCCAAACCGTAAGGGACGTGTCCAAGGAAGCAGACGCGGTCAGCATGGATCGCAAACGTCCCTGTTGATGTGACTACCAGTTGCGTGCTCATGCTCTTTGTCAAGTCAAGAGTCCCTTCCTTGGATACAGTCAGCCGTGGGAGCATCCACACTGCCAGCGTCAGTGACACCATCCTTGTTTGCCGGCGGGCCTGGGATCTGACCATTAGATCCTCCCGGTCTGACACATCAACCCATCAGTGCCCCAGTCAGCTCTGCTGCTGGTGTGGTAACAGTAACATAACCATGCAACAATTGTACTGTTTTTATCACCTTTTTCGCAATTAATGTACCAGAAATTCTTTGAGAGCATATGTGCTTTATTGCAGCCACCATCCAATACTTGAGTCGAGCTTCTGAGCGCTGTCCAACCCACTATATTTAGTATTTCAGCATCTAATCCCATGCTATTAGACCGCAGTACGGTTCAGCTGCGCTTCCATTACACTTGGGGGAAGCGTCAGTCATCAGCGCCGGGAAATTTTTTCTTTATTACTCTGTATGTGGCGTAATTCTGAACTCTGCATTCTGTAAGCAGCGTACTCCTGAACTGTGCACTCTGTATGTAGCCTACTCTTGAACTGTGCACTCTGTATGTAGCCTACTCCTGAACTGTGCACTCTGTATGTAGCCTACTCCTGAACTGTGCACTCTGTATGTAGCCTACTCCTGAACTGTGCACTCTGTATGTAGCCTACTCCTGAACTGTGCACTCTTTATGTAGCCTACTCCTGAACTGTGCACTCTGTATGTAGCCTACTCCTGAACTGTACACTCTGTATGTAGCCTACTCCTGAACTGTGCACTCTGTATGTAGCCTACTCCTGAACTGTGCACTCTTTTTGTAGCCTACTCCTGAACTGTGCACTCTGTATGTAGCCTACTCCTGAACTGTGCACTCTTTATGTAGCCTACTCCTTAACTCTGCACTCTGTAAGCAGCGTACTTCTGAACTGTGCACTCTGTAAGCAGCCTACTCCTGAACTGTGCACTCTTTATGTAGCCTACTCCTGAACTGTGCACTCTTTATGTAGCCTACTCCTGAACTGTGCACTCTGTATGTAGCCTACTCCTGAACTGTGCACTCTGTATGTAGCCTACTCCTGAACTGTGCACTCTGTATGTAGCCTACTCCTGAACTGTGCACTCTGTATGTAGCCTACTCCTGAACTGTGCACTCTGTATGTAGCCTACTCCTGAACTGTGCACTCTGTATGTAGCCTACTCCTGAACTGTGCACTCTTTATGTAGCCTACTCTGCACTCTGTAAGCAGCGTACTTCTGAACTGTGCACTGTGTTAGCGGCACACTCCTGAGCTCTGCACGCTGTATGTAGCCTACTCCTGAGCTCTGCACTCTGTATGTAAGGCACTCCTCAACCCTGCACTATGTACACAGCGCACATATGAACTCTGCACTCTGTATGTCGCACACACATATTTAACTCTTCCTATTCTTCTCCCCTTTATATTTCTTGCAGATGGATGTCACAAGGGGGTCAAAACATTTCCTTGCTCTGAGTGCAGCCAATGTTTTTCCGAGAGAGCAGATCTCATCTCACATCGGAGAGATCACACAATGCAGAAGAAGTACCTTTGTCCCGAATGTGGAAGATGTTTCAACGAGAGAGCGAAGCTGATGGTGCATGAAATGGGTCACAAAGAGGAGAAGCCATTGTCAGGTGCATGTGGGCAGCTGAAACAAGGGTATCCCACACTTTCCAAGGGATTCTGGGTTCCGAGGGCCCTCCCGTCACAGACCATAATCCTTTCAGTTCAAACTGTGTAGGTGTACGTGTTTCAGTGTCTATGATTTCCCATATCCCTCTGCAGCACCCTGGAGTTTAGGCAGGGTTGCTCCTCACAAATTTACCTGCCAGGAATAATTATCCTGGTTGATTGTTGGAGATCTATTGATTTCTCCCTAAGTTTGGCCTTGTTGCACTTTTCTCTTCTACCACTAGGTGGCTGGGTACTTGGGGGTATTAGATATGAGAAGGGCAATGCAAGGTCAGTTATGGGTATATATAGGGTATCTCAGCCAATGGGAAGGGATTTTCTTAAATCCCTTGGCCTGCTGGGAGACCTCTATATATTCGGGTGGAGTCAGGTGATCTATGTTCTGTGCCACTTGGACGGCTGTCTGTGTGGACATGTGTTGTACTGCCCAGACTGCTAGGCGGGACATTGGGCCTATCCCGGGCACAACTGGCTGCTAGGCTGTCTGAGGGCCTATCCAGAAGCAAGAGAGCAGTGCAGGGTTGGGATTGCGGCTTGCAGTCCAACCAGAAGTGACGGTTCTCCTTGCCGTCCCTTCCTTGGATACAGTCAGCCGTGGGAGCATCCACATTGCCAGCGTCAGTGACACCATCCTTGCACGGGCCTGGCATCTGACCATTAGATCCTCCCGGTCTGACACATCAACCCATCAGTGCCCCAGTCAGCTCTGCCGCTGGTGTGGTAACAGTAACATAACCATGCAACAATTGTACTGTTTTTATCACCTTTTTCGGAGTTAATGTACCAGAAATTCTTTGAGAGCATATGTGCTTTATTGCAGCCACCATCCAATACTTGAGTCGAGCTTCTGAGCGCTGTCCAACCCACACTATATTTAGTATTTCAGCATCCAATCCCATGCTATTAGACTGCAGTACGGTTCAGCTGCGCTTCCATTACACTTGGGGGAATCGTCCGTCATCAGCGCCTGGAACTTTTTTCTTTATTACTCTGTATGTATCGTAATTCTGAACTCTGCATTCTGTAAGCAGCGTACTCCTGAACTCTGCACTCTGTATGTAGCCTACTCCTGAACTGTGCACTCTGTATGTAGCCTACTCCTACTCCTGAACTGTGCACTCTTTATGTAGCCTACTCCTGAACTGTGCACTCTTTATGTAGCCTACTCCTGCACTGTGCACTCTTTATGTAGCCTACTCCTGAACTGTGCACTCTTTATGTAGCCTACTCCTGAACTCTGCATTCTATATGTAGCGTACTCCTAAACTCTGCACTCTGTAAGCAGCGTACTTCTGAACTGTGCACCGTGTTAGCGGCACACTCCTGAGCTCTGCACTCTGTATGTAGCCTACTCCTGAGCTCTGCACTCTGTATGTAAGGCACTCCTCAACCCTGCACTCTGTACACAGCGCACATATGAACTCTGCACTCTGTATGTCGCACACACATATTTAACTCTTCCTATTCTTCTCCCCTTTATATTTATTGCAGATGGATGTCACAAAGGGGTCAAAACATTTCCCTGTTCCGAGTGCAGCCAATGTTTTACAGAGAAAGCAGCTCTCATCTCACATCGGAGAGATCACACAATGCAGAAGAAGTACCCTTGTCCCGAATGTGGAAGATGTTTCAACGAGAGAGCGAAGCTGATAGTGCATGAAATGAGTCACAAAGAGGAGAAGCCATTGTCCTGCTCCCAGTGTGGCCTGTGTTTCAGTGACCAGTCCTATCTTCTCAGCCATCAGAAAGTTCACACGGGGGACACCTTATCTTGTGCAGAATGTGGGGACATGTTTACAGAGGAATCCTACCTTCTTCGGCATCAGAAGACGCACAGCGGGAAGAAAGTATTATCCTGTTCGGAGTGCGGAAGGAGTTTTCCATCGGAGTCCAAACTCATTAAACATAAACTAGTTCACTCGAGGGAGAAGTCATACACTTGCCATACGTGTGGGAAATGCTTTGGAGAGAAGCAGAGCCTTTCGGTCCACCTGCGTCACCATAAGAAGCGGTTTTCCTGTTTGGTGTGCAGGAAGTACTTTGTATCCAATTATTCGCTCCTCCAACATCAGAGGAGTCACACTGGCGAGCGGCCGTTCGCGTGCTCCGAATGTGGCAAGAGCTTTGCAGACAAATCATGCCTCAGATCGCACTGGAAGACGCATCCGGAGGTAGAATTCAAGCCGTACGTCTGCTCTGAATGTGATCAGTGTTTCAGTCGCAAGTTGGACCTCTTTAGCCACCAAAGATTCCATGTGGCTGAGACGCCCCACGTGTGCTCGGCCTGCGGGAGATGTTTTGTGAACAAGCACGTTTTACAGAGGCACCAGAGCAACTTTAGCGATGAGACGGCGTTCAAATGTTTAGTGTGCAAAAAGTCTTTCCCATGGAGGGGCTGCCTCAATTACCACAAGAATGAACACTACGTCTGGAAGACAACAGCATGATGGGACGGAGGAAGATGGGAGTGATCCAATGTGGTTTTGTATGTTTTTCATGAACTCTGTAAATAAATAAATAAAAATTTGAGAGAGATGATGGTTTTGTGATCGATCTATTTACTTTAGATCAGCCCTCAAAATTTACACTCGCCTGCTCGCATTTTGCGAGTACATTTTGAGGGCTGGCGAGTGTGGGCTGCTTGGGAGCGGGGGGGGCGAGCAACGAGAGGAGAGTTGCCGCCGCTGCCACCGTCTGGTCCCCCCACACTATTGCAGCCAACCTTTGCTGGGTAGGAGAGGAGCCGCCGCGTTGTTCAAACCGCGGGGAACATGACAGCTTTCAATTCAATAGCTGTGTTCCGCGCCGCACGCATCATATACAGCCCCTTCCCCTTTGTCTGGGAAACTTTGATAGACAGATCACCCATCCCAGGATTGGATGGGTGCTCTGTCTATCAAAGTTTCCTGGACAAGAGGGGGAGGGAGGGGCTGTATATGACGCACGCGGCGGGGAACACAGCTATTGAATTGAAAGCTGTCATGTTCCCCGCGGTTTGAACAAGGCGGCGGCTCCTCTCCTACCCAGCAAAGGTTGGCTGCAATAGTGTGGGGGGGGGACTCTGACTGCAATAGTTTGGGGGGGACTCTGGCTGCAATAGTGTGGGGGGGGGGGGGCTCTGGCTGCAAAGTAGGGGACATTTTGCTGCACTGGTGACACATGACATGCTGCATTGATAGACATGGGCAGGCTGCATTTTTGGGCACGGATAAAGTTGTTATTATTTATTATTTCTGCATAAAACATTTATATCATTTCAAAAGATTTATGAGGGCGTGTCTAGGGGCGGGGCAACTGGTGGCGAGTACGCCATGAGGCCTGACTAGTAGCTCAGGACTTGAAATGTTGAGCCCTGCTTTAGATAACGGTATTCTTTAGTTAATTGGGTGAGGGGGTCAGTCTCCGATGTGAGAGTTTCCATTAGTGTGACAGGAGTCACTTTGTGTGGGGGGTTTGTGCAATTCAGCTTACCTTGGAGAGCTCTGGACTCTTCTTGAATGCCTTACCAATGCTCTGATCAAGGATTTAAAATCATTTGTGTCGACTTGTCCTGGTTATGTTAAGGGAAGAACATCATGAAAAAATAAAGACGCTACAGTCAGGGCCGGGACAAGGGGTGAGCAGAAGGGAAATGTGCCCCGGGCACAGTGGAGCGAGGAGGGCAGAGAATGAACACAGGGTATTAAAAACCTATTATGCTGCATGCATTTACACATCCTTGCCCTGGACACTCGACGAACCTGTCCTTGTACTGGCAGTTTGTGATCTCCTTTAAAAAGACAATTACCTGGTTCTCAAATTGATCCTCTGGTTTCAAATCGAGTCACAGACCTGGAAGAAGAAAATAAGCCAAAAGAGACAAAGTAAAGTTGAAACACCCAATCTGTGTACTTGTTTAGCGACTCAGAGTGTGGAAAGCAAAGGGACAGCATTAGTTGGCATTTTCCAGAAGATCAGCAACATCAGATCCCTTACTAATCTTAAGGTTCTTATTTGTGCTAAAGACTGTGCTGGACTGGCTGGATCGGTCACTGGTCATGGGTTGGTGATTGTGTGCAGTACTGGGAAAAGGTCATCAAGAGCCCAGGGCAAATGTGCCAAATTGCGCCCCCCCTTAATATGTATGAGCATTATGTGTCAGCAAGATTCCCCCCCACAGAAACGCAGAGCACTAATCTGCATGCTTACCCCCTAAAGCATAAATGCTCCCTCCTACCAGTGCAAATCCACCCTCCTGCTGAAATCCATAAGCCCCCCCCCCACCCAAGTACAAATCTTTGCCCTCCCAACTCAAATGGCCCCCCAAAACAAATTTACCCCTCTTAGCACGAATCCTCTAGTAGTATAGGGGTGGGGTCCTGTGTAATGATGGGGGTAGTATGGGGGAGAGGTCCTGTGTAATGATGGGGGTAGTATAGGGGTAGGGTCCTGTGTAATGATGGGGGTAGTATGGGGGAGAGGTCCTTTGTAATGATGGGGGTAGTATAGGGGTGGGGTCCTGTGTAATGATGGGGGTAGTATGGGGAGAGGTCCTTTGTAATGATGGGGGTAGTATAGGGGTGGGGTCCTGTGTAATGATGGGGGAGAGGTCCTGTGTAATTACGGGGGAGAGGTCCTGTGTAATGATGGGGGTAGTATAGGGGTGGGTCCTGTGTAATGATGGGGGTAGTATAGGGGTGGGGTCCTGTGTAATGATGGGGGTAGTATGGGGAGAGGTCCTTTGTAATGATGGGGGTAGTATAGGGGTGGGGTCCTGTGTAATGATGGGGGAGAGGTCCTGTGTAATGATGGGGGTAGTATAGGGGTGGGTCCTGTGTAATGATGGGGGTAGTATATGGGTGGGTCCTGTGTAATGATGGGGGTAGTATAGGGAGAGGTCCTTTGTAATGATGGGGGTAGTATAGGGGTGGGGTCCTGTGTAATGATGGGGGTAGTATAGGGAGAGGTCCTTTGTAATGATGGGGGAGAAGTCCTGTGTAATGATGGGGGTAGTATGGGGGAGAAGTCCTGTGTAATGATGGGGGTAGTATGGGGGAGAAGTCCTGTGTAATGATGGGGGAGAAGTCCTGTGTAATGATGGGGGTAGTATGGGGGAGAAGTCCTGTGTAATGATGGGGGAGAAGTCCTGTGTAATGATGGGGGAGAAGTCCTGTGTAATGATGGGGGTAGTATGAGGGAGAAGTCCTGTGTAATGATGGGGGAAAAGTCCTGTGTAATGATGGGGGTAGTATGGGGGAGAAGTCCTGTGTAATGATGGGGGTAGTATGGGGGAGAAGTCCTGTGTAATGATGGGGGTAGTATGGGGGAGAAGTCCTGTGTAATGATGGGGGAGAAGTCCTGTGTAATGATGGGGGTAGTATGGGGGAGGGGTCCAGTATAGTCATGGAGGTGGGGGTCCTGTGTAATGTTGGAAGTAGTATGTGGGGGGGGGGGGTGTCCTGTGTAATAATGAAGGTCGTTTAGGGGAGGGGGATTTTTAGTTTTGTTGTTATGGAGAGCAAATTTGAATGCAGGGAGCCCAGGAAAATGTTTGCCCAGGGTCCAATCAGTATTAAAGATGGCAATGGGGTCACGTGAACTAGAACAGTATAAAAAGGTTGCCCCTGATGACGTCATTACGACGAAACGATCGTCGGGCTGCAACACACGTACTGCGCATGCGCCAACGGCCCAAGGCGGTCTAACAGACCTTGTATTTGCTCCCTCTGTATGGGAATTTTATGGTACTTTTTAAATAAATTTACATCAAGACGCCTACACTATGGGAATGTTTCCTCTTTCTTCCTTATGTGATGCCTGCTGATTACCGCCAACACACACTTTTGTGAGTGCTGTCACCACTGATCTATACGTGGAGCTGGGGATCCTAACATCTGACCCGTGAGGGATATTGATCCATCCCTACCATCTTAAGGGACAACTGCCTCCCATCACGCCTTTTTAGACCCCTCCTGAGAAGGTGGGGTCGCAGGCTCTCTGGTAAGCCTTCAATTTTATTGGTGTGGTATCTTCTGTGGATCGCTTTTCCTCTATCTCCACCTGTGGACTCTTATTGGATCTTGACTTCCTTACCATCTCCATTGGAGGGAGCCAACAACTCCCACTTCCCCCTGTGGACTTTATTTTTTAATATTTTTAATATTTTGTGGATTTGCACTGCATTAGTTATTAATTTACTGTGCACTATTACTAATATTTATCATTTTTGCTTTGATGTGGCACAGCATATATCAAGTTGGTGGACCATTGTTAGAGGATTTATTGGTTCACTGCGGTATCATAATTCCGCTATTTTTTTATATTTTTTGATTTAGTTATCACATCACTTACCTTAACGGTTCCGTTATCACATCACTCACCGCAGCTGTCCACTTACTCAGTGGACAATTGTGACATACGATTTTACTGGTTTATTATTTTATTTTTTATTCACTTATGGTCTACCACAAAATTTTGTTATATTTCATATTTATTTCACACATTTGATTTCACGTTTTTGTCCAGCGCTGCACTGTTTTTCCCACACGTTCCATTGTTTTCTATATCTTAGCATTAGTGTACAGCTGCAGGACGTCCCTCCCAGGACCCACCCTTAATTGCTTAACACCTAGCGCAGATTCCCCCACCCCACATTCCCTTCCTATACCAGTATAAAAAGGTTTCCTGGACTGCAGCTCGGCACCACTGGTGATAATAGCCCTCTGTGTGAGGTGAGGAAGTGTTCTCAATACAGCAGAAGTGTCAGTCATTTTGTTGTAGTCCAAATATTCATTTTAGTTTGTATGATAAACAAGAAAAATTTCCAAGTTCAATCCAATATGGATTTTGATTATGATAAAATGTAATCTTATTGTTATCAAAATAATAAAACTATAGCAGATAATAACATTGATCGTAGGCTACCCTTTAAATGTCCTCAGTGCAGGAGGAACAGTTGCCATTTTGTTGTAGCCTCAATGTGTCCTACCTCTTTACCAGCATTTATGTTTTTTGATTAAAACAATCTTGTCTAACAATAACAATACAGCCATTCCTTATATTTTCTGTACAAAGCTGATTTGGTTGCTGTATGTTATATAAACACTCTCGCTGTGTAAAAGTGGTGGCCATTTTCTTGTAGTCCACATGAGAGACGCCCCTAGCTGTAACATATCTCCTCTGTGTATTCTTAAACAGTGGAGACAGCACAGTGTGGAGGTAACATGCTGTCTTTCCTGTAATACTATATTAGATGTTATTTTGTGAACCATGTGGAGGAGACGGGTGAGTGTGTGATGTATGGTGGGGCGTTGTATGACAGTGAGCGGGATTATAAAGGACGCAGCGGTAGTATAATTCATGGTGGTTTGCTGAAAAACTCTGCCACTTTTATTTTTACGTATATACTATTTATAACAAATCTCTCTATATATCCTTGCCTCCTGGATGTAGTCGTTAGATTTAAAGCCGTTTACCTTGTTCTTATGTTTCTGGACCGTTGGAGGAGATGGGAGCGCAGGGAGAGAGCCCAAGAAAAGCAAAAGAGACTCTATTATCTCCAAAATACTTTCAAGTCACGCACAGACGTATCCCTTCTGTGACATGGGCCGTCAAAAGCCTAATTTCTTCGTAAAAGAATAGAAAATTAGCCTATTATATTAATGAAGAATTATTTACCTGTGCCATGTTTTCCATTCTGCAGAACAGGGTCCCTCCCCTGAGCAACAGAGCCCATTTCTGATCCCTGAGGATGGAGAAGGAGCGAAGTCACATCACTGAGAAGATAATAAACCTCACCCTGGAGATCATTTTCCTGCTGACCGGAGAGGTGAGGAGGATTCTGGGAGGTCACATGACATCACTCTTATCTCTATTAATAAAACACAGACCTGACCGGAGAGGTGAGGAGGATTCTGGGAGGTCACATGACATCACTCTTATCTCTATTAATAAAACACAGACATGACCGGAGAGGTGAGGAGGATTCTGGGAGGTCACATGACATCACTCTTATCTCTATTAATAAAACACAGACCTGACCGGAGAGGTGAGGGGGATTCTGGGAGGTCACATGACATCACTCTTATCTCTATTAATAAAAACACAGACCTGACCGGAGAGGTGAGGAGGATTCTGGGAGGTCACATGACATCACTCTGATCTCTATTAATAAAACACAGACCTGACCGGAGAGGTGAAGAGGATTCTGGGAGGTCACATGACATCACTCTTATCTCTATTAATAAAAACACAGACCTGACCGGAGAGGTGAAGAGGATTCTGGGAGGTCACATGACATCACTCTTATCTCTATTAATAAAACACAGACCTGACCGGAGAGGTGAGGAGGATTCTGGGAGGTCACCTGACATCACTCTTATCACTATTAATAAAACAGACCTGACCGGAGAGGTGAGGAGGATTCTGGGAGGTCACATGACATCAATCTTATCTCTATTAATAAAACACAGAGCTGACCGGAGAGATAAGGAGGATTCTGGGAGGTCACATGACATCACTTTTATCTCTATTAATAAAACACAGAGCTGACCGGAGAGGTGATGAGGATTCTGGGAGGTCACATGACATCACTCTTATCTCTATTAATAAAACACAGACCTGACCGGAGAGGTGAGGAGGATTCTGGGAGGTCACATGACATCACTCTTCTCTCTATATAATTTTTTACGAATAGTTAGCTGGAGAGATACAACCTTCCTATATGCATATAGTGTTGTTAAAGTGGTTGTAAACGCTTACAATCCACTTTTTGCTACAGGTAAACCTATAATAAGGCTTACCTGTAGCTACCCCGGATATCTCCTAAACCTGCACGGTTTAGGAGATATCCCCTGCATCTGCATGTGCCGATGTCATCGGCACATGCGCACTGAAGCAATGGCACGTACGTACCTGTAACGGAATGACCAGGGACACCCAGAGACTTTGTAAGGATGAGGGGTACTCCTGTACCGGCGTCACCAAGGAGTCTTATGTCTAGGGTCACCTTATGTCCGATAGGGCCATAGGGTGACTGAGAAATTATATCCTAAATTACAGGACATGGGACATCACTGATAGTTCATATTGCAGGATCTTGAGAGATTGCAAGTTGTTGGTTAATTGTGACCCAACCAGTCAATAGTGACTCATTTCTATGATTAGCCCTGGCTAGTGACATGCTAATTGAGTCAGGCTCCTGGAAGACCTTTCATTGGGTGATAACACTGCTTTAAGCCTATTGATGCTCAGAGGTGGGAATACCTTTCTGTCAAGCTGTGTGCGAAGACAGAACGTCTGTCTAGGGATGTGAATTAAGAAGAGATCATTGTGTGATGGTGTTTTGTTTGAGTTCTGTTAATGAAGGAATGTGCAGTGATTAGATCATGATAATTATAGGCCGGCGCCGACATGTCTAGAATGTTTAGCAATTAGCCATCTGAAAGTGTATTGAAGCCCTCCCAGGGTGTGGGTTGAGAGTTTGATTGTTCCTGTGCCTTGAAAACTGTATAAAATCTGAGAGTGAACCATTAAAGATGTCTTCATTTTGGAACAAGTACAGAGCTGCGTGTCTCGTCTTGATTCTGGGGAAATGGGATGGATCGGGTCCTGTTGGTTGGAGTGTCGATAAGCTGTCTTGGATGTGATGGAAGGTCGTAAACGGTGGTGACCGCTACAGTACCGTTGCTTTAGTGAGTGTGCCGTTATATAGGCGGCTCCCATGCGCATGCGCGGGAGTGACGTCATTGCGTCTCCAGGCCAATCACAGTGCCGGAGCTCGCGATACCCTTAAGTAACTCTGGGAGTGATGTCGCTGGCCGATGCTGTGTACGGGCACCGCAGCGGGGCCTTCGATCTCAGGTGAGTATTACATAATGAGCTAGTGTGCTATGCATGCTAGCTCATTATGTCTTTGTCTTGCAGGTCTTTTTTTCAGTGTGGGTTTACAACCACTTTAAATTGTTGAAAAAGTATAATACTGACATTAACTCAAATACATTTTTGTGCAGTAACTAATGATCTTTCAATATACAGGACTACATCATTGTAAAGAAGACGTCTGGTCATTACTTGACATCCGACAGCAATCCTTGTGTGTCAAAAGAATGGAACAGGAACTGTGGCCCCATCGTGGAGTTTGGGAGAAAAAATGACAAGAAGATTCTAGAAGTCACCCAGAAGATCATAGAGCTGCTGACAGGAGAGGTGAGCGGTGCCGGGAATTCTGGGACATTATCCAGTAACAGACAAGGGGTGTGTCTGGATGGTGACGGTATCATTGTGTGTGTCAGGTTCCTATAAGGTGTCAGGATGTCACTGTCTATTTCTCCATGGAGGAGTGGGAGTATATAGAAGGACACAAGGATCTCTACAAGGACGTCATGAAGGAGAAGCGGCCGCCCCTCACATCACCGGGTAAGAGGAGACTTTCATTTCTTGTAAAGGAGAGAAGAGTATTGAGGATCCCCCTAGATACACATCCTCTGATTACGGATGAGCCTTGGTGACTTCAGATCCTAGTCCGAACCTACATGGCCAAGGCCACCAGGAAGCTGTCGCCTCTGCTGAGCATCTGTGGGTCGGGAAATGCCTCGGCCATTTATCATTGGTTCAGTAGAGGTGACGGCTTCCTGGCCGGCTCAATCAAAGTGGGTCTCAACACACCCAAGGTCATCCCTATCTCTGATATAAAGACATAGAAACAATGGGCTAGATTCAGATAGCCCTGCGTAATTTAGTGCGGGCGTAACGTATCTCCGATACGTTACGCCGCCGTAAATTAGGGCGCAAGTTCTGTATTCATAGAGAACTTGCGCCCTAAGTTGCGGCGGCGTAACGTATGTGGGCCGGCGTAAGCCCGCCTAATTTAAATGGGGATGATGTGGGCGTGTTTTATTTAAATTATTGTTGACCCCGCGTATTTTAAGTTTTTTACGAACGGCGCATGCGCCGTTCGTGAAAGATTCCCAGTGCGCATGCTCGAAATTCCGCCGCAAATCGTCATTGCTTTCAACGTGAACGTAAATTACGTCCAGCCCTATTCGCGGACGACTTACGCAAACGACGTAAAAATTCAAAATTCGACGCGGGAACGACGTCCATACTTAAAGTGGAGGTTCCCCCTAAAAAAAAATTATAACAATACATTCGGAAGACTGCTTACACTGCGGGTAGGCTGGCTTTTTTTTTTTTTCGTACATACCTCGATATCGCCGTTTCATCCCTCGGCTTCCGGGTATGAGTCTTGTGGCGGTGGGCGTTCCTAGTTGATTGACGTTCCTCCGACCGACGCATACTTGACGTCACGTCTTTCCGAAAGAAGCCGAACATCGCTGCGCAGGCGCCGTATAGAGCCGACTCTATACGGCGCCTGCGCAATGCCGTCGTTCGGCTTCTGTCGGAAAGTCGTGACGCGCAGTATGCGCCGGTCGGAGGAACGTCAATCAACTAGGTCCAGCAAGAATCATACCCGGAAGCCAAGGGATGAAACGGCGATATCGAGGTATGTACGAAAAAAAAAAGCCAGCCTACCCGCAGTGTAAGCAGTCTTCCGAATGTATTGTTAGAATTTTTTTTAGGGGGAACCTCCACTTTAACATTGCGTACGCCTCATAGAAGCAGGAGCAACGTTACGCCGGAAAAAAGCCTTACGCAAACGACGTAAAAAAATTCGCTGGGCGCACGTACGTTTGTGAATGGGCATATCTACGTCATTTGCATATTCTACACGGAAAACGACGGAAGCGCCACCTAAATATGCACCCTAAGATACGACGGCGTAAGAGACTTACGCCAGTCGGATCTTAGCCTAATTTCGGCGTATCTTGCTTTCTGAATACAGAAAGAAGATGAGCCGGCGCAGCTTTGAATTTACGCGGCGTATCTATAGATACGCCGGCGTAAATTCTTGCTGAATCTGGCCCAATGTATTCAGTCAGTGTGTGTTTCCTACAGATGGATCCAGTAACAGAAATCCCCCAGAGAGACGTCCCCGTCCTCTGTATTCCCGGGACTCCACACAGGAACATCAGGAGATCCCTCAGGAGGACCAGGAGATCCCTCAGGAGGATCAGGTAGGTGTCTTACAAATGACTTATTATCCAGAGCATCATCGGGTTTTTGTCAACAAATGTAATGGTATTGTTTGATATTTTTAAGAGTGTAAACCTAATCGAGATAAAAGTTGAAGTGAAAGAAGAAGCAGAAAAGCCATATCTGAGGGCTGATGGTCCGTGTAAGGAGGAGGAGATCCCTCCAGAGATCCGCACAGGTGAGGAATAAACACTAAATCCAGAGAAGAGTCCCAGATCCTCCTTGTTCAGTCACTACAACAATCTCTTCTCCTCCCCCCTCCTCTGTCAGTAGACAGTAATGGGGAGACAGTATGTGCCCAGTGGGGAGTCAGGAGCCATCAGCCTCTATTAGACATCGACTCCTCATTGCAGTCACAGTAACTCCTCTGCATGCTTCCTGTACAGTCAAATAGGTAGATTCAGTAAGAGTTAGGCCAACTTATCAGTAGATAAGCCGACCTAACTCAGAATCTACGCCGACTTATGTTTAAGCGTATGCTCAAACAGAGATACGCTTAAACATATCTAAGATACGGCGGCTTGCGCCGTCCTATCTTAGATTGCAATATTTTGGATGCCCGCTAGGTGGCGCTTCCATTGCGGTCGGCGTAGAATATGTAAATGAGGAGATACGCCGATTCACGAACGTACGCCCGGCCGACGCAGTACTTTTACGTCGTTTACGTAAGAGATAGGCCGCGTAAAGTTAGAGCTAGGCTCTATTGGAATAGTAATGTCAAGTATGGCCGCCGTTCCCGCGTCGAAATTCGAATTTTTTTACGTTGTTTGCGTAAGTCGTCCGTGAATTGGGATTTACGTCGTTTACGTCCACGTCAAAATCAATAGGCCCGTGCGACGTACTTGGCCGCAATGCACACTGGGAAATGTAGGTCGCCCGGCGCATGCGCAGTAGCAAAAACGTAAAAAACGTGAGGTCAAGCGCCATTAACATAAAACACGCCCTCCTCAAACACATTTGAATTAGGCGACCTTACGCCCGCCGATTTAGGCTACGCCGATGTAACTTAGCAGGCAAGTACATTGTGAATCATGTACTTGCCTCGCTAACTTACGGCGGCGTAGCTTAAATTCCTTAAGCTACGCCGCCGCAAAGTTACACCAACGTACCTGAATCTAGCTAAAAGTCTCGAAATTAAATAATTATCTCAGACCTTTATGTCATTCTGTTTTCCTCCGGGGAGATGTGTACCGGTCATAAATGACAAATTATAGACGAGAGGTAGGCTACCTTTCAGAGATTGAAAGCTACCTGGATAACATGGAGGAAATCAAAGATCTCCGGGAAAGGCTTGGCTTGGTGGCGCCCTTAAAAAAAAACGTGCCCCCCACTATAGTGTCCTCTGTCCCCCTCACATCATGCTCCCCATGACACTAACACCCAGGACTGTATAGGTAGCACTCTTCTACCTGACAGTGGGGCAGATTCAGGTACCTGCGCGCCTAGTTACGGCGGCGCAGCGTATTGTATTTACGCTACGCCGACGCAACTTACAGGAGCAAGTGCAGTATTCACAAAGCACTTGCTCCGTAAGTTGTGGCGGCGTAGCGTAAATGGGGCCAGCGGAAGCCCACGTAATTCAAATGTGGAAGGGGGGGGCGTGTTTTATGCTAATGTGTTATGACCTGACGTGATTGACGTGTTTTAGGAAAGGCGCATGCGCCATCCGTGTACATATCCCAGTGTGCATTGCTCTCAAGTACGCCGCAACGACGTATTGGTTTCGACGTCCAGCCCTATTCGCAAAAGACTTACGCAAACTACGTAAAAATTCAAATTTCGAAGCGGGAACGACGTCCATACTTAACATTGGCTGCGCCTCCTAATAGCAGGAGCAAAGTTACGCCGAAAAAGCCTTACGCAAACGACGTAAAAAACTACCGCCGAGCGCACGTACGTTCGTGAATCGACGTAACTAGGTAATTTGCATATTTTAATGCCGAAAACAACAGAAGCGCCCCTAGCGGTCAACGTAATATTGCACACAATTATACGCCGCCGCATTCAAGTTACGTCGGCGGAGGAAGCCTATTTTTTAGCGTATCTGCCTTTGAGAATCGGCGTAACGATACGCCCGCGCAGATTTCAAATTACGGCGGCGTATCTGGAGATACGCCGCCGTAAAAGCTACCTGAATCTGCCCCATTGTGTGTAAAGCAGAGCAGAGAGCGGGAGGCAGCACAGTACTAGATGGATTGCAAAAGTGGGAGGCGCTGGAGTTACCGTTTCATATTAACAAGCTTGTGATTGGTTGCAAGGACCGCTGGCATCCTAGTAGCCATTACCTTCTGGTTAACTCGAAACATTAACTCCCGCTCCTACCCTCTACACAGTACGGTGCTGCCTCCTGCTCTGTGCTCTGCAGTAAAGATGAGCTCGGTTGAGGCTGGGGGGCAGAGCCGTGTTCGCTATCTACCCATCGGCTGCCCGCGGTCGATAGGTAGATCGCGCTTATCGGCTTGCCGACCCTCGTATGGACTGTAGCCACTTCACCCCCGGACCATTTGGCTGCCCAAAGACCAGAGCACTTTTTGTGATTTGGCACTGCGTCGCTTTACCTGACAATTGCGCGGCCTTGCGACGTGGCTTCCAAACAAAATGACGTCCTTAGTCAAGTTATAGTGTCTACAAAACGGAGGATAGTTTTATGGCATTTTTATTAATATTTATTTTATTACAAGTAATGGCAGCGAGTAGCGATTTTTATCATGACTGCGACATTATGGCGGACGCGTTTGGCACTATTTTGGGACCATTCACGTTTATGCAGCGATCGGTGCTATAAAAATGCACTGATTACTGTGTAAGTGTGACTGACAGTGAGGGGGTTAACCACTAGGGGGCTAGGAAGGGGTTAAAGCGGGGGTTCACCCTAAAAAAAAAAAAAAAATTCAACCATGCCATCCAGCATACTAGCGCGAGCTACAGTATGCCTTTATTTTATTTTTTTGTGCCGTACTCACAGTTTAATCCCGTAGTTACGTTTCAGACTCCCCGCGAGGACTAGGCGTTCCTATGCAGAGGGGAACATGATTGACGGCCGGCTAGGGCGTGTCACGCTTCCCGAAAATAGCCGAAATAGGACTTGGCTCTTCACGGCGCCTGCGCAGTCAGCTCCTAGTCTGTGCGCAGGCGCCGTGAAGAGCCGAGTCCTACTCCGGCTATTTTCGGGAAGCGTGACGTGCCACAGCCGGCCGTCAATCATGTTCCCCTCTGCATAGGAACGCCTACTCCTCGCGGGGAGTCTGAAACTTAACTACGGGATTAAACTGTGTGTACGGCGCAAAAAAAATAAATAAAGGCATACTGTAGCTCACGCTAGTATGCTGGATGGCATGGTAGATTTTTTTTTTTTAGGGTGAACCACCGCTTTAAGTGTGTCCTAGGGAGTGATTATGACTGTTAGGGGGCGTGGCTTACTGTGACACGACACTGATCGCTTCTCCCGATGAGAGGGAGCAGACGATCAGTGTCCTGTCACTAGGCAGAATGGGGAGATGCTTGTTTACACAGACAGCTCCGTGACAGACGATCGCGGGACACCAGTGGACATCGAGTCCGCTGGTCTCACAGGCGCAATCACGAAGCGCGCGCGCGCCCACACGACGGCAAATTTAAACTGACGCGTATTTACGTCGATTTGCCAGTCCGTGCCATTCTGCCAACGTAAATGTACAGGAGGCGGTCCTTAAGTGGGTAGAGTGCTTCCTGCACATTGTTGTAAAATTCCCTTACACCTTTCATGACTGTTCTCCCGTAGATGAACGCCACAACAGACCTGACAAGGAGAAAGGGTCCATTCACTCTCCAGATGGTGCTATAGAAGAAGAGGACACAACTTCTGATTTTTCAGAAGGGAACCCAATAACCTCAAATTTCCATGCAGTGCCCAGCAGTGCAGATCCGATATCCGATGACTCTGAATATCTTCTTGCCAATCACCATGCAGGTGGCAGATATCTTACAAAGTTTCCACGTTCCGAATTTGGTGAGTGTTTCCCGGCTGAAGAACCGCTTACCAGTCACTCAACAGTTCACATGCAGAAGCCATACGTGTGTTCCGAATGCGGCAGGGCTTTCACTCTAAAGACTAACCTCGTGGCCCATCAAAAGCTTCACTCAGGTGAGAAGCCTTATTCTTGTCCAAACTGTGGAAAGTCTTTCGCCAAGAGGTCCAACCTGGTCAGACATCAAAGGATTCACACGGGGGAGAAGCCATACTCCTGTCCGGACTGTGGGAAATTCTTCAATGACAAGTCAAACCTACGAACCCACCAGAAAACCCACGCCACCGAAAAGCCTTACTTGTGTCCGCAGTGCGGCATCTCCTTTACGGAAGAATCCCATCTCGTTGGCCATTTAGAAGCTCACAACGCCAACGTGGTCCTTCCATGCAACCAATGTGGGAAGTGTTTTACGAGAAAGTCCAGGCTTATTAAACACCAGAGGATCCATGCGGGCGTCCGGCCATATTCCTGCTCCAAGTGCGGAAGGTGCTTTGCAGAGAAGTCCAACCTCACCACCCACTTGAGGATACATACCAAAGACCGGTGCTATTCGTGTTCAGAATGCGGTAGGGCGTTTACGGACAAGTCGAGTTTTCACAAACACCAAGCCAAGGCCGCCGAAGAGATGGTGTTTTCATGTGCTGAATGCGGGAGCTGTTTTTCGCGGAGAGCGTGCCTCTTCTATCACTATACATCGCATGCTATAGACAAGCGGGTCTTGTGTTTAGGGAGCGGGGAAAACTTCTGTGCGGAAAAAAAATCAAGCTTCAAAGAGTAAAAGCAGCCATGTTCAGGATTCCTTATAGAAAAAAAACACAAAAGTCTATCTTTGTGGACTTACCTCTTTTCTTTCAGATATTATTATTAGGGTTGTCCCGATACCACTTTTTTAGGACCGAGTACAAGTACCGATACTTTTTTTCATGTACTCGTCGATACCGAATACCGATACTTTTTTTAAATGTGTCCCCAAATGCAGCCATGTCCCCCCACAAATGCAGCCATGTCTCCCCCCATATCCAGCCATGTCCCCCCCCATATCCAGCCATGTCCCCCCCATATCCAGCCATGTCCCCCCCCCATATCCAGCCATGTCCCCCCCCCCATATCCAGCCATGTCCCCCCCCCATATCCAGCCATGTCCCCCCCCCATATCCAGCCATGTCCCCCCCCCCCCATATCCAGCCATGTCCCCCCCCCATATCCAGCCATGTCCCCCCCCATATCCAGCCATGTCCCCCCCCATATCCAGACATGTCCCCCCCCCATATCCAGCCATGTCCCCCCATATCCAGCCATGTCTCCCCCCATATCCAGCCATGTCCCCCATTTGCAGCCATGTCTCCCCCCCCCCCATATCCAGCCATGTCCCCCTTACCTGCATCCCGCCGCATCCCCGCTGCCGCCGACTGCTTAATACGCGCGGGGAACATCACAGCTTTCATTTTAATAGCTGTAATGATTCGCGCCGTGTATAGACACTCCCCCTTGCTCGGGATTGGACAGTTCACCCGAGCAAGGGGGAGTGTCTATACGCGGCGCGAATCATTATAGCTATTCAAATGAAAGCTGTAATGTTCGCCGCCCGTATTAACCAAGTGGCGGCGGCAGCGGGGATGCGGCATAGCGGCGGGATGCGTTGGCGGCGGCGGGGGGGGAGTATTCTATTCCGGTATCGGGGGTATTTGCGGGAGTACGAGTACTCCCGCAAATACTCGGAACTCGGTCCCGATACCGATACTAGTATCGGTATCGGGACAATTCTAATTATTATTGAAATTTATGCAACATAGAGGCCCTACTGGGTGACCTACCGTATATACGCGAGTATAAGCCAAGTTCTTCAGCACATTTTTTTTGTGCTGAAAATGCCCCCCTCAGCTTGTACTTGAGTCACCTTTTTGCGCCTGATCTCCTGGACTTTGGGGACCCGGTACTCTACAAGTGTGCAAAGTTTGTTGTCCGGGGGACCTACAGCCGGGGAGCACCGATATTTTTTTTTTTTTTTTTTCAAATAACAATTTTTTTTTTTGTAAAAGTTCAATACAAAACATAGTAGCAACGTAGGAAAGAGTACAACATTTCAACAGTAAGTGCTAGCGCCAGTCCAAGGCTGGGCTGGCATAGGAAAGGGAAGGGACTAACACCCTCACTCTCCACCAGTAGCAGAAATATCTCAATAGAGTCAAGTGGTATGGGACCGTGCCATAGTAGTTTCATGGTTATTCATACACTTAGTAACTTCTATAGTAGCTGAGAATCGAAGAGAAGAAAAACAAGAAAAGGAAAAAGAGAGAAAAGGGGGGGGGGGGGAGAAGGCAGGCTAAGGGAGTGGAGATGGCAATGTACCTCGGTGATCTGGTCGTCGCCGATTTTTTTATTTTTTTTTAAGCCGGGGACCCTTTCCATAGACTCCCATGTTAAACGGTAATTTCTCTGGTGAATTTGGGGACCCGGTACTGGCCGGTCGTAGGTCCCCTGGACCTGGAACTTGGCACACATGTAGCCCCATTCTCCTTGTCTACAAATGTGCAAAGTTTGTTGTCTGAGGGACCTACGGCTGGGGAGCACCGATTTTTCAAAGCCTGGCACTCCTTCCATAGACTCCCATGTTAAACGTCAGTCTAGTCATGGGCACAGTGAGGCATGGGCACAGTGAGGCATGGGCACAGTGAGGCATGGGCACAGTGAGGCATTGACACAGTGAGGCATGCACATGGACACAGCGAGGCATGCAGATGGACACCCTAGGCTTATACTCGAGTCAATACATTTTCCCATTTTTTGTGGAAAAATTAGGTGCCTCGGCTTATATTTGGGTCGGCTTATACTCGAGTATATACGGTAACTCTCTTTTTGTTAAAAATGTATATAAGGTATATAATTGCTGTGCAAACCACATTTAATTTAACATGAATAAAATTTATTTTCTATAATTTGTCTTATAATTTTTTTTTTGTAGCTAGCATTACATAATGTGGGTCCTTTACACACCCTTGTAGCTGGCCTCCTATCATCTGTAACAATGCACAGAGCTTATGTTCGAATGGTCATCCTTGGGTGTGGAATTGTCCAAGGGAATAAATCTGGGTCCCAATAAACGTGTCCCTTATGACAATCTACTTGTCCTGATAAAAAAAAAAAAATCCCCAGGATTGAAAATATGAAGGGTTCATTTTTTTTTATTAGGGGTGCTTTTTAGGAATGTCTAATGCGTACACACGACCGTTTTTCATGACGAGAAAAATGACTTTTTATATTGGTCGTGAAAAATGGTCGTGTGTGGGCTCCAGAGCATTTTTCTCGACAAGAAAAATGGGCATTAAAAATTTAGAACCTGCTCTATTTTTTCTCGAAGTTTTTCACGTAGTCATTTTTCTCGTGGTCGTGTGTACGCTTTAACGACGGGGGAAAAAACGCGCATGCTCAGAAGCAAGTTATGAGAAGGGAAATTTGCATAATCAAGCCCAAAGGGTGGCGCCATTTGAATGAAACTTCCCCTTTATAGTGCCGTCATACGTGTTGTACGTCACCGTGCTTTGCTCGAGCATTTTTTATCACGATCGTGTGTATGCAAGGCAGGCTTGAGAGGAATCACGTTGAGAAAAACAATGTTTTTTTTCCATGACATGAAAAACGGTCATGTGTACGCGGCATAAGGCTTTTGAAAACAAAAGGGGCTTTATAGCAAATGGAGAAACGAAAACTGGATAGCCGCACTCCAAAATAACTTAAAAAAGTTGTCTTGGCTAAGGCCGGATGGTTAGGCTCTCAAACGGCAGCGAGCGACATAAAATTTCAGGCTCCTATCACCTGGGCGCGTTGCGTTGTTACAACTTCCTCAGCGGGGCACTGAGGAAGTTGTAACAAAGCAACGCGTCCTGGGGATAGGAGCCTGAAATTGTATGTCGCTCGCTGCCGTTTGAGAGGCTAACCATCCGACCTTGTGATTCGATGCCCTGGTTGTATTTTAAATGCCTGATGTTCTTTGGCTAAATGTGAGTAGCTTGTGCTCTTTTATACAGTATTAAATATTCCTTGTCCAGCGGAAGCTCTTAGATTTGTGATTTATTTTTTCATGTCCGGATCCATGTGTATGGCTGACATATGAGAAATTGAATTACCATCTTGCTCCTTGGCCTGCTTTGTTGACATACCTGCCTATCTGACCATCTGTTAACACAGTGGTCTATTGCTGAGGTGAGAGTACCCATCTCTCACTGGTGGAGGGATCACTCATAAGTTTGGTGTGCTCAATTTCACTTGGTGATTGGATCTTCAATCCTTTTGGACTTTATTGATTTTCACTTATTAATTAATTTTGGTCTTGCGCTGCACTGTTTTCTTATATACTGTAAAAAATAGAGCATGTTCGAATTTTTTTTTTGCCCATTTTTTAGAACCCTAAAAATGCTCTGAAGCCCACACACGATCGTTTTTAATGACATAAAAAAAACGTAATTTTTTAGAACCCGAAAAACGGTCGTGTGTACGCGGCATGGGAATAACAAGGAAGAGAGGCGCCTCTAATTCCACGTACATACGACCATTTTTCATGACGAGAAAAATGCAATTTTCTAAATGGTGAAAAACGGTCGTGTGTAGACTCCAGAGCATTTTTCGGAAAGGAGAAAAATGGGCATTCAAAATTTAGAACCGGCTTTATTTTTTCTCATTGTTTTTCATGTCGTCGTTTTTCTCATCGCTACAAACGGTCGTGTGTACGCTTTAACGAGGGGGGAAAAAACGTGCATGCTCAGAAGCAGATTATGAGACGGGAAATTAGCATAAGCAGCCTAATGGGTGGCGCCATTCGAATGGAACTTCCCCTTTATAGTGCCGTCGTACGTGTTGTACGTCACTGCGCTTTGCTCGAGCATTTTTTATCACGTGAGTGTGCAAGGCAGGCTTGAGAGGAATCACGTTGAGAAAAACTTTTTTCCATGACATGAATAACGGTCATGTGTAAGTGGAGGAACCGTCACCTGGTTACCCATCCTGCTCCTGGGAGGTTCTTCACCTACAGATGTGCTTGTTTTATCTTCACTCATGTGAGTTTCCATTTGTCTGTTACTATTAAAAGTTTAAAAATTTCTACACTTAGAGGAGCCTCTCTTCCTTGTTATTCTCAAGAAGACGAAGGAGGCTTATGGTCTCATTTACTTCTAGTGAATGAATAAAGTACGGTAAGTTGACATGACTTAATAATATATTTTTATATATTTTTCACATAAAATAGAACAGCAGAGGGCACCAGACTAAGTGCAGAAGTGTAAACACAGTTTAATTAGAAGACAATTGGCCAGTCACATTTCCCTAGTAGTAATAAAGCATGTCTCTGTAATGTAAATAACTGCTCCTCCAAAAAGGTCCACCGGGTGAATGGTTGGATGCAGCTGTCGGATGGAACAGAGGACGCCGGGAACCAGGCTGCAATGCACAGGGACGCTAGACCAGATATCCAGATGTGACATCACCACAGGAGGGGTCGGAAGCAGAGAGGCGTGGTAATGCATTTAAGATGTGGAGTCACTGCAGGAGGGACCAGGACCGGAAACAGATATGTGTTGTAACGCATTTTAGATGTGACTTCACAGCAGGAGCAGGCCTGTCGCTACAAGGCAGGCAAACCAAGCAATTGCTTGGGGCCCCTGAATTGGCCTGGGGCCCCAAGAAGGGGCCTTGCCGCGCTTCCTGTATGCTGCAGCTGCCTGAGCACTCTATAGAGAGCCTGCAGCACTGCTGCCTCGAGTCGTCACTTCCCCTTCTCTGTAGCGTCGCCAAGCTCCTCTTCCTTCCTCCTATCAGTCCTGCACACTGAGTGCTCACTGCCTTTCAGTCCGGCTGGGAAGAAGTAACTGAATCTCCTGCTGCGTGGTACAGACCCGGTAGGGAGGGGGCGTAAAAAAGAACATAGGGAGGGGGTCCGGGAGGGAGTAAAAAGAACATGGGGGGGCTTTGCAGGGGGGCCTCCATGTCCATTTTGCTTGGGGCCCCCAAATTCCTTCAAACGGCCCTGAGCAGGAGAGACCGGAAGCAGAGAGGCGTAGTAACGTGTTTCAGAGTCCTGCACTGTCCTGAATGGTTCTACGCACTGTGTAGAGTCTTGTGGAACAGGAAGGCCCTTATATAAATACAGGAAATAAATAATGAACAGGGGGTTACAATCACCGGGCCATCTCTGTTCCTATGCCACAGAATTTCCAGGCTGAGAAAGTTCAGGCTTCTCTCGTATATGCATCTTCTGGTGATTGACAAAAGCTTTCCTCCACGTGAAGCTCTTCCCGCACTCAGCACAGGAAAATGGCTTCTCTCCCGTGTGAGTCCTCTGGTGCTCCACAAGGATGACTTTCTGCGTGAAGCTCTTCCCGCACTCTGAACATGAATACGGCTTCTCCCCCGTGTGGATCCTCATGTGCTTGATGAGCACCGATTTCCACCCGTAGGACTTCCCACACACCGAGCATGTGTATGGCTTCTCACCCGTGTGAGTTCTTTGGTGTTTGCTAAGCTCTGACTTGTACACAAAACTCTTCCCACATTCTGAACATGAATGGGGTCTCACTCTCGTATGGATTCTCAGATGGGTATCCAGATAGGACTTGTGGGCAAATCCTTTCCCGCAATCCGTGCAAGAATAAGGCTTGAGATCATTAATGTGGCCATTTTGGTGGAGGACGAGAGATGATTCCCGTTCAAAGCGCTTGCCACATTCCAGACATGAATATGGCTTCCCCACCACGTACAGGACTCTACGAGGTGTGTGATGGATGACTGGAGACGGGTATTCAGGAAACAGTCTGCCATACGAGGATGAGTGAGAAGACACATTTGCTCTGTAAAATGCTGGATGGAAATCCGAGGTTATGCAGTTTTCAACAGGTTGTGTGATGTCATCAACTTCTCTTCCATTGTCTGCAGAGATAACGGGACCTTTCTGGGTGTCACATCTCCGGTATTGTCCATCTAGAGGAAACAGATAATATAAAGTAGAATTTGGTAAAAGAGATCTAATGGGCACTTTTGAAAAGTAGGCACACGTATTTTAAATTCCAACCTTGCCTTCTAAATTGCTTAAAGCGGGAGTTCACCCGAAAAACAATTTTTAACATTAGATTGATGCTCATTTTGTCAAGGGGAATCGGGTGTTTTTTTTCAAATCGAAGCAGTACTTACCGTTTTAGAGAGAGATCTTCTCCGCCGCTTCCGGGTATGGGCTGCGGGACTGGGCGTTCCTATTTGATTGACAGGCTTCCGACGGTCGCATACATCGCGTCACGAGTAGCCGAAAGAAGCCGAACGTCGTTGCGGCTCTATACGGCGCCTGCGCACCGACGTTCGGCTACTTTCGGAAAATCGTGATATCCAATATCCAACACATATCAGCAGTCTTAGGTGCCCCTTCTTCAGGGTGCACAATTTGTATCAGGCAACTTGCCAGGCATTGCCCAATGAGCTAACTCTTGAAGCGTGTAAATAGCATTTTGATTTTTAGGTGCCGCTTAAACAGGACCATACTGGTTAGTGTTTGGCTTGCTACTCACACTTTGGGCTCGTTTACACTTGATTCAAAGTTTAGCATCGAACCCACTTTTTTAACCACTTCCCGACCGCCGCATGTATATGTATGTCGGCAGAATGGCACGTACAGGCACATTGGCGTACCTGTACGTCCCTGCCTAGACGTGGGTCGGGGGTCCGATCGGGACCCCCCCCCCCCGCTACATGCGTTGGTCGGATACCCGCGGGGAGCGATCCGGGACGACGGCGCGGCTATTCGTTTATAGCCGCTCCGTCGCGATCGCTCCCCCCGGAGCTGAAGAACGGGGAGAGCCGTATGTAAACGCGGCTTCCCCCGTGCTTCACTGTGGCGGCTGCATCGATCGAGTGATCCCTTTTATAGGGAGACTCGATCAATGACGTCAGACCTACAGCCACACCCCCCTTCTGTTGTAAACACACACTAGATGAACCCTAACTCCTACAGCGCCCCCTGTGGTTAACTCCCAAACTGCAACTGTCATTTTCACAATAAACAATGCAATTTAAATGCATTTTTTGCTGTGAAAATGACAATGGTCCCAAAAATGTGTCAAAATTGTCCGAAGTGTCCGCCATAATGTCGCAGTCACGAAAAAATCGCTGATCGCCGCCATTAGTAGTAAAAAAAAATAATTTATAAAAATGCAATAAAACTATCCCCTATTTTGTAAACGCTATAAATTTTGCGCAAACAATCGATAAACTCTTATTGCGATTTTTTTATACCAAAAATAGGTAGAAGAATACGTATCGGCCTAAACTGAGGAAAAATAAATGTTTATATATGTTTTTGCGGGATATTTATTATAGCAAAAAGTAAAAAATATTGATTTTTTTTCAAAATTGTCGCTCTATTTTTGTTTATAGCGCAAAAAAAATAAAAACCGCAGAGGTGATCAAATACCACCAAAAGAAAGCTCTATTTGTGGGAAAAAAGGGACGCCAATTTTGTTTGGGAGCCACGTCGCACGACCGCGCAATTGTCTGTTAAAGCGACGCAGTGCCGAATCGCAAAACCTGGCCTGGGCATTTAGCTGCCTAAAGGTCCGGGGCTTAAGTGGTTAATTTCAACAGCCCTAATATATATGTGTGTGAATTATTAGATTTTAGTCACAGGTGTTGTCTTTTGGAAGCTAGGTCTCCCCAAATGAACTCTTTGGACTGGTTTGTGAAGCTCAGCACAGAAAATTATGCTATCTGGGACTCTTTTCTGGATTTAGTGTTCATTACTCACCTGCGCTGATCTCCATGGGAATTTCCTCCTCTTTAATCTTTATGGGTCTTTCTTCATCCACTTCATTAATAACATCTCCGTGAGTCACTATTGTGTCATCTTCATCAACAGCTTCAACTTTTATAACATTTTCCTAGACAAGACACAAACCATTTCAAGAGCACCAACTAAAAGTAAGGTTCCAGGTTCGTAAAAGTGGTTATAATTTACATAAAAGCAATACAAGCCAATTTGTTCTGTAAAAATGACCAACCTGCAGTCAGCCTTTTATTGAAGCTTCAACATTCTTTTTCATGAAAACAGTTTATAGATCGGGTTATCCAGAATTTTCCCTAACCTGCTCATGTATTTGGCCCACTGTGTCTCTCGGAAGAACCTACAGATCATCTGGCCAAATGATGGGCAGAAGGTCTCAGGCTTTCTTACCAGAACAACACAGCTGGGGGAACAGGTTGCATTTATTTACAGTATTAAAGGTCCATCTACCTACCTGATCCTCCTGAGGGATCTCCTGATCTTCCTGTGTGAAGTCCCGGGAATACAGAGGACGGGGACATCTCTCTGGGGGATTTCTGTCACTGGATCCATCTGTAGGAAACACACACTGACTGAATACATTGGGCCGGATTCAGAAAGAGATACGACGGCGTATCTCCTAATACGCCGTCGTATCTCTGAGTTCCGACGGTCGTATCTATGCGCCGGATTCATAGAATCAGGTTACGCATAGATATCCCTAAGATCCGACCGGTGTAAGTGTCTTACATCGTCGGATCTTAGGCTGCAATTCCCGGCTGGTCGCTAGGTGGCGCTTCCGTATTTTTACGCAACGAATATGCAAATTAAGTTTTTACGCCGATTCAGAAACGAACGACCGCCCGGCGCTTTTTTTTTACGTCGTTTGCGTTCCGCTTTTTCCGGCGTATAGTTACCCCTGCTATATGAGGCATAGCTAATGTTAAGTATGGCTGTCGTTCCCGCGCCGAGTTTTGAAATTTTACGTCGTTTGCATAAGTTGTTCGCGAATACGGCTGGACGTAATTTACATTCACGTCGAAACCAATGATGTCCTTGCGACGTCATTTAGAGCAATGCACACTGGGAGATTTTACGGACGGCGCATGCGTCGTTCAAACAGAACGTAAAAAACGCGGGGTCAACCAAAATTTAAATAAAACACGCCCCCTACATCCCCATTTGAATTACGCGGCCTTACGCCGCAACACATACGTTACGCCGCCGTAACTAAGGGCGCAAGTTCTTTGTGAATAAAGAACTTGCGCCCAAAGTTAGAGTGGCGTAACGTATCGGAGATACGTTACGCGGGCCGGACAGATACGCCATTGTATCTGAATCTGGCCCATTGTTTTTATGTCTTTATATCGGAGGATGTATATCTAGGTGGATCCTCAATACAAGAAATGAAAGTCTCCTCTTACCCGGAGATGTGAGGGGCGGCCGCTTCTCCATCATGACGTCCTTGTAGAGATCCTTGTGTCCTTCTATATACTCCCACTCCTCCATGGAGAAATAGACAGTGACATCCTGACACCTTATAGGAACCTGACACACACAATGATACCGTCACCATCCAGACACATCCCTTGTCTGTTACTGGATAATGTCCCAGAATTCCCGGCACCGCTCACCTCTCCTGTCAGCAACTCTATGATCTTCTGGGTGACTTCTAGGATCTTCTTTTTGTTTCTGTCATATTTAGGGGAGGTAGTTGGGGGGTCCATGGTGGGATTTTGGGTCCTACTGAACTGGTTGGATGTACAAGTGTGACTGTTGGGTGTCATATGATCATTAGAGGTTTTTTTTACGACTGCGTAGTCCTGTGTAGCAAAAGAAAAATGTATGGTCAAAGGAAACTGCTGACTTAAAACAGGGCTGTCAGTTATACTGTAGAGTAGATGATATTGTGACCTCCCAGAATCCTCCTCACCACTCCGGTCAGGTCTGTGTTTTATTAATAGAGATAAGAGTGATGTCATGTGACCTCCCAGAATCCTCCTCACCTCTCCGGTCAGGTCTGTCATTTATTAATAGAGATAAGAGTGATGTCATGTGACCTCCCAGAATCCTCCTCACCTCTCCGGTCAGCTCTGTGTTTTATTAATAGAGATAAGAGTGATGTCATGTGACCTCCCAGAATCCTCCTCACCTCTCCGGTCAGGTCTGTGTTTTATTAATAGAGATAAGAGTGATGTCATGTGACCTCCCAGAATCCTCCTCACCTCTCCGGTCAGCTGTGTTTTATTAATAGAGATAAGAGTGATGTCATGTGACCTCCCAGAATCCTCCTCACCTCTCTGGACAGGTCTGTGTTTTATTAACAGAGATAAGAGTGATGTCATGTGACCTCCCAGAATACTCCTCACCTCTCCGGTCAGGTCTGTGATTTATTAACAGAGACAAGAGTGATGTCATGTGACCTCCCAGAATCCTCCTCACCTCTCCGGTCAGGTCTGTGTTTTATTAATAGAGATAAGAGTGATGTCATGTGACCTCCCAGAATCCTCCTCACCTCTCCTGTAAGCAGGTAGATGATCTCCAGGGCGAGGTCTAATATGGTCACAGTCATGTGACTTCGCTCCTTTTCCATCCCCAAGGTTAGTATATAAACCACTTTTTTTTTTAATGATTGCACCACAAGTCAACTGAAATAGTAAGAAAAAAAGGAGAATCAAATGTGTACATACCAAATAAAATTGGATGTCTTTAGAGAGGGAGACCTGAAAACATCATAAGGGGGTACCAGCATGAGCTCCTCATCTGTGGTCAATAGGAGGTCATAGGTCGCACTGCTGTACATAGACACAACTTGCTCAGGACTCTTTGGTGTCAGACTATAGGCTAGATGTAGAACGGCAGCTAGGTAGACAGGCCTGGTAGGATGGAGGTAACAAAGAAGTGTATGAAGAAACTTTTATTTCTTACTAATTTTTGAAAATAGGTAAAAGGAATAATTCTCAGGGTGGATTCAATGGGGACAGCTGTGTTAGATATAGAGGGCTAAACCCATTAGATGATCCCAGCAGATTGAAGCAGTAGATTCCAGCTCCAGGATCCTGGCACTGGTATATTTCAGTGCAGGAAGGGTAATTCTTTGGTGTATGGGATCCTGGTACAGGAGTGATTTTGTAGTCATGGGTTTAAGTTTACATTCTGGAGGGTTAATATTTGGGTTAGTGTTAGGCCCGGTACACACGGGCAAACATGTACGACGAAACCGGTCCGTCGGACCGTTTTCACCGTACATGTCTGCCAGAGGGCTTCTGTACGATGGCTGTACTAACCATCGTACAGAAGTCCGCGCGTAAACAATAAGCGGGGCGTGTCCGCGTCGTCGCCGCGACGATGACGCGGCGACGTGGGCGGGCCTGCCATTTAAAGGCTTCCACGCATGCGTCAAAGTCATTCGACGCATGCGAGGGACGGCGGGCGCTCGGACATGTACGGTAGGTCTGTACTGACGACCGTACATGTCCGAGCGGGCAGGATTCCAGCGGACGGTTTTAAAACACGTCCAGGAATATTTGTCTGCTGGGAAAAGGCCCGGCGGGCAAATGTTTGCTGGAATTCGGCCCGCTCGCGCCTACACACGACCGAACATGTATGCTGATACTGGTCCGCGGACCAGTTTAAGCATACATGTTTGGTTGTGTGTACGGGGCCTTAGGGTTATAGGGAAGGTTAGCTTTCTGGTTACAGGGAGGGTTAAGGTGAGTTTTAAAGAGTTAGGCCGCGTACACACGGTCGAACATGTCCGCTGAAACTGGTCCGCGGACATGTCCGACCGTGTGTACGGCCTAGCGGACAGGTTTCCAGCGGACAAAAGTTTCTTAGCAAGCTAAGAAACTTGTCCGCTGGAAACATGTCCGTCGGACATGTCTGATGGTTAGTACACCTAATCGGACATGTCCGCTGATTATGACGTGTAACCAGCGTCCCGAAATCCTGCGCATGCGTCAAATTGATTCAACGCATGCGTGGAAGCATTGCACTTCCGTGTTTGAGAACGGCGGTGTCTTCTACGTCACCGCGTTCTCTGTCCGCGGGGATTTTGGTCTGATGGTGTGTACACACATCAGACCAAAAGCTCCCAGGAGACATGTCCGATGAAAACGGTCCGTTTTCATCGGACATGTCTCCTCGTGTATACGGGGCCTAAGTGTTAGAGTTACAGGGTTGGTTAATGTTGGGGTTACAGGGAGGGTTAGTGGTGGGGGGGGGTTACAGGAAAGGTTACTGTTGGGGGTTACATGAAGGGTTAGTGTTGGGGTTACAGGGAGGGTTAGTGGTGGTGGTGGGGGGGTTACAGGAAAGGTTACTGTTGGGGGTTACATGAATGGTTAGTGTTGGGGTTACATGGAGGATTAGTGCTGGTAGTTACAGAAATGGTTAGTATTGGGGGTTACATGGAGGGTTAACGTATTCAATTTCCTGACTTTGACTCGCGTGTACGGTTAATCTAGAAGGTGTAGAATGGTGGAGAGCAGTAGGACTAAGGAATCTATCATGGGGGGGAAATGGGAGATGAGCTGATGAATATTTGGCCCTCCATTAACACTGGGCTGGGGTGCAAAATGGACATGAACTCTGGGCGGAGCCTCTGGAGAGGGGAGGAGGGGCCTGACAACCAGACAAGTAGGTGAACCTTCAAACCTGTCCAACCAATCGTATTCCCTGCAGGCCAGTCGGCAGGGGCTGCTGTATGTGGACACGGGGTGGTCAATTGATTCGGCTGGATCCCCAAATGATCATCTCCATGGACACCTAAATAACAAACACTGATAAAAAAAAATATATATGTACTACAGGTGGCTAGTGCAGAAAACCAAAGGCAACATTTTCCAGAGGCAAATATGTCCCACCTAACGCTAAGGTCATAGACAAGCCCCTGTCCTCCTTGTATCTCCGCTTGTCCATAGCTCCTACAAAGAAACTTGAAAAAACTTTGGAAAAATGGAAGATGGACATTCCTGATCTGTCAGAGGACGAATGGGAGACATGTGTCTCTTCCTTCGTTACAACTATGATTTCGGCTAGAGACCGATTTATGCAGGTCAAATTCCTCCACAGGGCCTACTTCACCCCGAAACGGTTGACAATTATGAATCCTAACGTCCCGGTGGCCTGCCCCAGATGTAATCTAGGGGCTGCATCCTTCTTTCACATGGTCTGGTCCTGCCCCCGCCTTGGAGGTTATTGGTCGGGAGTGGCTGACGCCCTTGACCAAATTACCGCTCTGGACCTGGGAGCTAGCCCTAAATCAATGCTGCTGAATGTCTTCGGCCCTGGGGTGCGGGGTAAATACACAAAATTATTCCTCGGGTATGCTACTTTTTATGCCCGTAGGGAGATATTCCTCCACTGGAAGAGTGCTGCACCTCCCACGGTGTCCTCATGGTGCTCGGTATTGAACTCGGTGCTGCCACTGTACAACATCACCTTTGCTAATCGAAACTGTCCTACTAAATTTGATAAGATATGGTCGGGGTGGATAGATGCCTGGGGCACAGAGCTTACTGGTGACAATGATGGAAATGGCCCTCTGTTATGATTTCCTAGAAGCTATATGCTGTATGTTCAAGGTGTGTTTGACTGCTCGGATGAGGTCCTTCCCCCCCCCCCTTTCCCTCCCCCCCTTCTCCTCACCCCCCTGTTATACACTCCTCCTGCTTCCCCCCCCCCCCCCCCCCTCCGGAACCTCCTTTAAGTAACCTTGCTGTGATTTTGTGTTCCCAAATTGGTATCTCATTGTATGGGTGTATGCTAGCCTGTCACCGCCTCTCCTCCGTTCATACCAGCAACACATTTAACTGGTGAAATTCTGAGTAATGCTTTCTCTGTGACTAACTGTGCTTATGCATCGCTTGTATTGTAAAAATTTGAATAAACATTTTTCTTGTGAAAAAAAAAAATATGTCCCACCTAGAAATGCAATTGGAAAGCGTGACCGCTTGGACTGCGACACTGCCACCTAAAACTACTGACTATAAATTCTATACAATAACACAGAATATAAAAAATGGGCGTTACCTTCCTCTTCTCACCTTCCAGTACAACAAACACAGACAGTTTTGGTGAAAGATGAACAGCTTTCTGTATCTGACATCCACCAGGACTACAACAAAATGTCCGAAACACTTCAACTGAGTAAATCTTAAAAAAAAAACGTTTCTATCCAACCATCTAGCCCTTGATCTGCTGTATTCTGCACCCGATACCACATTAATAGCTCGTTTGTAATATCCAGGAATAAAACGACATAGAGAGAGAGATGGGCTACAACAAAATGGCTGCCACTGAAGAGAAATAATGCTGTGCTTAGAAAACTCGCCCCCTCTAGTGCTTAAGGGAGGACATCCCCCCTAAGCTCAGCTATAGCTTACCTAGCAACCGTGGAACGCACAAACCGGAAGTGTCTGTCCATAGACAGGAAGTGAAAGGCTTTTTTTTTTCTGTTCTGTGACAATGGTGAGGAGGAAGGAGAAGAGTTGATGTGACTGTGCTGGGTGAGGACCAGCCTGATAGACAGTGTATGCACAGGGGTGACACAAGTGTGTCTGAGGGGGAGGCCAGGTCTTGTCATAATACAGAGCCACAATGTCAATGCACTCCTCTTTATTTTACAGCGTTATGCCGGGATCGCAGAGGGGGAACTGAGGAGCGGAGCTGTCCATACAGAGAGTAACGGTGAGTAAGATGAAAGCCCAGCCCCCTCTTCTGGACTACTTGGTTGGCTCTCTTGCATTTGCAGCACTGGTGACCCTCATTCTGCTTTCTCTAAAGAGATTTTCTTTAACCACTTAAGCCCCGGACCTTTAGGCAGCTAAATGCCCAGGCCAGGTTTTGCGATTCGGCACTGTGTCGCTTTAACAGACAATTGCGCGGTCGTGCGACGTGGCTCCCAAACAAAATTGGCGTCCTTTTTTCCCCGCAAATAGAGCTTTCTTTTGGTGGTATTTGATCACTTCTGCGGTTTTTATTTTTTGCGCTATAAACAAAAATAGAGCGACAATTTTGAAAAAAATGCAATATTTTTTACTTTTTGCTGTAATAAATATCCCCAAAAAACATATATAAAATATCTTTTTTCCTCAGTTTAGGCCGATACGTATTCTACCTATTTTTGGTAAAAAAAATCGCAATAAGCGTTTATCGATTGGTTTGCGCAAAATTTATAGCGTTTACAAAATAGGGGATAGTTTTATTGCATTTTTATAATTTTTTTTTTTTTTACTACTAATGGCAGCGATCAGCGATTTTTTTCGTGACTGCGACATTATGGCGGACACTTCGGACAATTTTGACACATTTTTGGGACCATTGTCATTTTCTCAGCAAAAAATGCATTTAAATTGCATTCTTTATTGTGAAAATGACAGTTGCAGTTTGGGAGTTAACCACAGGTGGCGCTGTAGGAGTTAGGGTTCACCTAGTGTGTGTTTACAACTGTAGGGGGTGTGGCTGTAGGACTGACGTCATCGATCGAGTCTCTCTATAAAAAGGATCACTCGATCGATGCAGCCGCCACAGTGAAGCACGGGGAAGCCGTGTTTACATACGGCTCTCCCCGTTCTTCAGCTCCGGGGAGTGATCGCGACGGAGTGGCTATAAACGAATAGCGCCGTCTTCCCGGATCGCTCCCCACAGGAACCCGACCGCCGCATGTAGCGGGGGGGGTCCCGATCGGACCCCCGACAAGGCAAGGATGTACCTGTACGCCCATTTGCCTGTACGTGCCATTCTGTGGATGTACATGTACATGCGGCGGTCGGGAAGTGGTTAAAGTGGAGTTCCACCCATAAATGTAACTTCCACTTTTTGGAACCCTCCCCCCCTCCGGTGTCCCCTTTGGCACCTTTCAGGGGGGAGCAGATACCTGTTTAATACAGGTATTTGCTCCCACTTTCTGGCATAGATCACCTTGGTGATCTACGCCACTTCCGGCGCCTACTCTGTACCCCCGCTGTGTTCTGGGAGACACACAGCGGGGACCACTGAAGACGCGCAGCGCAACTTGCGCATTGCGCAGTAGGGAACCGTGAAGTGAAGCCGCAATGCTTCACTTCCTGATTCCCTTACCGATCCACGAGCGGCAGATCGGCTTCGGCTGCTGACATCGCGGGCGCCCTGGACAGGTAAGTGTCCATATATTAAAAGTCAGCAGCTGCTGTAATTGTAGCTGCTGGCTTTTAATAATAAAAAAAATAATTGTGGGAACTCCGCTTTAATGAGTGAAGTGGGGATGTTGGAGATCCTCAGGGGCGGGGACTAATTTGAACAGTTGAATGAGAAAACTGCAGAATGATGGTCATGTGTTTGTGTGTGTGTGTATATATATATATACCATATATGCTCGAATATAAGCCAAGGCACCTAATTTTACCACAAAAAAATGGGAAAACATATTGACTCAAGTATAAGCCTAGGGTGGGGAAAATGCAGCAGCTACTGGGTAAACAATGCCCATCTGCAGCCTCACTGTGCCCATATGCAGTCTCTCACTGTGCCCATATGCAGTCTCTCACTGTGCCCATATGCAGTCTAATTGTGCCCATTTGGAGTCTCTCACTGTGCCCATTTGCAGTCTCTCACTGTGCCCATTTTGGAGTCTAATTGTGCCCATTTGGAGTCTCTCACTGTGCCCATTTGCAGTCTCTCACTGTGCCTATTTGCAGTCTCTCACTGTGCCTATTTGCAGTCTCTCACCGTGCCCATTTGCAGTCTCTCCCTGTGCCCATTTGCAGTCTCTCACTGTGCCTATTTGCAGTCTCTCACTGTGCCTATTTGCAGTCTCTCACTGTGCCTATTTGCAGTCTCTCACTGTGCCCATTTGCAGTCTAATTGTGCCCATATGCAGTCTCTCACTGTGCCCAGTTGTAGTCTCTCACTGTGCCCACATATGCAGTCTCTCACTGTGCCCACATATGCAGTCTCTCACTGTGCCCACATATGCAGTCTCTCACTGTGCCCACATATGCAGTCTCTCACTGTGCCCACATATGCAGTCTCTCACTGTGCCCACATATGCAGTCTCTCACTGTGCCCACATATGCAGTCTCTCACTGTGCCCACATATGCAGTCTCTAACAGTCAGCAGTAAAACAGTGTGTCTGCCGCTGTGTAATCCATATGCAGCCGTACCTTTTCCTTAGTAAAACAGCGTGTGTCTGCCGCTGTATAATCCAGTCTGTTCCCGTCCATTGTAAGAAAGTCCCGCCTCCTCCTCATCATCCATCTGTAATAGAGGAACACTGATACGATGCTGGGAAACTGGATCAGTGTTCCGCCTATCACAGACGAGGAGGAGGCAGGGCTGTTTTACAATGGACGGCCGAACAGACTGGATTATACACAGGGGCGTCCCTAGGGGGGGGGCCAGAGGGGGCCCTGACCCCCCCCCCAACATCATGCTGTGCCCCACCATGTGCCCCCCCCTGGACCGTGTTTAAGTGTGTGCACTGCAGACTGCAGTACACTGTAATCACTGAACTACATTATCTCCATCCCTTCTCTCTCCCCCCCCATCTGTCTCCCTCCCCCTCTCCTGTTCTTTCAAAACATTCACAATTTACTTTCACTTTCAGTTAGGCAGATAATATACGGCGCAAATTTCTTTCCTGCATCCACAGATTGCAGGAAAGAAACTTGCATGATTCCCCCATCAACAGACAGTGGTGACAGGGGAATATCCCTCCTGCCCAGCAATTATATTCTCCCGACAAACAGTGATTATCACCAGTGACTATACAGCAACCGCTAGTGATAATTATAAGAGAATCTGCTCATTAATGGTTCAAATCTCAGCCAGTTTCTGCTGAACCAGCTGAGATTTAAACTGTCTGGCTGGTCTTAGCTCTTAGGCAGCTCATACATTGATTAGCACTGTGGAGTGTCGGCTTCCTGGCGTGATCGGGCATGTGGGATTTCAAACACACCCGAGCCCATCTCTATTGGTTGTAGACAGTTGAGCTCCCTGCAGGTTGCTTGGCAGCAGTGGACCCTTCTCTGACATGCTGGTCGGGATGCGATCCAGGTGATGCTCTTAGTCAAATCCTAGTCATAAATATCAGTGATTTTATTGATCAAAGCCCACACTTTACAGGCATAGAGCCCACATGGCTGCGGAACATACGGTTGATTATATTTATGTGGTTGTACTCTTGATGCTAATAAATACTGTGTTTATTAGATCTGACTGGGAGCATCACCTGGATCACATGCCGATCAGCATGTCAACAGAGAAGGTTATACAGCATTACTGCTGCTAGGTGACCAGCTGGGGGCTCGGCTCTCTATAACCCTGGGAAACCGAATTGGGGCTATTCCTCCCCAGCTAGCAGCCTTAGATACTTTGGATGCCATTAATGCAGCTCTGCTACAGTCAGCCGACTTAGCAGCACCAAAGCGCAAACTCCGCAGCCGGGAAAAAAAGTCCAGCTGGTTCAATAACGAGCTGTCGCTATTGAAGCAAGAGCGCAGGAGGGCGGAAGCCGCCTGGAAAAGAAGTCCGTCAGAAGAGCACCTCAACTTCTACAAAGCAGTAACAACGCGTTACCACAAGGAAATTTTCAAAACCAAAAAACTTCACTTCTCCAGGGTGATTAACAGCGCAATGAATCGCCCACGCGAACTCTTCAGGATGGTCACCCAGACCATGAACCCTGGATGTCTAGAAGTCCCCACTTCAGACACCCAAGAGTTCTGCAACGAACTATCGGATTTCTTCATCAACAAAATTGAAAAAATTCGGGTAAGTATTCGGCAAAACAATACTCCACTCAGCCCCGTCTTCAATCAAAACAACGACAGAACGCCTCTACAATCAACTAAGTTCACTTTGGAACCCATCTCCATTGATACAACAAAAAAATTCATTGGTGTGCTGCGCAACAGCACAGCACCAAATGACATCATTCCCACTAAGCTACTGAAGGAATGTGCCGACATCCTGGCGCCTCCGATCACGCAGCTTATAAATCAGTCATTTAAGGAAGGCATAGTGCCTTCCCTGTTGAAAGAGGGCACAATCTTGCCGATCTTGAAAAAACCTAATTTGGATCCTATGGACCCAACTCACCGCCGTCCCATAACAGGTCTAAATGCTCTGTCCAAGATAATGGAAAAAGTGGTGGTAAATCAGCTGCAACAGCATCTGGACACCCACAACCTACTCGATCCATTTCAATCCGGGTTCCGTCCCGGACACGGGACAGAAACGGCCTTACTGAAAATATGGGACGATGCGCTCGAGGCCGCAGACGAAGGAGAATCGTGTCTCCTGGTTCTGCTGGACCTAAGCGCAGCTTTTGACACAGTAGACCATAAATTGTTACTGAGACGACTAACAGAAGTCGCCGGAGTCTCAGAAGATACCTTACCATGGTTCTCCTCTTTTCTTGGAAACCGATCACAAACAGTGAAACTGGGATCCTTCACGTCAGAAAAACGCACGGTGACATGTGGGGTCCCCCAAGGATCCCCCTTATCACCAGTGCTGTTTAATATCTATCTTCGTCCTCTCTTTGATATTATCAGTAGCCATGAACTACTTTATCACTCTTATGCAGACGACACGCAGTTGTATTTTCGCATCTGCCACAAAAAGGATCATCATCTAAGTTTAGAGAACTGTCTCTCTTCAATAGAAAACTGGATGACTAAGAGTTATCTCAAACTCAATAGTGCTAAAACAGAACTCTTTATCTTCGATGCCAGTCGGAAGAAATCACCGACAACAAACTGGACACCATCTCCCATCCTGGGACAAATCATCGCCCCTAGCTCCAAAGTCAAAAGTCTGGGAGTCACGTTTGACACCTTCATGACAATGGACGCACAAATAGGGTCAGTAGTCAGCGGGGCGCACCATTTGATGCGCCTACTACGCAGACTGATTCCATTTATTCCCAAAGAAGACGTAGCAGTCGTGGTGGGATCTATCGTGAATTCCAGACTGGACTATGCAAATGCCCTTTACCTCGGGCTACCCAAGTACCAAATCGCTCGTCTCCAAGTCGTACAGAATACGGCCGCTAGACTGGTGACTGGGAAAAAATCTTGGGAATCAATCTCACCTTCACTGAGATCCCTTCACTGGCTGCCAGTGAAAGACAGAATTGCATTTAAAGCACTCTGCCTGACACATAAGTGCATCCATGGGAAGGCTCCTAGATATCTATGCGACAAGATCAAACCGCACAATTGCAGCCGCATTCTGCGTTCCACCGACCAAAATCTGGTCAAGGTTCCTATAACCAAATACAAGTCCAAAGGAGAAAGAAGGTTTGCTTTCCAGGGCCCCAGGCTTTGGAATGCTTTACCAACCAGCATTCGGTTGGAGCAAAACCACCTGTCTTTCAGAGGGCAGATCAAAACCCTGCTTTTCTGAAAGGCATGAGACACAAACAACAAGCGCCCAGAGGCGATTCAGTTCGCATGTGCCGCGCTATATAAGTTTTTCATTCATTCATTCATTCAATAGTGAGGGCCTTCCCCTGCATGCACCCATAATGTCACCAGCACTAGGTCCTAATAGACTGCCGCCGCTGCCAAGGAGACAGATGCCAGACCAGCGCTGTAAATAGCAGGGAGAGGACAGCTGGGGATCCCCACAGTGGCAGAACACCAGGGCCCGGTGGCAAGACAACCTTTGCAACAATGATAGTTCTCCCACTGCTTTGGACCTTTATATTTTCTTGGTGTGCTGGTGACATATATCTCTTGTTTTCTGCCACCCTGGGGGGCCCCAGTATAGTAGGAAGGGAGCTCACTGCAGAACATATGAAAGGGCCCATAGTGGGATCGTAGTAAAGGGCCCCAGGATATATATATATATATATATATATATATATATATAATTGCATTTTATAGTTGGCCCCCCTACTTTTGTCCCTGTCCCCCCATGTGCCCCCCCTAAATATGAAAGCTGGAGACGCCACTGATTATACAGCGGCAGACACACGCTGTTTTACTAATGAAAAGGTATGGCTGCATATGTGTGTGTACAGGGCCGGTGCTAGACTATATTGCGCCCTAGGCGAGACCAGCTACTTGCGCCCCCCCCAAAAAAAAAATTTAAATGAATTACATTTTAGCACCAGAACTGGTCCAGGTGGAGAAGGGGTTCAGCCAGGTGAAGGGATAGAGCCAGGTGGACAGGAGGGGGGGGGGGGAGCAGGTAGGTGGAGGGATAGAGCCAGGTGGAGAGGAGAGGTGCAGCCAGGTGGAGTGGAGAGGAGAGGAGAGGTGCAGCCAGGTGGGGTGGAGTGGAGAGGAGAGGTGCAGCCAGGTGGAGTGGAGAGGAGAGGTGCAGCCAGGTGGAGAGGAGAGGTGCAGCCAGGTGGGGTGGAGTGGAGAGGAGAGGTGCAGCCAGGTGGGGTGGAGAGGAGAGGTGCAGCCAGGTGGAGTGGAGAGGAGAGGAGAGGTGCAGCCAGGTGGAGAGGAGAGGTGCAGCCAAGTGGAGAGGAGAGGTGCAGCCGAGAGGAGAGGTGCAGCCAGGTGGAGAGGAGAAGTGCAGCCAGGTGGAGAGGAGAGAAGAGGTGCAGCCAGGTGGAGAGGAGAGGTGCAGCCAGGTGGAGAGGAGATGTTCAGCCAGGTGGACAGAAGAGGGAAAGTGCAGCCAGGTGGAGAGCAGAGGGAGGGGGGGTGCAGCCAGGTGGACAGAAGAGGGAAAGTGCAGCCAGGTGGAGAGCAGAGGGAGGGGGGGTGCAGCCAGGTGGACAGCAGAGGGGAAGGGCAGCCAGGTGGACAGCAGAGGGGAAGTGCAGCCAGGTGGACAGCAGAGGGGAAGGGCAGCCAGGTGGACAGCAGAGGGGAAGGGCAGCCAGGTGGACAGCAGAGGGGAAGTGCAGCCAGGTGGACAGCAGAGGGGGGTGCAGCCAGGTGGACAGCAGAGGGGAAGGGCAGCCAGGTGGACAGCAGAGGGGAAGGGCAGCCAGGTGGACAGCAGAGGAGGGGGTGCAGCCAGGTGGACAGAAGAGGGAAAGTGCAGCCAGGTGGAGAGCAGAGGGAGGGGGGGTGCAGCCAGGTGGACAGCAGAGGGGAAGGGCAGACAGGTGGACAGCAGAGGGGAAGGGCAGCCAGGTGGACAGCAGAGGGGAAGGGCAGCCAGGTGGACAGCAGAGGGGAAGGGCAGCCAGGTGGACAGCAGAGGGGAAGGGCAGCCAGGTGGACAGCAGAGGGGAAGGGCAGCCAGGTGGACAGCAGAGGGGAAGGGCAGCCAGGTGGACAGCAGAGGGGAAGGGCAGCCAGGTGGACAGCAGAGGGGAAGGGCAGACAGGTGGACAGCAGAGGGGAAGTGCAGCCAGGTGGACAGCAGAGGGGAAGGGCAGCCAGGTGGACAGCAGAGGGGAAGGGCAGCCAGGTGGACAGCAGAGGGGAAGGGCAGCCAGGTGGACAGCAGAGGGGAAGGGCAGCCAGGTGGACAGCAGAGGAGGGGAAGTGCAGCCAGGTGGACAGAAGAGGGAAAGTGCAGCCAGGTGGAGAGCAGAGGGAGGGGGAGGTGCAGCGTGGTGGAGGGAGAATATAGCAAAGTGGACAGCTAGGTGGATGGATGCAGCCAAGTGGAGGGGGTCACACACCAGTGATAAGATCATCCCCAGCGCTTCCCCCACCACCTGACAAGTTCCTACCTTGGAGCACTTCTTTCCATCTCCCTCCACATGTCACAGGCTGGGTAAGCTGCAAGATCAGCTTTGCTTTGGGCTCCACACTCCTCCAGGACAAGTGGCTTCGGCCCAGCGTGTGGCCAGTCTAGGCCTGGGTGGATCCATTCTGGGTGTCTATGCCCTGCTCCTCCAATGGTTGCACATCACCCAGAGAGGGAGGCGGGGCGGGCTGAGAGCTGACACCCACGGCTGCTGCTGCTGCCTGCTGGACATCAGCATGGTCACCTCTGGCTTAGTGCAGGGAAGGGGACGATCTGTCTGCTTCTTCTCCCTGCCTAGTCACTCTGCAGCCAGCCATATAGAGCCCTTCCGCTACACTCCGCATCAGTCACCATCGGCTGAGGAGGAACCGATCTTCTGTAGAAGACCCAGCAGCTGTGGCAGCGCTCCCTGTCGGCAGTGCGCTCTAGGCGGCTGCTTAGTTCGCCTAGTGGGAGCGCCGGCCCTGTGTGTGTATATTAATGGAGAGCTTTTTTATGCTATTTCTGTTGCTTTTAGCCCAACTTTACCACATGACCAAGCTACACACACCCTCTACTGATATATTTTATCTCGTCAATTGCTGCAGGAACAAAGTCGATTTCTGGACTCATCATTTAGGATGGAGAAGGAGCAGAGCTACACGGTGAAGATGATTTTAGATCTCACTCTGGAGATCATCTACCTGCTTAACGGAGAGGTGAGGAGGATTCTGGGAGGTCACATGACATCACTCTTATCTCTATTAATAAAACACAGACCTGACCGGAGAGGTGAGGAGGATTCTGGGAGGTCACATGACATCACTCTTATCTCTATTAATAAAACACAGACCTGACCGGAGAGGTGAGGAGGATTCTGGGAGGTCACATGACATCACTCTTATCTCTAATAATAAAACACAGACCTGACCGGAGAGGTGAGGGGGATTCTGGGAGGTCACATGACATCACTCTTATCTCTATTAATAAAACACAGACCGGAGAGGTGAGGAGGATTCTGGGAGGTCACATGACATCACTCTTATCTCTATTAATAAAATACAGACCTGACCGGGGAGGTGAGGAGGATTCTGGGAGGTCACATGACATCACTCTTATCTCTATTAATAAAATACAGACCTGACCGGGGAGGTGAGGAGGATTCTGGGAGGTCACATGACATCACTCTTATCTCTATTAATAAAACACAGACCTGACCGGAGAGGTGAGGAGGATTCTGGGAGGTCACATGACATCACTCATATCTCTATTAATAAAACACAGACCTGACCGGAGAGGTGAGGAGGATTCTGGGAGGTCACGTGACATCACTCTTATCTCTAGTAATAAAACACAGACCTGACCGGAGAGGTGAGGGGGATTCTGGGAGGTCACATGACATCACTCTTATCTCTATTAATAAAACACAGACCTGTCCGGAGAGGTGAGGAGGATTCTGGGAGGTCACATGATATCACTCTTATCTCTATTAATAAAACACAGACCTGACCGGAGAGGTGAGGAGGATTCTGGGAGGTCACATGACATCACTCTTATCTCTATTATTAAATATGATAAACCTGTTGATGAAGGACATTGTAATTTTTATTGGATGCATGCTCTGTAAAGCTAAGTGTAGGCAGTTTCCTAATATTGTACATTTTCCCTCATTTATAGAATTATATACATTTCAAGTTATCTGATGGCTTGACCAAACATGGTCAAAGAAAAACACAAAGCTATATCATGGACCTTCCAGCTCCCTTTTTGACACATGAGAGGAACAACGACAAGAAGATCCTAGAAGTCACCAGTGAGATCATTGATCTGCTGACAGGAGAGGTGAGCGGTGCCGGGAATTCTGGGACATTATCCAGTAACAGACAAGGGGTGTGTCTGGATGGTGACGGTATCATTGTGTGTGTCAGGTTCCTATAAGGTGTCAGGATGTCACTGTCTCATTTGGTACAGAAGATAGGAATAATTTAGGACACAAGGACGTCATGATGGAGAAGCGGCCGCCCCTCACATCACCGGGTAAGAGGAGACTTTCATTTCTTGTATTGAGAATCCCCCTAGATACACATCCTCTGATATAAAGACATAGGGTCAGATTCACAAATGAGATACGACAGCGTTTCTCCTGATACGCCGTCGTATCTCGGTTTCTATCTATGTGACTGATTCATAGAATCAGTTACGCATAGATATCCCTAAGATCCGACAGGTGTAATTGTTTTACACTGTCGGATCTTAGGATGCAATACCGCGGCCGCCGCTGGGGGGAGTTTGCGTCGTAAACCAGCGTCGGGTATGCAAATTAGGAGTTATGGCGGATCCACGACGGATTTTTGCGTTCGCTACGTCGCCGCTAGTCTAGTTTCCCGTCGCAAAGTTAGTCGTTTTTTTGGTGCCCTAACTTTAGTCAGCAAGCGTATTGCTGTCTAAAGTATGGCCGTCGTTCCCGCGTCGAAATTCAAAATTTAACGTCGTTTGCGTAAGCCGTCCGGGAATACGGAAGTACGCTACGCGCCCCACCGTTCAAAAAAATGACGTCACGGCGCCCAAAGCACGGCGGGAGTTAAGAAACGGAGCATGCGCAGTAGGTCCGGCGCGGGAGCGCGCCTAATTTAAATGGCACACGCCCATTTAAATTGGCCCGCCTTGCACCGGAGGCCGCCGGGGTAGTTTTCATGGCAAGTGCTTGGTGAATCAGGCACTTGCGATGAAAAATTGCGGCGGTGTAACGTATCTAGGATACGTTACGCCGCCGCGATTCTACGTGAATCTGGCCCATAGAAACAATGTATTCAGTCCGTGTGTGTTTCCTACAGATGGATCCAGTAATGGGAACCCACCAGAGAGATGTCCTCGTCCTCTGTATTCCCGGGACTCCACACAGGAAGATCAGGAGATCCCTCAGGAGGATCAGGTAGATGGAATCCAATTCTGGTTATTCTCTTATGTTGAGAACAGGAGCAGTGCCTGTCACGTGTTTGGTGTCAGAGTACAATTTTTATTGTGGTCATTTTTATTGTTTTGTGGGTCTCATAGGATGTAAGTCTGATTGATCCTGGAATAGAAGTAAAAGTTGAAGAAACATATGTGATGAGTGATGATCCATGTACGGATGAGGACATCCCTTCAGAGATCGGCACAGGTGAGTAATAAACACTAAATCCAGAGAAGAGTCCCAGATTCTCCTTGTTCAGTCACTTCTGAAGGGACATTTAGACTTCTCCAACGGGGCATAAGCAGAGAAAAAAAACCCTTGCAGGAGAAGTGTAAGTATGAGATTTTTGGAGTTTAGGTTTATGTTAGGGGGTTAAAGTTACCTAAATCTGTCCAAAGTGCGTGAAATCTTCTATAAAACAATTGTCACTAGCAGTGGCGGCTGGTGCGCAAAATTTTTTGGGGGGCCCAAACAAACACAAAAAAAAATATAATTTGCATCCTCACTGTGCCCATCAATTGCCGCCACTGTGCCCATCAAACGCAGCCACTGTGCCTTAAAATTGTCGCCACTGTGCCATAAAATTGTTGCCACTGTGCCATGCCATCAAACGCAGCCACTGTGCCATGCCATCAAACGCAGCCACTGTGCCATGCCATCAAACGCAGCCACTGTGCCATCAATTGTCACCACTGTGCCATGCCATCAATTGTTGCCACTGTGCCATGCCATCAATTGTCAACACTGTGCCATGCCATTGTCGCCACTGTGCCATGCCATTGTTGCCACTGTGCCATGCCAAAATGCAGCCATTGTGCCATCAATTGTCGCCACTGTGTCATGCCAAACGCAGCCACTGTGCCATGCCATTGTCGCCACTGTGCCATGCCATTGTCGCCACTGTGCCATGCCAAACGCAGCCACTGTGCCATTAATTGTCACCACTGTGCCCATCAATTGTCGCGCGGCGGGGGACGTGGGGGCACACGGAGACACAGGATCCTGTGCCTCCGTGCGCTCCCCCGCCACGGCCGGTAATTGAGCCCTTGTAGGCCGCAAAGCCACGGCCTCAGATACCGGCGGGTGCGGGGGGCGCCAGGTCACAATTTCTTGTCGCAATTGCGACCTGGCGCCCGGATATTGTCGACCCTTGTGTTAGAATGGCCCAGTCAAGGTCCAGACCTAAATCCAATTGAGAATCTGTGGCAAGACTTGGAAATTGCTGTTCACAGACGCTCTCCATCCAATCTGACAGAGCCTGAGATATTCTGCAAAGAAGGATGGAAAAATGTCCCTCTCCTGATGTGCAAAGCTGGTAGAGACATCCCCAAAAAAGACTTGCAGCTGTATTTGCAGTGAAAGGCGGTTCTACAAATTATTGACTCAGATTGGCTGAATACAAATACATGCCACACTTTTTATTTATTTGTAAAGAATGTTGAAAAGCATAATTTTCCTTCCACTTCACAATTATGTGCCACTTTGTGTTGGTCTATCACATGAAATCCCAATAAAATATATTCACGTTTTTGGCTGTCACATAACAAAATTTGGAAAATTTCAAGGGTTATGAATACTTTTTCAAAGCATATATTTATACATGTTGATCATATCCCCTCCCCTACCACTTAAGGACCGCCTCCTACACATTTACATCGGCAGAATGGCATGGCTGGGCACATGCACGTACAGGTACGTCCTGTGCTAGTACCCAGCCGCGGGTCGCGAGCGCGCGCCCGCTACCCGGTCCGAAGCTCCGGGACCCGATTGCCGCTGGAGTCCCGCGATCGGTTCCCGGACCTGAAGAACGGGGAGAGCCGTGTGTAAACACAGCTTCCCCGTTCTTGACTGTGGCGGCGTCATCGATCGTGTGATTCCTTTTACAGTGGGACACAATCAATGACGTCACACCTACAGCCACACCCCCCTACAGTTGTAAACACACTTGAGGTCACACATAACCCCATCAGCGCCCCCTAGTGGTTAACTCCCAAACTGCATTTTCACAATAAACAATGCATTTTAAATGCATTTTTTGCTGTGGAAATGACAATGGTCCCAAAAATGTGTCAAATTGTTCGAAGTGTCCTCCATAATGTCGCAGTCACGAAAAAAATCGCTGATCGCCGCCATTAGTAGTAAAAAAATAAATACATTTATAAAAATGCAATAAAACTATCTCCTATTTAGTAAACGCTATAAATTTTGCGCAAACAAACCGATAAACGCTTTTTGCGATTTTTTTTTTTTTTTTTTTTTACCAAAAATATGTAGAAGAATACGTATCGGCCTAAACTGAGGAAAAAAATTAAATTATATTATATTTTGGGGGATATTTATTATAGCAAAAAGTAAAAAATATTGCATTTTTTTCAAAATTGTCGCTCTATTTTTGTTTATAGCGCAAAAAATAAAAACCGTAGAGGTGATCAAATACCACCAAAAGAAAGCTCTATTTGTGGGAAAAAAAGGACGCCAATTTTGTTTGGGAGCCACGTCGCACGACCGCGCAATTGTCAGTTAAAGCGACGCAGTGCCGAATCGCAAAAAGGGGCAAAGTCTTTTAGCTGCATTTTAGTCTGGGTCTTAAGTGGTTAATCTCCTCTCCTCAAGAGAGAACTAATTCAGTTCAGATAATCTTTCCTTATAGCTGAGCTCCTCCATCCTAATTTTAGCCTTTTCTTATTTTTTCCAGATGAAGGACCCAGTAGCAGTAAGATAGACAGACAGCAACGTCCCATTACCTCTCCAGATAGTAAAAAAGAAGATGACATTGACCATCCAAGAAATCCTTCTGACCCCGATAACTTTTCATGTTCCCAATGTGGGAAATGCTTCAAATTCAAGGCTCACTTTATGGAACACAAGAGAAGTCATTGGGGTGAGAAGCTCCTTTCCTGTTCTAAGTGCGGAAAATGCTTCAATCTCCAATCCAAAGCGTTTACGCATGAGCAGATCCTCCCAGGGCTAAAGCAGTACTTGTGTAATGAGTGCGAGAACTCCCTTTTAAAGCACCAGAGGCTTTATGCCGAGCAATGTTCATTTTTCTCTTCGTCTCTGGAAAAACATCAAGAGGTGCATGTGACGGAGAAGCCATATTCGTGCGTTCGGTGCGGGAAATGTTTCTCCGAGAAGTCAATGTTGGTTCAGCATGAGAAAGCTCACTCAGAAGAGAAGACGTATCTATGTTCGGAGTGTGGAAAAAGCTTTACCTGTAACTCGCATCTAGTTATGCATAAGCGCGTCCACACCGGAGAGAAGCCCTATTCCTGCTCCGAATGTGGCAAACATTTTAGCCGGAAGTGGCACCTTGAAAACCACCGGAGGTCGCACACGGGAGAGAAGCCATACGCGTGTTCAGACTGTGGAAAACGTTTTAAGACCAAGACGTACCTGGTCGAGCACCAAAGGACTCATACAAAGGTAAAGCCCTATTCCTGTTCGGATTGCGGGAAATCTTTTGTCCATCCATCTGTTCTATTTAAACACCAAAGGATTCACACGGGGGAACGGCCTCATTCCTGCTCCCAATGCGGGAAGTGCTTCACGCAAAAGTCCTCTCTCATCATTCACCAGAGGTCTCACACGGGAGAGAAACCTTTCTCGTGTTCAGAGTGTGCGAAATGCTTTGCATATAAGGTTTCTCTGGTGGCCCATCTGAAAACACACACAGGGGAGAAGTCGTATTCGTGCCCCGAATGTGGCAAGAGTTTTGTAAACGAGTCGTCTCTTGATGTCCATTGCAAAAGTCACACTAGGGAGGATCTGTGCTCATGTCCCCAATGCGGCGAGAGCGTCGCCAACAAAGCAACGCTTGAAATCCACCGCAGAAGCCACACGGGGAATGAACTGTATGTGTGTTCCGAATGCGGGAAGGGCTTTGTGAGGAAATCGCTTCTTCTCGTGCACCAAAGAATTCATACGGGGGGTGAAGCCCTATGTGTGTTCCCAGTGCAGGAAATGCTTCCCACAGGGACCAAACCTTGTTGAGCATGAACAAGCGCACATTAGCAAGAATGTAATATATGGGCAGTCGTAACTAATGTGCAGCAGATGAAACAATGGTCATCGTTGATGCCAGCTTTTCAAACCTTGCTTCTACAAAAGGGACCTCCATGACCTACAACTTTTTATAATGTGATTTTGATACAGAGTTGGTAGTTGTCCTCTTTTGACGCAAGCCGTTCCTGTTTTAAATGGTACATGAATTACAGTGCTTCCATACACTGTTTCTGCGAAAATAAGCCCTACCCCGAAAATAAGACCTAGCGTGAGTTTCTGGGATGGCTGCAATATAAGCCCTACCCCAAAAATAAGCCCTAGTTAAAGTCCTTGTAAAAACATGTAATCCGTTCTGTAAAAAGATTATATAATGTGCAGTGTGTCTCCCTTTTGTAACTTTATTGTGGAAAATACCTTATTTACAGCACTGCTGGGCGCTCACGTGACCCGCCGGAGCTCTTCTCCTCTCCTCCCGGCTGATGTCAGCTATTTTTTTTTCAATAAAACTTTATTAAGCCCCTACCCACTGCAGTACTCAGAGTGGGGCTGACGTCATTGGGGATCTTGGCCCCTCCCTCTGCAGTATTTGGAGTAGGAAAGAAGAGCTCCAGCGGCTCACGTGAGCGGCAAGCGCCACTGTAAGTAAGGTATTTTCCACAATAATGTTACACAAGGAGACACACTGCACATGATATTATCTTTTTACAGAACGGATTACATAATTTTATAAGGTCTTTAACCACTTGACGACCGCCGCATGTATATGTACGTCCACAGAATGGCACGTACAGGCAAATGGGTGTACAGGTACGTCCCCAACCTTTATGCGGGTCGGGGGTCTGATCGGGACCCCCCCCCCGCTACATGCGGCGGTCGGATTCCCGCGGGGAGCGATCCGGGACGACGGCTGCATCGATCGAGTGATCCCTTTTATAGGGAGACTCGATCGATGACGTCAGTCCTACAGCCACACCCCCCTACAGTTGTAAACACACACTAGGTGAACCCTAACCCCTTCAGCGCCCCCTGTGATTAACTCCCAAACTGCAACTGTCATTTTCACAATAAACAATGCAATTTAAATGCATTTTTTGCTGTGAAAATGAAAATGGTCCCAAAAATGTGTCAAAATTGTCCGAAGTGTCCGCCATAATGTCGCAGTCACGAAAAAAATTGCTGATTGCCGCCATTAGTAGTAAAAAAAAAAAATTATAAAAATGCAATAAAACTATCCCCTATTTTGTAAACGCTATAAATTTTGCGCAAACCAACCGATAAACGCTTATTGCGACTTTTTTTTAACAAAAATAGGTAGAAGAATACGTATCGGCCTAAACTGAGGAAAAAAAATAGTTTTTAGATATTTTTGGGGGATATTTATTATAGAAAAAAGTTAAAAATATTGCATTTTTTTCAAAATTGTCGCTCTATTTTTGTTTATAGCGCAAAAAATAAAAACCGCAGAGGTGATCAAATACCACCAAAAGAAAGCTCTATTTGTGGGGAAAAAAGGACGCCAATTTTGTTTGGGAGCCACGTCGCACGACCGCGCAATTAGCAGTTAAATCGACGCAGTGCCGAATCGCAAAAAGGGGCAAGGTCCTTTAGCTGCATTTCGGTCCGGGTCTTAAGTGGATATACAGTACTGTATAAGGCCACCATTGCCCATCCTGTTTATCCGCTGTAACTTATCTACAGCATTTGGATTATTTTTTTTGTAATTCCAATTTTATTATTTTTATAATAAAAAAAATCCTGAAAAAAGCAACACAATACATAAGATAGTTGGATTGCATTTGAATGTAATTGTTGTTCACAAAGTTCTTTCCCCCCAAAGCTATCTTGGTGCTAAGAAATGTCTATCCATGACATAACGGTGGGAAAAGTCTGTAGACTGTTGTTCCTAGGAGCAGCAATTCAAATAATGACTGTGTGAAATAAAAAATATATGCAAGACTGTGATAAAGAGAACTCCAAAGATAAATGTTGTGGTTGTCTTTCTTTATTCTGAGCAGGGCCGATCCTAGGCAGGGTGCATTGCACCCAGGCGCCTGCAGAGGTGGGGGCGCCGAACATCTAACAGACTTTCTCTGTGTCCATCACAGAGGCCCCCCTCCAGGTCCCAATAAAGTACTCTGCTTCTCTTCCTGTATTTTGTTTATTGTTAAGAGATCATGTAAGGATCCCAGGGTAATGAAGACTTTGTGGGGGAGCATCTCTGTGGTTGAGTCATTGCAAAGGGGAGGGGTTAGTAAAATGACGACGCCCATGTGGGGGCGCCAGAAATATTTCTGCACCCAGGCGCCTGTGACCCTAGGATCGGCCCTGATTCTGAGTTAGGAACACACGATTTGATCAGGGGCTACATTTACTTAAAGTGGTTGTAAACTCTCACATGTACCCAGTGAAGTGACTGGCCTCAGGTGATACACAATTATGAAACAAATCCTCATGCATAAGCCGTACTGATTTATCTACAGACGTCTTTTCCCTACAGGCATTCAAACTGCAGAATTTACACAGGATCTCTCAGCTCTGAAAAGCAGGGGGTGGAGAGCTGAAAGGGGTTGAAAAGGTTCATGTTTTTTCACCTTAATGCATTTCTATGCATAAGTGCTCTTTCACACGGGACGGATCCGTGATGATCCACCCCGTGAACCTCCGCTTGCTCAGCGGGGATCGCTCCGCTGATCCCCGGTGAGCCGGCGGATGACAGGGCATTTTTATTTATTTAAATTTTTTCATTAGTAATGGTCGGCGATCTGTGATTTTTATTGTGACCGTGACATTGCGGCGGACATATCGGACACTTTTGACACATTTTTGGGGCCATTCACATTTATACAGCGATTAGTGCTATAAAACTGCACTGATTACTGTGTAAATGTGACTAGCAGGGAAGGGGTTAACACTAGGGGGCGCTGAAGGGGTTAATATGTTCCCTAAAGTGTGTTCTAACTGTAGGGGGAGGGGGACTCACAAGGGGAGGAGACCGATGTGTGTTCCTCTGTACTGGGAACACACATCAGTCTCCTCACCGCTGACAGGACGTGGATCTGTGTGTTTACACACAGATCCATGGTCCTGCCCTGATTGCGGGCAATCGTGGGTGCCCGGCGGACATTGCTGCCGCCGCGCACGCGCACCGGGTTCCGAGCAATGCGGCGGGCCGCCCGGGAATGCAAGGACGTCATATGACGTCCACTCTAAGGGAGGGAGGGTTCCCGCCGACGTCATTTTACAATGACTCGGTTGGGAAAGTGTTAACCACTTAAGCCCCAAGCCTGTTTTTCAGATTCGGGATTTACAAGACTAAAACAGTTTTTTTTGCTAGAAAATTACTTAAAACCCCCAAAAATTATATATATTTTTTCTAACACCCTAGAGAATAAAATGGCGGTCATCGCAATACTTTTTGTCACACCGTATTTTCGCAGCGGTCTTACAAGCGCACTTTTTTTGGAAAAAATTTACTTTTTTGAATTAAAAAATAAGACAACAATAAATTTGGCCCAATTTTTTTTATATATTGTGAAAGATAATGTTACGCTGAGTAAAATGATACCCAACATGTCACGCTTTAAAATTGCGCCCGCTCGTGGCATGGCGTCAAACTTTTACCCTTAAAAATCTTGATAGGCGACGTTTAAAAAATTCTATAGGTTGCATTTTTTGAGCTACAGAGTAGCTCTAGGGCTATAATTATTGCTCTCACTCTAACGATCGCGGCGATACCTCACTTGTGTGGTTTGAATACCGTTTTCATATGGCGGCGCTACTCACGTATGCGTTCACTTCTGCGCGCGAGCTCGTCGGGACGGGGCGCTTTAAAAAAATTCTTTTTTTGTTTTCTTATGTATTTTTATTAATTTTATTATTTTTTACACTGCAATATAAAAAAAAAAAAATTATCACTTTTATTCCTATTACAAGGAATGTAAACATCCCTTGTAATAAAAAAAAGCATGACAGGTCCTCTTAAATATGAGATCTGGGGTCAAAAAGACCTCACATCTCATATTTAGGCTTAAATGCAAGAAAAAAAAAAAAAAAGGAAAATTTGTCATTTAAAAAAATGACCAAAAAAAAATTGTCTCTTTAAGAGGCTGGGCGGGACTGACGTTTTGACGTCACTTCCGCCAAGCAGAGCTATGGGGACGGGTGGGGGCCATCTTGCCCTCACTACAGTCCTCACTCTCCAGGCGGCAACATCCGATCTCCTCCGCCGCTACCGACGGCTCCGGTAAGCGGCGGAGGGCGCGGAAAAGCGGCGGGAGGGGGGGGGGCCCTCTCCCGCCACCGATAACGGCGATCTCGCGGCGAATCCGCCGCGGAGACCGCCGTTATCGTTTACACGGCAGCCCACTGTAAAGGTGGATATCCCGGTTCTGGCAGCAGCTGCCAGAACCGGGATACAGTGGGCGGTCGTTAAGTGGTTAATAAAACTCTGGTTCGGCCACATTATTCTGTCCAGTTCTGGTCACCAGCTGGAGCTGGAGAGAGTCCAGAGAAGGGCAACTAGATTAACCACTTAAGGGCTGGAAGATTTGCCCCCTTAATGACATGGACATTTTTTGCGATTCGGCACTGTGTCGCTTTAACTGACAATTGTGCGGTGACGCTATACCCAAACAAATTCAACGTCCTTTTTTCCCCACAAATAGAGCTTACTTTTGGTGGTATTTGATCACCTCTGCGGTTTTATTTTTTTGCGCTATAAACCTGGGCAAAGTAATGCTCTGGGGCCCCTACAATGATGACAGTGAAGGTAAACAGACATTAAGTAGGTAGGAGGCAGACTGTCTCCCCTTTGCATCTATAACTCTTAGTGCCATCGTGGGGCCCCCAATTTCAGGGCAGTGTGGGCTCAATGACCAGCTGCTTTGGGGAAAGTGAAGGGGCCCCCCCATGCAGCTCGGCTCCCTGGGCAGTGCCCAGGTGTGCCCTCTCATTAAGACAGCCCTGCTCTGTAGTGCCGGCTCCTGTCCCATACGAAGTAATAGCAACTGCACTCCACCTCTTATCTTGGCTAGTGATCTCCAGAGGGGTGTACACATGTCGCAGCCTCAGCAGAAGTTAAACACCATGTCATGGTTGATGGGTGTAGCACCTGCCAAGCATGACCCATTCAAGTGAATGAGGCCACTCAGCAAGTGCCCTGCAACCATGTGCAGTACAGCAAACAAGGGGTTAAAGCAGGCAGCGTTGGGTTGCTTTCTCACCACCTGCTTTAACCCCTTCGACCCCACAGAAGCATGCAGTTGAGGGGCACTTGCATAGTGGCCCTATTTACTTGAATGGGTTGTGATTGGCAGGCTGTAGCACCCACCAGAAGCAACAGGAGGTTTAATTCCTGCTGTGGAATGTGTACAACTTTGACTGCTGCCTCAGCAGCTAAAGGGGGGTAGGGATGGTAAAACCGTGACTAAACCGCAAGGTTTTACCACCCACTAACTTTATGTGTGACCGATCCCTAAAAGTGCCGCTGCCGCATGCAACTAAGGGCTCATTCACAAGTGCAGGGGGCACTGCTGATCCTCTGAAAAGCGATCCGAGTGTGTTTAAAGCGGAGTTCCACCCAAAAGTGGAACTTCCGCTTAACCCACTCCTCTCCCCCTTACATGCCACATTTGGCATGTCATTTTTTTGGGGGGGGGAGTGGGGGCTTCAGGCGGAGTGGGACATCCTGTCCCACTTCCTCCTTCCGCCCAGGGACCGCCTAGGCGATATGTCATATCGCCTACGGCGGCCCCTCCCTGTAGGCGATCGCCTGGGACCTGTGACAGGTCCCAGGCAATCGACTGTCCAATCAGGTAGCGCAGCGTCGCGTGCGCATGCGCAGTGAGTGCACAGCCGTGAAGCCGAAAAGCTGTCACAGCCGGGTGCCCACAGTTAGGATGGAGGCGCCGGCGGGAAGGGGGGAGAGGAGCGGAGCGTATCTCTGGGCGTCGCGCGCTGGACAGTGGAGCAGGTGAGTGTATGTTTATTAAAAGCCAGCAGCTATGCTTTTTGTCGCTGCTGACTTTTAATAAACATAAAAAAAGCTGGAACTCTTTTTAGCTTGAATTTTTAGTGGGACTGCGACATTGCGACAGACAAATCGGACACCTAACTGACATTTTTTTTTTTTTTTTTGGGAACCAATGGCAATTATACAGTGATCAGTGCTAAAAATATGCACTGTTATTGTACTAATGGCACTGGCAGGGAGGGGGTTAACATCAGGGGCGATCAATGGGTTAAATGTGTGCCTAGCTGGTGCTTGCTAACTGTGTGGGAGTTGCTCTAACTGGATGAAGACAGAGGTTGGTGTTCCTGCTTAGCAGGAACACAAGATCTCTATCTCTATGTTCTCTATGTTCTTCCTTTTCAGAACGGCGATCTGCCTTGTTTACATAGGCAGATCGCCGTTCTGCCTATCTGGGGAAGGATTGTGGGTGGCCAGTGAACATCAGATCTGCCGGACCTGCTGATTGCCACTCCCTGTGTCCAATCAGCAAGTGTTCGCGCCTCCGGCGGCACGTGTGTGCCCCTAGTGTCCATTGCTCGAAATGACTTACAGGTACGTCGTTTTGCGCAATAGAACCGACCTGTCACAGTACATCTACGGTAGGCAGTCGGCAAGTGCTTAATTGCACAGGTCCTCTGGCTGATCTAGGTGCTAATTTAACTTACTTGGTGCCTTATCTGCATTAAATCAGCCACAGAACCTGTGTAATCAATGGCCCAGATTCAGGTAGATCCACGCAATATTTGCGTGGGCAAAGGGCAACGATTTTTGCTCTGCGCCCACGCAAATATTTCGATTTGCCCGCGATTCACGGAGCAGTAGCTCCGTAAATTGCGCGGGCGCTATGCTAATTTGCCCTGCGTAAGGGCGCCTAATGTAAATGATCCCGCCGGGGCGGGAATCATTTAAATTAGGCGCGCTCCCGCGCCGAGCGAACAGCGCATGCTCCGTCGGGAAACTTTCCCGACGTGCATTGCGGCAAATGACGTCGCAAGGACGTCATTTGCTTCTAAGTGAACGTGAATGGCGTCCAGCGCCATTCACGAATCACTTACGTAAACGACGTGAAATTCAAATTTCACGAGCGGGAAGGGTGGCTATACTTTAGCATTGGCTGCGCCTACTATGAGTAGGAGCAGCCTTATGCTAAAGTCGCCGTACGGAAACTCCGTACCTTGCGTGCGCAGGGCCCGCGCAACTTTTGTGAATCGGTGGTAGTATGCAATTTGCATACTATACGCCGATCACAATGGCCACGCCCCCTAGCGGCCAACGCAAGAATGCAGCCTGAGATATGAAGGCATAAGGAGGCTTATGTCTGTCATATCCTAGGCTGCAGTCCGCGTAGCGATGTTCCTGAATCAGGGGCATTCGCTACGCGGGAGCAAAACAGCTATTGCGCCGCGCAACCTATGGTTGCGCGGGCGCAATAGCTTCTTGAATCTGGGCCAATATGTGTTCGGGTTTAAACGGAGGTTCCCCGCTCTCTCCCGGGAACAGTGTATTTCCCAGGAGATAGCGAGGGGAGCAGGTAGGGGCGTGTCTGCCGCACGAGTTGTTCCCGGAAGTGGGTGCAAATACTTGTCTTAGACAGGTATCTGCACCCCCCTCCCCCTGAAAGGTGCAAAATGTGACACCGGAGGGGGGAAGGGTTCGGAAAAGCGTAAGTTCCATTTTTGGGTGGAACTCCGCTTTAACTCTATCCCAGTCACATGACCAAAAGGCCCTGGTCACTGTATAAAAGGCTTGAGAGGAGCTTTCCTTTTTCACCTCCCAGAACACTAATTTCTGTTAGAAAAAAACGTGTACACATATAATTTCTTCCTAGTGTTTTTATTAATATTAATACGTATTAAAATAATGATAAGAATTACAAATAAATTAGTTCCAGCCACTTCCGCCCTGTGGCTCCCCCACTTCCGTTGTGTGCGTTCCACGGGTCAGCGGCTTCCTTGGTTACCATAGTGATGCTCAGTTGAGTGATTGGACAACTCCTAGAGTGTAGATTAGAAAGTAGTGACAGAGAGACGTTTATTCCAGAGCCACTACTAGAGGGTGGCCGTCTGCCGTGTCAGAGGAGGAAATGTCTTTGGTGCAGGACGGCGGCCATTTTGTTGTAGACCATATTTAATTATCACTATTTTTTTCTTGCAACTTGGTGAAATATAAACAGTTTCCCCCAAAACTGGGCCGAACTCACTTGGACTTTACCAAATGCGCAAAATTAAAGTAATTTTCTACGTTTTTTTTTTTGTTATTTAATGTAGGAGGAGTGGTGGCCATTTTGTCGTAGCCCAGAGAAAGGAAGATACCTCCTTCTCCAGCCTACTACATGATGGGAGTGTGAAGAAGGTAAATAATGTCTTCTTATTATGAGAGAAAGGAGTCCCAGTACTCTGTGTAGACTGGTCATTTGATGCTGTGGGTCAGGTGACAATGTCTTCTGCAATTAGGGGTCAGCAGTGGATGAATTAGCCTCCTCTGGTGTATTGGGGGGTCTAGAAGTATAAATAGTATTGAGGCCTCTTCTTCATTTTACTATTTACTTCTGCAGAGGACTGCAGGGGGGGGGGGGGGGTCTGTCCATCTTTAAGGCCACCGCCGCGATCCGGTACAGAGTCATAATGTCTTTCTGTAGCATTTAGCGCAACAAAAAGAATTGCTTACGTTTCCTATAAGTACACTCTCCAATCATTTTATTAAGTACGCCTTGCTAGTATCGGGTTGGACCCACTTTTGCCTACAGAACGGCCTTCATTCTTCATGGCATGGATTCAACAAGGTGTTGGAAGCATTCCTCAGAGATTTTGGTCCATAGTGACATGATGACATCACGCAGTTTCTGCAAATTTGTCAGTTGCACATCCATGATGGGAATCTCCCGTTCCACCACCATATATAGTCCCCACTGTAATGTCCACATCTCCCCCACTGTAATGTCCACCCCCCCCCACTGTAATATCCACATCTCACCCACTGTAATGTCCACATCTCCCCCCCACTAAAATGTCCACATATCCCCCCCACTGTAATGTCCACATCTCCCCCCCACTGTAATGTCCACATCTCCCCCACTGTAATGTCCATATCTCCCCCACTGTAATGTCCACATCTCCCCCCCCCCACTGTAATGTCCACATCTCCCACCACTGTAATGTCCACCCCCCCCCCCCCACTGTAATGTCCACATCTCCCCCCACTAAAATGTCCACATCTCCCCCACTGTAATATCCACATCTCCCCCCCACTGTAATGTCCACATCTCCCCCACTGTAATATCCACATCTCCCCCACTGTAATGTCCACATCTCCCCCACTGTAATGTCCACATCTCCCCCACTGTAATGTCCACATCTCCCCCACTGTAATATCCACATCTCTCCCCCCACTGTAATGTCCACATCTCCCCCACTGTAATGTCCACATCTCCCCCCACTGTAATGTCCACATCTCCCCCACTGTAATGTCCACATCTCCCCCACTGTAATGTCCACATCTCCCCCACTGTAATATCCACATCTCCCCCACTGTAATGTCCACATCTCCCCCACTGTAATGTCCACATCTCCCCTCCACTGTAATGTCCACATCTCCCCCACTGTAATGTCCACATCTCCCCCCCACTGTAATATCCACATCTCCCCCACTGTAATGTCCACATCTCCCCCACTGTAATGTCCACATCCCCCCCCCCCCCACTGAAATGTCCACATCTCCCACCACTGTAATATGCACATCTCACCCCACTGTAATGTCCACCCCCCCTCCCCACTGTAATATCCACATCTCACCCACTGTAATGTCCACATCTCCCCCCCACTAAAATGTCTACATCTCCCCACCACTGTAACGTCCACATCTCCCCCCACTGTAATGTCCACATCTTGGTACACCCGGCGGCGGCCCCCACTGTAATGTCCCCCACATCTCCCCCACTGTAATGTCCCCCACATGTCCCCCACCCCCACTGTAATATCCACAGACACCTCCCCCACTGTAATATCCACAGACACCTCCCCCACTGTAATATCCACAGACATCTCCCCACTGTAATATCCACAGACATCTCCCCCTCTGTAATATCCACAGACATCTCCCCCACTGTAATATCCACAGACATCTCCCCATTGTAATATCCACAGGCATCTCCCCCACTGTAATATCCACAGACATCTCCCCCACTGTAATATCCACAGACATCTCCCCCCCACTGTAATATCCACAGACATCTCCCCCACTGTAATATCCACAGACATCTCCCCACTGTAATATCCACAGACGTCTCCCCCCTGTAATATCCACAGACATCTCCCCACTGTAATATCCACAGACATCTCCCCACCGTAATATCCACAGACATCTCCCCCACTGTAATTTCCACCACATCTCCCCTGTCAGCACGCCGCTCTGGGAAGCTCACCTAGGCCACCGCCGGGTGTACCAAGATGGCCGCAACTCCGGAGCTAGGCCAAAGCCGCGGCCTTTCCTATGGGCTCAATCCGCGGATGGCACAGTGGCAACAATTGATGGCACAGTGGCTGCGTTTGATGGGCACAGTGGCGACAATTGATGGGCACAGTGGCTGTTTGTTGGCACAGTGGTGACAATTGATGGGCACAGTGAGGCTGCAATTGATTTTTTTTTTTTTCGTTTGTGTGCGCCCCCCTCCAAAAAATTTGAGCACCAGCCTCCACTGACCAGTCATATTCCTAGTCAGAAGAGTCCATCTATACTATAGGTTTAGGAATAACACCCCCTCCCTCGTCCAGAGACCTTCATGAGCCCGCGTTCTGAGCTGCCATTTCTATGGCCACTGCCAGCCCATATTAGAACCAGAGAGCCAAACGTGGCAGCTGCCAAACTCTATAGAGCTCCATGTTATTCCAGTTTACTTTGCGTTTTGCAGACCAGCATTGTCCTTAAAGCACCAACCTGGATGTCATGATGGAGAAGCGGCCGCCCCTCACATCACCGGGTAAGAAGAGACTTTCATTTCTTGTAAAGGAGAGTATTAAGGATCCACCTAAAGCGGCCTTTCTCAACCTTTTTAACATGGAGGAACCCTTGAAATAAGTTTCTGGTCTTGGGGGACCCCTACTAATAATTACCATTTCTACAGCCCATGGTACCATGAACTGAACAGTAAATTGTAGATAGAACAATAAATAAATCAATAAGGAAAGTGACATACATTGTTTTTCTTTTACCAAAACTGGAGCATGCAAAATCTGGTGCAGCTCTGCATACCGTGTTTCCCCGAAAATAAGCCCGGGTCTTACATTCATTTTGGCAACAAAAGACACATTAGGGCTTATTTTCGGGGTAGGTCTTACCATGTAATGTGCTGTCTTCTCTCCCCCTCTCCCTCCCTGCCTGACAGGAATCCCCAGTGTGAACCGAGTTAAAATGCTTGTGAAATCCTATAACACACTCTATTACAGTAGTATATAATGTACAATAGGGATGTCCCGATACCGATACTAGTATCGGTACCGATACCGAGCATTTCCCCGAGTACTTGTACTTGGGGGAAATGCTCCAATGCCTCACCTGATACCTGGGCAGGCCGGGGAGTTGCAAGTCTTCTCCCCCGTGCTGTCTTCTCCCCCGTGCTGTCTTCTCCCCCGTGCTGTCTTCTCCCCCGTGCTGTATTTTACCCCGTGCTGTCTTTTACCCCTGCTGTATTTTACCCCTGCTGTATCTTACCCTGTGCCGTCTTTTACCCCATGCCGTCTTTTACCCCGTGCCATCTTCTCCCCCCGTCCCTGCCGTATTCTCCCCCTGTCCGTGCCATCTTCTCCCCCTGTCCGTGCCATCTTCTCCCCCCCCCGTCCGTGCCATCTTCTTCCCCCGTCCGTGCCGTCTTTTCGTCCGGGCCGTCTTCTCCCCCCGCCCCTGCCGTCTTCTCCCCCCGCCCGTGCCGTCTTCTCCCCCGCCCGTGCCGTCTTCTCCCCCCGCCCGTGCCGTCTTCTCCCCCCGCCCGTGCCGTCTTCTCCCCCCGCCCGTGCCGTCTTCTCCCCCCGCCCGCGCAGTCTTCTCCCCCCGCCCGCGCCGTCTTCTCCCCCCGCCCGCGCCGTCTTCTCCCCCCGCCCGCGCCGTCTTCTCCCCCCGCCCGTGCCGTCTTCTCCCCCCGCCCGTGCCGTCTTCTCCCCCCGCCCGTGCAGTCTTCTCCCCCCGCCCGCGCAGTCTTCTCCCTCCGCCCGCGCCGTCTTCTCCCCCCGCCCGCGCAGTCTTCTCCCCCCGCCCGTGCCGTTTTCTCCCCCCGCCCGTGCCGTCTTCTCCCCCCGCCCGCGCAGTCTTCTCCCCCCGCTCGCGCAGTCTTCTCCCCCCGCTCGCGCAGTCTTCTCCCCCCGCTCGCGCAGTCTTCTCCCCCCGCGCGCAGTCTTCTCCCCCCGCTCGCGCAGTCTTCTCCCCCCGCTCGCGCAGTCTTCTCCCCCCGCTCGCGCAGTCTTCTCCCCCCGCCCGCGCAGTCTTCTCCCTCCGCCCGCGCCGTCTTCTCCCCCCGCCCGTGCAGTCTTCTCCCCCCGCCCGTGCCGTTTTCTCCCCCCGCCCGTGCCGTTTTCTCCCCCCGCCCGTGCCGTCTTCTCCCCCCGCCCGCGCAGTCTTCTCCCCCCGCTCGCGCAGTCTTCTCCCCCCGCTCGCGCAGTCTTCTCCCCCCGCTCGCGCAGTCTTCTCCCCCCGCGCGCAGTCTTCTCCCCCCGCTCGCGCAGTCTTCTCCCCCCGCTCGCGCAGTCTTCTCCCCCCGCCCGTGCCGTCTTCTCCCCCCGCCCGCGCAGACTTCTCCGCCCGCGCAGTCTTCTCCGCCCGCGCAGTCTTCTCCCCCCTCAATTTGTCAGGATGGAGACCCGGCTCCTACCTTTTCCGAATGAACAGAGTCAGTGATCCCTGACTCTGTTCATTCATATAACTGAGCATCGTATGAGAAAGGGACTGGGGAATCTGTGTCCTTAATCCCTTTCTCTGTCTTAAAGGGGAGATGTCAGAGATCTGTTAAGACCCCTGATATCGCTCCAAAGACCCCCAACAGGGCTGATTAAAAAATATATATATATTTTTTAAAACTAAATAAAAATTAAATGTAAATAAAAAAAAAAAAACACACTGACAATCCACCCCCCCACCCCCCCTAAAAAAAAAATCATTGTAAAAAAAAATAATACTGCCACTGTCACATGACATAAAAAAAAAGTATCGGTGAGTACTTGAAAAAAAGTATCGGTACTTGTACTCGGTCTCAAAAAAGTGGTATCGGGACAACCCTAATGTACAATGTGTGTGTTTCTGTAATATACAGTGGAACCTCGGTTTAAGAGTAACTTGGTTTGAGAGCGTTTTGATTTGCAAGCAACTTTTTTTTTTTTATTCTGACTCTGTTTGCGAGTGTTGACCCGCAAGACAAGCAGAATTCAAGCTAAATAGGCCTGGAGTACCTCATTTGGCAAATACAGTACTTATCTTAGAGGCGGAAATTGCTCTTTGCCCAAAGAACCTTCAACAAACTTTGAGGGAACCCCTAAGGTTTTACACAACCCTGGTTGAGAAAGGCTGACCTAGATACACATCCTCTGATATAAAGACATAGAAACAATGTATTCAGTCAGTGTGTGTTTCCTACAGATGGATCCAGTAATGGGAACCCACCAGAGAGATGTCCCCGTCCTCTGTATTCCCGGGACTCCACACAGGAACATCAGGAGATCCCTCAGGAGGATCAGGAAGAAGATCAGGTAGATAGAAACAAAGTTCTTGGATACATACTAATCTCTGAAAAGCAGAGCCCCGGGGAAAATGTTTGTGTTTAGTATTGGACAGAATGGAGAAGAATGAGAACCATTGTTGGAGTTTAATTGCTAATGCAGAAGAAATGCCAACACTATGGAAGGCGGTGAGAAGGCCTAAAGGGGTGTTCTGAACCAAGCTAAGTTGCTGCTACTACACAGAAGTTCGAGGATCTGTCAAAGGTACCTAAACCAGAAGACCAGTTGAACTACACCCCAAATCCTTTGGCATCCTAACCGCTTAACCACTTAACGCCCGCCGCACGACTATTTACGTCCACAAAATGGCACGGACAGGCAGAAGGGCATATATATACGTCCTTGCCTTTCTGCGGGTCGGGGGTCCGGTCGGGACCCCCCCCCCCCCGCTGCGTGCGGCAGGCGGATTCCCGCGGGGAGCGATCCGGGACGACGGTGCGGCTATTTGTTTCTAGCGATCGCTCCCCGGAGCTGAAGAACGGGGAGAGCCGTATGTAAACACGGCTTCCCCGTGCTTCACTGTGGCAGCGCATCGATCGAGTGATCCCTTTTATAGGGAGACTCGATCGATGACGTCAGTCCTGCAGCCACACACCCCTACAGTTGTAAACGCACACTAGGTGAACCCTAACTCCTACAGCGCCCCCTGTGGTTAACTCCCAAATTGCAACTGTCATTTTCACAATAAAGAATGCAATTTAAATGCATTTTTTGCTGTGAAAATGACAATGGTCCCAAAAATGTGTCAAAATTGTCCGAAGTGTCCGCCATAATGTCGCAGTCACGAAAAAAATCGCTGATCGCCGCCAATAGTAGTAAAAAAAAAATAATTAATGAAAATGCAAAAAAACTATCCCCTATTTTGTAAACGCTATAAATTTTGCGCAAACCAATCGATGAACACTTATTGCGATTTTTCTTTACCAAAAATATGTAGAAGAATACGTATCGGCCTAAACTGAGGAAAAAAAAAATGTTATATATGTTTTTGGGGGATATTTATTATAGCAAAAAGTAAAAAATATATATATTTTTCAAAATTGTTGCAATATTTTTGTTTATAGCGCAAAAAATAAAAACCGCAGAGGTGATCAAATACCACCAAAAGAAAGCTCTATTTGTGGGGAAAAAAGGACGCCAATTTTGTTTGGGAGCCACGTCGCACGACCGCGCAATTGTCTGTTAAAGCGACGCAGTGCCGAATTGTAAAAACGCCTTTGGGCATTTAGCAGCATATTGGTCCGGGGCTTAAGTGGTTAAGGACTGCCTAACGCCAATATCGCGCACGCGCCGCTGCGCTCGCGACCCGGTCCTGAGCTCCGTGACCGCGGGACCCGATCGCCGACGCTGTCCCGCGATCGGGTCACGGAGCTGAAGAATGGGCAGAGGCAAGTGTAAACAAACCTTCCCTGTTCTTCCTAGTGAGAGTGTCACTGATCGTCTGTTCCCTGTCATAGGGAACGACGATCAGCGACGTCACACGCCAAGCCACGCCCCCACATAGTAAGAATTACTAGGGCACACTTAACCCCATTCAGCGCCCCCTACAGGTTAACCCCTTCACTGCCCGTGTCATTTTTACAGTAATCAGTGCATTTTTATAGCACTGATCGCTGTAAAAATTACAATGGTCCCAAAATGGTGTCAAAAGTGTCCGATATGTCCGTCATAATGTCGCAGTCACGATAAAAATCGCTGATCGCCGCCATTACTAGTAAAAAATAAAATGTATTAATAAAAGTGCCATAAAACTATCCCCTATATTGTAGACACTATGGCCCAGATTCTCGTAGAATGGAGTAAATTTGGGCGGGGCGTAACGTATCTCATTTACGATACGCCGCCGCAAGTTTTTCATGCAAGTGCTTTATTCACAAAGCACTTGCGTGTAAAGTTGTGGCGGCGTAGCGTAAATCACCCGGCGCAAGCCCGCCTAATTCAAATTAGGCGGGTAGGGGGCGTGTAGCATTTAAATTAAGCGCGTTCCCGTGCCGAACGTACTGCGCATGCGCCGTCTGTAAAATATGCCAGGGTGCATTGCTCCAAATGACGTCGCAAGGACGTCATTGGTTTCGACGTGAACGTAAATGGCGTCCAGCCCCATTCACGGACGACTTAGGCAAACAACGTAAATTTTTAAATTTCGACGCGGGAACGACGGCCATACTTAACATTGATTGCGCCTCATATACCCAGGGGCAACTTTACGCTGGGACAAGCCTAACGTAAACGTCGTAACTTTACTGCGTCGGCCGTGCGTATGTTCGGGAATTCGCGAATCTAGCTAATTTGCATACTCGACGGGGAAAACGACGGAGGCGACACCTAGCGGCGAAAAAAAAAATTGCATTCAAGATCCGACGGCGTAAGAGCCTTACGCATGTCGGATCTAATGGATATCTATGCGTAACTGATTCTGAGAATCAGTCGCATAGATACGACGGCCCAGATTAGGACTTACGACGGCGTACATGGCGTTGCACTGTCGTAAGCCCTTTGAGAATCTGGGCCTATAACTTTTGCACAAAGCAATCAATAAAAGTTTATTGCGATTTTTTTTTTTTTACCAAAAATATGTAGAAGAATACGTATCGGCCTAAACTGAGGGAAAAAAAAGTTTTTTTATATATTTTTGGGGATATTTATTATAGCAAAAAGTAAAAAATATTGATTTTTTTTCAAAATTGTCGCTCTATTTTTGTTCATAGCGCAAAAAATAAAAATCGCAGAGGTGATCAAATACCACCAAAAGAAAGCTCTATTTGTGGGAAAAAAAGGACACCAATTTTGTTTGGTAAAAAAAATCGCAATAAGCGTTTATCGATCGGTTTGCGCAAAAGTTATAGCGTCTACGAAATAGGGGATAGAATTATGGCATTTTTATTATAATTTTTTTTTTTTACTAGTAATGGTGGCGATCTGCGATTTTTATCGCATTTGCAACTTTATGGCGGATACATCGGACAGTTTTGACAAATTTTTGGGACCATTGTCATTTTTACAGCGATCAGTGCTATAAAAATGCCCTGATTACTGTTAAGGGGTTAACCACTAGGTGGCGCTGAAGGGGTTAAGTGTGCCCTAGGGAGTGCTTCTAACTGTAGGGGGGATGGGCTGTGTGTGCCACGACAGTGATCTCCGCTTCCGATTACAGGAAGCTGTGGTCACTGTCCTGTCACTAGGAAGACTGGGGAAATGCTTGTTTACATCAGCATTTTCTCCTTCTTCCTCACCATGAGACGATCGCGTGTATGCCTGCGGACATCAAGTCCACGGGACCCGCGGTCGGATTCATGGAGCTCGCAGTGGGCGTGCGCGTCCACGATGCCGCTTCTTAAAGGGGACGTGTATATATACACGTTCTTTTGCCTGCCTGTGCCATTCTGCCGACGTATATCTGCGTGCGGCGGTCGGCAAGCAGTTAAGCTTAGAAAACGAAGGCTAGAAGCTGATTGGTTGCCATACATCTGCTCCAGATTCTGTCTGCCTCCATTTGAGTAAATTACCCTCCCCAATGTGTCTTATGCAGGTTGATGGCCTGATCATCAAAGTTGAAGAAGATGAGATGCTCATGATGGGGGAGGAGTCAGAGGAGGACGACGGAATTGTCATAATTAAAGAGGAGCAAATTCCTGTGGAGATCGGCACAGGTGAGTATATAATATAGCGTGAGTATATAAACCCATCCATTTTTTTAATAAAGATTTAGGGCCAGATCCAGAAAGAGAGTACGCCGGCGTATCTACTGATACGCCGGCGTACTTTCAAATTTCCCGCGTCGTATCTTTGTTTTGAATCCCCAAAACAAGATACAACGGCATCTCGATTAGATCCGACAGGCGTACGCCTTCGGATCTAAGATGCAATTCTTCGGCGTCCGCTGGGTGGCGTTCCCGTCGTTTTCCGCGTTGAGTATGCAAATTAGCTATTTTCGACGAACCACGAACGTACGAGCGGCCGTCGCATTCTTTTACGTCATCTCTAGTCGGCTTTTTTCGGCGTATAGTTAAAGCTGCTGTTTGGTGGCGTACTCAATGTTAAGTATGGCCGTCGTTCCCGCGTATAATTTTACATTTTTTTTTTTTCGTTTGCGTAAGTCGTCCGTGAATCGGGCTGGACGTAAATTTACGTCCACGTCAAAACAATGACGTCCTTGCGACGTCATTTAGCGCAATGCACGGCGGGAAATTTAGGGACGGCGCATGCGCAGTTCGTTCGGCGCGGGGACGCGCTTCATTTAAATGAAACACGCCCCCCCTACTCGCCGATTTGAATTAGGCGCCGTTACGCCGCGAGAGATACACTACGCCGCCGTAACTTACGGCGCGAATTCTTTCAGGATTCAAATAAAAAAAAAAGTAAGTTACGGCGGCGTAGCGTATCTCAGATACGCTGCGCCGGGGCAGATCTTTGTGGATCTGCCCCTATATATATAATATATTCTATGCGAACATGTCGGAGCTCATCCTTACTGTAGATCAAAGGGGGACATGCAAGGAAAATAAAAAACAGCATTTTAGCTTGCACATGATTGGATGATAAAATAAGCAGAGCTTCCCCTCATTTCAAATCTACCTCTCAGATTTACAGCGACTGCACTTCCAAGTGCACTTTCAGTGCAATTTGCACTTGTAGTGCAAAGTGGATTTGCCTTTCGTAAATAACCCCCCATTGAGCGGTTTATTTGGGGGCGTGTTGTTGTTTTACCCTGTTTAGAAGATCACATTGATATGATTCTGTATGTTTCCTGCAGATGAATCCAGTAAAAGAAATACCCCAGAGGGATCTCCTCCATTATCCTGGGATTCTACACAGGAAAAACACAAGATCCAACAGGACCCTCAGGTGGGTGAAAGTTATGGCTAATGACAGTAAAACTTTTATCTTATTCCACCCTCTTGGCCAGGGGTCTCCAAACTTGCTAAACAAAGAACCGGTTTACTGTCCTTCAAACTTTGGAGGGGCCGGACTCTGGCCATTCGGAGAAGAAAATGTCTTGGCATCAGTAAGAGTAAATAAGACTAAGGGCCATATTCTTAGAGATCTCCGGCGGCGTAACGTATGTCCTTTACGTTACTCCGCCGCAAGTTTAACTGGCAAGTGCCTGATTCCCAAACCACTTACCTGTAAACTTGCGGCGGCGTCGCGTAAAGTCCACCCGCGCAAGCACTCCTAATTCAAATGATCCTGGTAGGGGGCGTGGATCATTTAAATTAGGCGCGCTCCCGCGCCAATCGTAATGCGCATGCTCCGTCGGGTAAATTACCCGACGTGCATTGCGCTAAATGACGTCTCACGGACGTCATTTGTTTTGACGGTAACCTAAATGGCGTCCATCGCCATTCACGGACGACTTACGCAAACGACGTTAAATTTTCAAATTTCGCCGCGGGAACGACGGCCATACTTAACATTGAGTACGCCACCTAAGGGGGCATGTTTATCTTTACGCCGCGTATCGCTTACGGAAACGACGTAAAATCACTACGACGGGCAAGCGTACGTTAGAGAATCGGCGTGACTAGTCATTTGCATATTCTACGCTGACCGCAAAGGAAACGCCACCTAGCGTTCAGCGTAGATATTGCAGCCTAAGATACAACGGCGCAGGCCGTCGTATCTTAGGCATGTTTAAGTGTATCTCAGTTTGAGAATACACTTAAACATAGGACGGCCTTAGAATCGGACTTACGTCGGCGTATCTGCTGATACGCCGGCGTAAATTCTTTAAGAATATGGCCCTCTGTCTTGGGTATTAAGGGGAGAAATAGTGTCCCATCGTTGGTGTCAGTGGGAGGAATATTGCCCCATCATTGGTGTCAATGGGAGGAATATTGCCCCATCATTGGTGTCAGTGTGAGGAATATTGCCCCATCATTGGTGTCAGTGTGAGGAATATTGCCCCATCATTGGTGTCAGTGTGAGGAATAATGGTCCATTGTTGGTCTCTGTGGGGGGAAAAAAGTGCCTTGTATCAGAGGGAAGAATAGTGCTCCAAGGGCCAGGTAAAGTCAAGCAAAGGGCCACATCTGGCCCTCGGGCCGCAGTTTGGAGACCACTGCTCTTGGCAAAAACAAGAAAATTTGATATTTGTTTTTTTTTTTTTTTTTACCTTTACATCTGAAGCCCAAAGTATGAAACAGTTATGGAGAGAATTGATGGAGTATGTCAGAAATGCTAGGCATATGAAAAACATTATTTGATGGTTGGTTGGACATAGAGCTGCATGATTCTGGCTAAAATGAGAATTACTTTGCTTAGAAGCTAGATCACGATTCTCACGGCGTAACATTATTTTTCACATTAAACATAAAAATTGGGCTAACTTTATTGTTTCGTTATTTTTTTATTAAAGTGGTTGTAAACCCACTTTTTTGACTTTTGCCTACAGGTAAGCCTATAATAAGGCTTACCTGTAGGTATAAAGAATATCTCCTAAACCTGTACGGTTTAGGAGATATTCCCCTCGCAATGCGCCGCTGATTGCAGCGGCGCATGCGCAGGGGGGATCCTCGGCTGAAGGGCCGGCCCCCGCCAATCACAGCGCTGGAGCGGCGATACCGAGAAGACACGCTCGGCTCGGCGTGGACCAGGTAAGTTCCCTACCTCGATACCCCGAGGTAAGTATTTCATAATGAGCTAATATGCGGTGCATACTAGCTCATTATGGCTTTTGCCTTGCAGGGTTAAAAAAGAAAAAAAATGTATATGCCAGTTTACAACCGCTTTAATTGAAGTGTATTTTTTTTAGACATGTGCACATTTTGTTTTCGTTTTTTTCGTAAATTCTGAAATTTATCAATTCTAGAAATTCATAAATTCGGGAAATTCGAAAATTTCGAAATTCGTAAATTCGAAAATTAAATTTTAGAAATTTCCCATTTTCGAATCTTAGGCTAAAACACGACGACGTGCTGAAAAAAATGAAGTTCAATGCTTCCAAGCATGCGTCGACTTGATTCTGAGCATGCCCGGGTTTGGAACCGATGCTTTTGCGTAATAAACCATCGGTTTTGACCTATCGGTCAGGCGCCCATCGGTCCAATTTTAAAGCAAGTTCTCTGTTTTAGGACTGAAGGACTACAGACCGACGGGGCAGTTTGGACTGATGAAACTGAACTTCAGTCCGTTTTTATCGGTTTGGACTGATCGTGTGTACAAGGCATTCGATTTTCTAATTTTAGATTTTCTAATTTTGCGTTTGAAAGACCACTGTGCAAATACAGCGTGACATAAAATATTGCAACAATCGCCATTTTATTCCCTAGGGCGGTGGTTCTCAACGTTTTTAGTGCCGTGACCCCTTGATAAAATATCCCAAGTTGTGGGGACCCAGTAAAGTTATTTTCGTAGCGTGGGTTGTCAGTACCCAAGGAAAGACAAGTAGTTTGCGTCCCTAACCCACGGATATTTAGCGCTCTTTGAGTCCCTTCCACTTGTACAATATTAAAACCCCTTATGTTACATTTTAGGATGTACCACTCTCTCTCTTTGTTCTCCTTTCTTTCCCTTTTATCTTTCTCATTCCTAATTTCTTGTTTTTTTTCCCCATCGCTCTCTCTAGCCGTCTTTCTTGTTCTTTCTCTTATTCTTTCTCTCCCTTTTTCTTTGTTACTCCCCCTCTTTTCCTCTCCCTTCCATGTATTCTCTATTTCTATTCCTTCTCTTACACCTTGGGGGGGGCGGGAGGGAATGGGATGAGTGGCAGTGGTGCTGGTGGTGGGGTGTGATGAGTGGCAGTGCTGGTGGAGGGTGGAATCAGTGGCAGTACGTCATTTGCCTGACGAAGAGGTCCTGTGCGACCTCGAAACGTTGCTGTTTTGATCGCTTCTATGCATTAAAGAATTTCTGGACGTTTTTCTAAATGATCCTCGGTGTGCTGGCGAATATGTCTACATGATTTCCTTTCCGGTTCCCAGCTGGTAATCTCTTCAGCACCCTCTTTTCTTATCGGCCATTTTCCAGGAAGGTGTGCAATTGGAATATTTTTGAGTACTGGGGGGAGTTCTGATCAGCCAACTAAGGTGTCCTTGAAGGCGTATGCCTTCGAATCCCACGCCAAGCTGGCGCAGCGTTGGGGGCACTGGCTTGCTGAATTCAATGCTTGCCTCTCTGCGCTGCGTTGGCGTAGCGTACATTGGTTACTCTACGGCGGCGTAATGTGCGCCTTGCTCTCTGTGAATCTCGGCCAACGTTGTTAAAAACTTGGCAGACTGCCAGAGTGAGCAGAGGACTCTCTATACTTGTTACATGAAAGAATCGGGAAACTCTATAATAGAAGGGGGGGGGGGGGGGTGGGTTTGAACCGAGATCGAGATTTTTTAACAATTAATTGTGTAGCTCTAATTGGACAGAAGGAACAGTCACTGAACTGTTTGGTATATGAGGTGATTGTATATTGACTTAATTTGTCCCTGGCCAAACTTTCCGCTAGTGGTTCTAACCACTAAAAATATTCTGTTAGTCATAGTTTGTATAGTTTACTATATGTGTTGTTTTGTGCCATTCAGGTTAACAATTTTATAAATGTTAAAGCGGAACCAGGGAGCCATGAAGAGAAGGATGTGAAGGGCAATGAGTCATGTATGGAGGAGGAAATCCCTCCAGAGATCAGCACAGGTGAGTGATAAACACTAAATCCAGAGAAGAGTCCCAGATCCTCCTTGTTCAGTCACTACAACAATCTCTTATTCTTTTTAAAGGCGCCCCAAACAAAAAAAAACTGCAAAAACACACTTGACTCAGTGCCAAAAAAGACAAATAAGCTACTTTGGTGCCAAACGCGTTGCGTCCCTCAGGTGTGAATGCAATCTCAATCCAGAGAAGAGTCCCAGATTCTCCTTGTTCAGTCACTACAACAATCTCTTCTTCTCCCCTCCCCCTCCTCTGTCAGTAGACAGTAATGGGGAGACAGTATGTGCCCAGTGGGGGGGTCAGGAGCCATCAGCCTCTATTAGACTCTGGCTCTGTACCTCACGTTATGCCAATACATTGGCTGTACTGTTCATTTGTACATGATACAATTTTGGGATGGAGGTGTTTGGGGTCCCCCTGTAGTGCAGCTTGCTTAAGTTCCATGATGGGTCTTTTCCTTTCCTGCCTTCATAGATCAGTGCATGTGATACTTATGTTTTTTTTTGTTTTCACAGTGCCTGGAGACACATTGGAGGGGAATTTCAAAGTTGAAGAGGATGAAGTAAGATGTGTGAAGATCGAAGGTGATGAAATTGGTGTAGAGATCAGCACAGGTGAGCAATTGTTTTGCGTCTATTTGCGTCCAAAGGTACATGGGATTTATTAGATTTTTTTAATAAATGTGCAAAGATTTCAAACAAACTTTTTTCGCATTGATGTCACCTCATGTCATTATGGGGTATTGTTTGTAGAAATTTGAAGAAAATAATAAATTTAATCCATTTTGGAATAAGGCTGTAACAGAACAAAATGTGTAAAAAGTGAATCGCTGTGAATACTTTCCGATTCTCCTTGTTCAGTCACTACAACAATCTCTTCTTCTCCCCCCTCCTCTGTCAGTAGACAGTAATATGCCAGTGGCGGTGCGTCGATAGTGGGCCCCCTCTCTTCTGCACCGCCACTGAAGTCAACAAATGTATTGTCGCTGCTGTCGCTGCCGCCCACTATTCAGATGGCCGGCCCCCTGGTGAGCGCCGGCCATCTGAATAACAGCAGTTGGTTGGCTTTGGAAGTGTCTATCAGAGCCAGCCTGTGGGCTGTAATCGGCTTCCAAATAGTTAACCAGGGGACGCACAGGGTGTGCGTTCCCTGGTTAACACTGACAACCGTCTCAGCCAATCGGGTTCACCGGGTCTGGTTACCGGTAACCTGATTGGCTGAAGCGTCATCAAGGGTGGGAGAAGACATCGAGGGACAGTGGAGGGAGGTTGGCTGACACGAGAAAGGTAAGTGCCGGGCCGGGGGGCAGATCTGGTGGTATTTGAGGGGGCAATCTGGCAGCATTTTACAGGGCAAACTGGTGGTTTTTGAGGGGGAAAACTGGCGGCAATTGATGGGCACAGTGGCGACAATTGATGGCATGGCACAGTGGCGACAATTGATGGGTACAGTGGCTGCGTTTGGCATGGCACAGTGGTGACAATTGATGGCACAGTGGCTGCGTTTGATGGCATGGCACAGTGGCGACAATTGATGGCACAGTGGTGACAATTGATGGGCACAGTGGCTGCATTTGATGGCACAGTGGCTGCGTTTGATGGGCACAGTGGCTGCGTTTGATGGGCACAGTGGCTGCGTTTGATGGGCACATTGGCTGTGTTTGATGGGCACAGTGGTTGCAATTGATTGGCACAGTGGTGGCAATTGATGGGCACAGTAGCTGCGTTTGATGGGCACAGTGAGGCTGCAATTGTTTTTTTTTTGTTTGTTTGCACCCCCCCCCCCCCCCCCCCCCAAAATTTTGAGCATCACCTGCCACTGGTATGTGGCCAGTGGTGGAGTCAGGAGCCATCAGCCTCTATTAGACTCCGGCTCTCCTCCTCACCTCATGTCATTGTGTGTTACCAGCCAAGAGTGGAAGAGAAACCGTACGACCCAACCTAAGACATCAAAGTGAGATTATTTTTGTATCGATAGTAAAATTTTCTGTGGATGGACACAGCTTTTATTTTTTTTTGTTTCCACAATATACGGTAGCATATTTTCTCTGTCATGGTCTGTTGCTCTTCTCCTCTACCTGTTGCTTGGTCACGTACTGATTGGTGTTTTCAGGAGGACATTAGTCATAAGGTAGGGATAACTCTTCTCCAATCTTCACAGGTTCCTACAGAGTCCCTGGATTAACTCACCAAGAAAGAGATTTCATAATGCTTTATAAAATAATTAGGGTTGTCCCGATACCGATACCAGTATAGGTATCGGGACCGATACCGAGTATTTGCGGGAGTACTTGTACTCCCGCAAATGCCCCCGATGCCTAAATAGAATACTTAGCCCCCCCGCCGCCGCCGCTGCTTAGTTAATACGGGCGGGGAACATTACAGCTTTCATTTAAATAGCTGTAGTGTTTCCCGCTGCGCCGCGTATAGACACTCCCCCTTGCTCAGAATTGTCCAATCCCGCGCAAGGGGGAGTGTCTATACGCGGCGCGGCACACTACAGCTATTCAAATGAAAGCTGTAATGTTCCCCGCCCGTATTAACTAGGCGGCGGCGGCAGCAGCGTTGCGGCGGCATCTAGGTATGGGGGACATGGCTGCATATATGGGGGATATGGGGGACATGGCTGCATATATGGGGGACATGGCTGCATCTATGGGGGGGACATGGCTGCATATATGGGGGGGGGACATGGCTGCATATATGGGGGGGGGACATGGCTGCATATATGGGGGACATGGCTGCATATATGGGGGACATGGCTGCATATATGGGGGGGGACATGGCTGCAGATATGGGGGACATGGCTGCATATATGGGGGACATGGCTGCATATATGGGGGGACATGGCTGCATATATGGGGGGACATGGCTGCATATGTGGGGGGACATGGCTGCATATGTGGGGGGACATGGCTGCATATGTGGGGGGACAGGGCTGCATATGTGTGGGGACATGGCTGCATATGTGTGGGGACATGGCTGCATATGTGTGGGGACATGGCTGCATATGTGTGGGGACAAGGCTGCATATGTGTGGGGACATGGCTGCATATGTGGGGGGACATGGCTGCATTCGTGGGGGGACATGGCTGCATTTGTGGGGGGACATGGCTGCATTTGGGGACACATTTAAAAAAAAGTATCGGTATTCAGTATCGGCGAGTACTTGAAAAAAAGTATCGGTACTCGTACTCGGTCCTAAAAAAGTGGTATCGGGACAACCCTAAAAATAATCCACCTTTTTGTTATTGTGTGGGGCTGCTGCTTTTCTCTCTCTTAGCATAAAAATGCAGGTCTATCTTGTTAGGTCTTATGTTCTTCTGTTTCGTTAGACCTGGGTTTCTCTTGTGACATTTCCTTTATTTTGGATTTCCTACAGATGGACGATACAGAAGGTACAATGGTTCCTCTCCAGATGATGAAATGGATGACAGCTCACCAGATTCCCCAGGAGAAAACCCCACAGACCCAAATCTCCATTCAGTACTTTATCATGCCAGTCCATCTTCTGATCCTTCCACCCATGAAGGGACTTTCCCCAATCCTGCAGAGATCACAGCTCATTATACATCTGGTAGGTTTCCTAAAAAGGTCCCATGTCCAGAGTGTGGTAAATTTTTTACTTGGAAGTCGAGCCTGGTCAAGCATCAGAGGTCTCACACTGGTGAGAAGCCATATTCATGTTCAGAATGCGGGAAATGCTTTGCGTACAAACCGGACCTTGCCGTACATGAAAGGGCCCACAGAGGCGAGAGGCCTTTCACTTGCTCTGAGTGCGGCAAATGCTTTGCTAAGAAATTTTGCCTGGTTCAACACCAGAGAACTCACACAGCGGAGAAGCCCTATTCCTGTCCCGAGTGCGGGAAATGTTTCATGACAAAGGCTTGCCTTTTCCAACATCAGAGGTCTCACAGCGAGGAGAAGCGGTATTCATGTTTAGAGTGTGGGAAGTGCTTCAGACACAACTCGGATCTCCTCAAACATCGCAGAACTCATACAGGGGAAAAGCCTTATTCCTGTACTGAATGTGGAAAAGGCTTTTCGGTGAAGGCAACTCTTGTTCACCATCAGAGAAGGCACAGAGGGGAGAAACCTTATTCATGTCCAGAGTGCGGGAAATGCTTTGTGCAGAAGTCGGACCTGGATAGACATCATCTCATTCACACTGGTGAGCGACCGTTCTCTTGCCTTGAATGTGGAAAGTGTTTTACACAAAGGTCGACTCTGGTGGAGCACCGTAGAATCCACTCAGGAGAGAAGCCCTATGCCTGTACTGAGTGCGGGAAATGCTTTGCTCAAAGAGGACAACTTGTTGCACATGAACGGATTCATGAACGCAAAGCTACTTTTACTGTATAGTCTAAAAGGGGAGAACATTTAGTTTGCTATTTTTCTGTTCCAGACCATCAATGACAGGAAAAAAATACTGTATTTATCGGGGTATTGCGCGCTCCGGCGTATAGCGCGCACCCCTAAAGTGGACCCGCATTCCTGTGGAAAAAATATTTTTTTTACTTACAGTTTTGGTGTCTTGCGTGGCGTCCATCGGCGGCCTCGTCGGGTCCGGCGTCCGTCTGCGACTTCGGGTGTCCTCTTCGTCGGGTCCGGCGTCCTTCTGCGCCGAGTTTGAATACTGCGCCGGCATATACCGAGCGCAGTACACTCGTGTATAGTCGGGCAGGCTCGGCTACTCTCGCGCTCACGTCCTGGACGTGAGCGCGAGAGGAGCCGAGCCTGCCCGACTATACACGAATGTACTGCGCTCAGTATATGCCGGCGCAGTACACTCGTGTATAGTCGGGCAGGTTCGGCTCCTCTCGCGCTCACGTCCTGTACGTCCAGGACGTGAGCGCGACAGGAGCCGAGCCTGCCCGACTATACACTAATGTACTGCGCTCAGTATATGCCGGCGCAGTACACTCGGGTATAGTCGGGCAGGCTCGGCTCCTCTCGCGCTCACGTCCTGTACGTCCAGGACGTGAGCACGACAGGAGCCGAGACTGCCCGACTATACACGAGTGTACTGCGCTCAGTATATGCCGGCGCAGTACCCTCGTGTATAGTCGGGCAGGTTCGGCTACTCTCGCGCTCACGTCCTGTACGTCCAGGACGTGAGCGCGAGAGGAGCCGAGACTGCCCGACTATACACGAGTGTACTGAGCTCGGTATATGCCGGCGCAGTATTCAAACTCGGCGCGGGAAAGCGGGTATCGGCGTATATCGCGCACCCACAATTTTGCCCTGCAAGACTGGATGTGGTCTACTATTTTATCATGGTTATGTAATAGTTTCGTTTTTTCGAGATGTGCAAAGAGAGATCACACAAAGAATTGCGAATACACATAGCTAGATTCAGGTAGATTGCGGCAACTTTAAGACGGCGTAGCGTATCGTATTTACGCTACGCCACCTTAAGTCAGAGAGGCAAGCACTGTATTCTCAAAGTACTTGCCTCCTAACTAACGGCGGCGTAGCGTAAATGCGGCGGGCGCAAGCGAGCCTAATTCAAAATAGGCTGAGGGGGCGTGTTTTATGATAATTTTGTTTGACCTGACGCGATTGACGTTTTTTTGGACCGCCTACATTTCCCAGTGTGCATTGCGGCAACGTACGCAGTACGGGCCTATTGATTTCGACGTGGACGTAAATGAAGTAAATCCCTATTTACGGACGACTTACGCAAACGACGTAAAATTTTTCAATTTCGAAGCGGGAACGGCGGCCATACTTTAACATTACTATTCCAACTACTTGATGGAATAACTTTAGGCCTGATAAAGCGTTATGTAAACGGCGTATCTGTACTGCGTCGGCCGGGCGTACGTTCGTGAATAGGCGTATCTAGCGATTTACATATTCTACGCCGACCGCAATGGAAGCGCCACCTAGCGGCCAGCCTAAATATTGCACCCTAAGATAGGACGGCGCAGCTGACCTCTAGTCTCTGCCCTCCAACCATCCTGTGAACTGAATGGGCGGCTGTGAAGAGGCTGAGTGGGTGGCCACGGGCTCCAGGAACAGCCCAACTGGGCAGACACGAAAAGGCTGGGAAAGCAGCGTGGGTTAATGTTTAATAGGAACTATCTTGAATTGGTCACATGACCAGATCTACTGTAGGTGGTTGGTTAACCATCCTACTACCACTACTGGTACTGCTTGGATCAGTTACGTTGGTGCCAAAAATGTAATAATGTGAAAAGGCAAAGAGAAAAAAAAACATTAAAATGTACCGGAATTACATTCTCTTTTCCTCTTTGTAAATAAAAAAAGACTACCGTATGTATCGGCGTATAACACGCAGTCTGGCCCAGATTCTCAAAGGACTTACGATGGCGCAGCGCCATGTACGCCGTCGTAAGTCCTAATCTGACCCGTCGTATCTATGTGACTGATTCTTAGAATCAGTTACGCATATATATCCATTAGATCCGACAGGCGTAAGTCTCTTACGCCGTCGGATCTAAACTGCATTTTTTTTTCGACCGCTAGGTGGCGCTTCCGTCAAATTCCGCGTTGAGTATGCAAATTAGCTAGATACGCGAATTCCCGAACGTACGCGCGGCCGACGCAGTAAAGTTACGACGTTTACGTTAGGCTTTTCCCGGCGTAATGTTGCCCCTGCTATATGGTGGCATAAGTGCGGCGCAACAATGTTAAGTATGGCCGTCGTTCCCACGTCGAAATTTGAAAAAGTTACGTCGTTTAAGTCGTCCGTGAATGGGGCTGGACATCATTTACGTTCACGTCGAAACCAATGACGTCCTTGCGGCGTACTTTGGAGCAATGCACACTGGTAAATTCCACGGACGGCGCATGCGCCTTTCCGAAAAGACGTCAATCACATCGAGTCACAGTAGTTTTTCATAAAACACGCCCCCCTGATCCAAATTTAAATTAGGCGGGCTTACGCCAGCCGAATTACGCTACGCCGCCGCAACTTACGGAGCAAGTGCTTTGAGAATACAGCACTTGCCCATCTAAGTTGCGGAGGCGTAACGTAAATCGGATACGTTACGCCGCCGCAAGGATACGCCGTTCTACAAGAATCTGGCCCTCTAACTTTTAGAGGGAAGTTTCAGGAAAAAAACTTTCCACAGCCCCCTGCGTATAACACGCAGGCACAGTTTACCCTCTATCTTCAGGGTAAAAAAGTGAGTGTTATACGCCAATAAATACAGTATATACACGTATTGTACTGATGGAACCTGGTCACTGTGCTTGACGTGCAAAATGATTGTTATTTTGAGATTCAGATGTATCTGAATATTCTAGGGCTGTTACTGATTAAAATTTTCGTGTTCGATTAATCGATTTTTTTTTAATCGACTAATTTTGATTAATTATAACGCACATACAGATCCAACTACTTTTAGCTGATCTCCTTGCAGGCTGATTCCCAGTGCAGCTACCAACCACTGGAAAAATGGATAGCAGGATACAAAAAACACACAAAGGCAGCGCTCGATGGGAATAGCATTAAAACTTTTATATAGCCAGATCCACAAAGAGTTACGCTGGCGTATCAGTAGATACGCCGTCGTAACTCGGAATCTAAGCCGTCGTATGATTAAGTGTATGCTCAAACTGAGATACACCTAAACCTAGCTAAGATACGACGGCCTGCGCCGTCGTAGCTTAGCTGTCTAGTTCCACCGGCCGCTAGGGGCGTGAACGCTGATTTACGCCTAGAATGCGTAAATCAGCGAGATACGCCGATTCACGAACGTACGTGCGCCCGTCGCAGTAAAGATACGCCGTTTACGTAAGGCGTTTTCCGGCGTAAAGTTAGTCGAACAAATAGCTGGCCTAGTCAATGTTAAGTGTGGCCGTCGTTCCCGCATCGAAATTTGAAAATTTTACGTCGTTTGCGTAAGTCGTCCGTGAATGGGGCTGGACGTAATTTACATTCACGTCGAAACCAATATGTCCTTGCGGCGTACTTTGGAGCAATGCACACTGGGATATGTCCACGGACGGTGCATGCGCCGTTCGTAAAAAACGTCAATCACGTCGGGTCACGAGTAATTTACATAAAACATGCCCCCCTGTTCCTCATTTGAATTAGGCGCGCTTACGCCGGCCCATTCACGCTACGCCGCCGTAACTTAGGAGGCAAGTGCTTTGTGAATAAAGCACTTGCCTCTCTAAATTACGGCGGCGTAGCGTATATGCGATACGCTACGCCGCCGCAAAAGTAAGCCAGTCTATCTGAATCTGGCTAAGTAGGTAACAAAATAAATATTGCACTGGAGATAAAATCGATGTAGCTACATAAACTGTAAAAATGGTGCGAGTAATACCAAACAGTAGCAAAAGCAGTCATAAAAACATGTAGCTAAGTATGATACTGGTATAAAAATGTGTACAACGATACCACTGCTGAATCCAGATAAGGAGGGGTTAACATCAGTCCGTCGGCATGTAGATGTCCTGTGAAGGGAACTATCACAACTCCCAGTGGATGGTTGTAGAATCCCAGGTTGATAGAGGGAAGTGTAACAGCCCTTGCGTGTGGCAGATAGTAAGGTCCCGCCGGCATGCAGATATGAAGGCGCAGCAAAGGAGCCCTTCAGATGGACACGGCAACCCCCGCCGGTGTCCGCGACGTCACCGGATATCCGACGGAACTCCCTGAAGACCCGGAAGTCGGCGGAGAGTACCGATCAAAAGAATTTTAATCGATCAAAAAAATTTACGATTAATCGAGGAATTAATAGTTCATTTCCACATCCCTAGAATATTCGAATCACAATAGTGACGAATTTCGAAGAATACAAAATAAATTCTAACAAAACAACAAATTCATTCGGATGACATGATGCGATGGTTTAAGCCTTTTGTTAATGTTTGAAGCATCCAAACATAAGGGGCCAGATTCACAGAGCGAGTACGCCGGCGTATCTACTGATACCCCGGCGTACTTTCAAATTTCCCGCGTCGTATCTTTAGTTTGAATTCTCAAACCAAGATACGACGGCATCTGGGTTTGATCTGACAGGCGTACGGCTTTGTACGCCTTCCGATTGTAGATGCAATACTTCGGCGTCCGCTGGGTGGAGTTTGCGTTGTTTTCCGCGTAGGGTATGCTAATTAGCTATTTCCGACGATCCACGAACGTACGCGCGGCCGTCGCATTCTCTTACGTTGTCTCTAGTCGGCTTTTTCCGGCGTATAGTTAAAGCTGGTATTTTGCGGCGTATAGATAGACTTGCCATGTTAAGTATGGCCGTCGTTCCCGCGTCGAAATTTGAAAAAAAAAATTTGTTGCGTAAGTCGTCCGTGAATAGGGATGGACGTAATTCACGTCTAAGTTAAAAAAAATGATGTCGTTGCAACGTCATTTAGCGCAATGCACGGCAGGAAATTTCGAAACGGAGCATGCGCAGTTCATTCGGCGCGGGGACGTGCTTCATTTAAATGAATCACGCCCCCTAATCGCCGATTTGAATTCCACCGCCAAAGATACACTACTTACGGCGCAAATTCGTTGTGGATTTGAAACAAAGCCAAGTAAGTTACGGCGGCGTAGCGTATCTTAGATACGCTGCGCCGGTGCCGATCTATGTGGATCTGGCCCAAGGTAACTACATAATGAATAATCCAAATGGATTCAGATCCATTTCGTTTTTATTAGTGCTGCGCGCAATCTGATACTAACTGACACCAAGTGGTAACTGACTAATTGCCACTGACATCGCCACTAATACAGTGATCAGTGCTAATAATATACACTGTCACTGTACTAATGACACTGGCTGGCAAGGGGTAAACATCTCGGGTGATCAAGGGATTAAATGTGTGCTGCTTTTTACTAAATATCTCTGTTTCTTATCCCTGCCTTGGAGGGATGAGAAACAGAGAGATCGTTCCCTCTGTACAGATCCCTGTGTTGATTGTAAACACAGGGCTGTGATTGGACACAGATGATCAGCAGGTCCTGCCCATGATTAATTGGCTGGGTTGCGCTGACTGAGTCCTGCTGTGTTCAATCACGGGCAGAGGTGCTGCCCTGAACCCGGAAGTGTGCGTGACATACAGGTAAGTTACGTTCCTGTATGAGCCACCCTGCCACAATATATGTACTGCAGCGGGTCAGCAAGGGGTTAAAGTATCCAGTATTCATAAAGTAACAAAAAACAAAGGTCTACATATACAATGCAGCAAGTGCATAAACAACAAAAATTGCAAAATTGGCCAGGCAGGGATGTCAGATATCAAAAAAGCCAAGAAAACGTCTAGTAGATATTAGGAAACGGAAACATACTTGAAAAGCATGGCCCAGATTCCCAAAGCACTTACACCGACCTATAACAAGTTACGCCGACGTAAGTTCAAATGTGCGCCGTCGTATCTGTGCGCCAGACCCACAAACTAATATGCGCCTAAAAACAGGCTACACCCCGCCGACGTATCTTGCTTACGCCGGCGTAGGGTGGGCGCACATTTAGGCTGGGAGCATGGTGCCGCTCCCATTGATTAGCCATGCAAATGAGGGAAATACGGCGATTCACAAACGTGCGTGTGCCCGGCGAATGCTACGCGAGATGCGCGTAAGTTGTAAGTCCGGCATAAAGTTATTCCTCATAAAGGAGGTGCAACCCAGCAACAGACATGCTCAGGTCTGCACCAGGGAACACAAGCCGGCGTATTGTGCGTTGGACGTGTGTCTGGCTGGGCGTACGTTATGTTCACGGCGTACGCAGTGATCCGGCGTAGCTTAGGCAGTTTTGCCGGCGTGGTTGTGAGCAGGCGCATAGGGGTGCGTCCACGTCACGGCGCATGCCCAGTTCGTAATAGGTACCTGTCTGGCGCTCGGCCCATCATTTGCATGGGGTCACGCCTCATTTGCATGGGTTCACGCCCACTTCCACCTACGCCGATGTGCGCCTTCGAAACCCACGCCACGCTGGCGCAGTGTTGGGAGCACTGGCTTGCTGAATGCAATGCTTGCCTCTCTGCACTGCGTTGGTGTAGCGTACAGTGTGTGCTCTATGGCGGCGTAATGTGCGCCCTGCTCTCTGTGAATCTGGGCCTATGACTGCGGAGATTATGATGAGTTTTCATGTTAGACAAGCAAGTGGGGGGGGGGGGGGGGGGGTAGTCGATTGAAAAGGGGGGGGGGGAGTGGGGTGAACTTACACTGGGTGCCAGAACCGAAGAGGGCTTTACCCTCGTCTGAGGGAAAATAGCTACAAGTTTTGGGGGGGGCGGGGGTGGCCTGGATGGGCATGTGAGCGGACGTGATGCACAAAGCTCCCACATCTGATCCTCAGTCTTTGATCCGCTCGGGCTCTGCACCCATCTGTTGGCCCACAATCCAAGTTTTGGAGTAGCTTCATGTTTATTTTGAGCAGATAATACCAAGTCTTCCATTGTATTCAGTTCCTCGACTTGTGAGCCATAAAGAAAAAAAGAGGAATTTGGGTCTTTCCATCTCGGTGCGATGCTTGATTTAGCGGCATTAATGAGGTAACGTAGGATCGATTTTTTTTTTTGCTATGTTTTCTCGGGAATATATGAGGAAGGATGGGTCCTCCTTGAGGTTGTAATCAGTACATTTTTGTGAGATTCGACACACTTTTTTAGAAGTGTTCCAGTTTCGGGCAAGACCAAAAAATGTGTAGCAAAGTTCCCCTTTCTCCCTGGCATCTCCGACAGCGGTCTGATACAGTGGGGAGGTACCGTATTTATCGGCGTATACCGCGCACTATTTTGCCCTGAAAATCAGGGCAAAATCGTGGGTGCGCGATATACGCCGATACCCGCTTTCCCGCCACGAGTTTGAATACTGCGCCGGCATATACCGAGCGCAGTACACTCATGTATCTTCGGGCAGTCTCGGCGCCTCTCGTACTGACGTCCTGAGCATACAGGACGTCAGCGCGAGAGTTGCCGAGCCTGCCCGACGATACACGAGTGTACTGCGCTCGGTATATGTCGGCACAGTATTCAAACTCGGCGCGGGAAACGAGCGGGCAGGACGCCGCAGAAGGACGCCGGACCCGACGAAGAGGATACCCGAAGCCGCAGACGGACGCCGGACCCGACGAGGCCGCCGATGGACGCCGCGCAAGACACCAAAACTGTAAGTACAAAACATCTTTTTTTCCACAGGAATTCGGGCAACTTTAGGGGTGCGCGCTATACCCCGATAAATACGGTATGTATGGAGCACCGTTGGTGTGCAGTACCACTGTGTGAGGACTTTGAAGTTGTTTTCTTGAGCAGATGGATGATTTTACCGTGAACCAAAGAATATGCCTATGTTGGGATGGGAAGACTCCCATTTTTGTAGAATGCCATCATCTATGCCTACAAAGAGTAGGTATGCTTGGGCGCTGGGGCAGAGAGATCACTGAGATACTGTGTCGCCTCTGTTTGCTTTTGCGGCAACACCTGTACACACTATAAGTCCCATGACACACAGGGACATCAATGACAGTGGGTATAGATGTCATGCAGGCACAGATGGGTGGGGCCGGGAGTATCCTGGTCTGTCAATTAACCTTAGCAAGTAAAGGATGGCCAAGACAGACCAGGTTTCTTCCTATGCAGTGAGCGGCAATGCAATTATGTTGCTATTAGCTCATTAGAGATATGGAATCATTATGACTACAATTAGCAGAGTTGTCAGATTTATGGTTCTTTTGACGTAGTATAAATGAAAGCTATTACAATTTTTTTAATTGGCACTGCTGACCAACTCATGATTTAAAACTAAACCACTGACATAAATGTTAAGGGACTTAACATAATAATACCTACTGGGAGGAAGTTACAGGTGGTCCCGGAGAAGGAAAGAGCATTGTAGACCCTGGGAAATCAGAGGGCATTGTAGACCCTAGAGAAGGAGAGGGCATAGTAGGCCTGTAGAAGGAGAGGGCATAGTAGGTCTGGAAGGAGAGGGCATAGTAGGCCTGGAGAAAGAGAGAGCAAAGTAGACCCCTGGGAAGGAGAGGGCATAGTAGGCCCCGGGAAGGAGAGGGCATAGTAGGCCCCTGGGAAAGAGAGGACATAGTAGGCCCCGGGAAAGGAGATAGCATAGTACGCCCTTGGGAAGGAGAGGGCATAGTATGCCCTTGGGAAGGAGAGGGCATAGTATGCCCATGGGAAGGAGAGGGCATAGTAGGCCCCTGGGAAGGAGAGGGCATAGTAGGCCTCTGGGAAGGAGAGGGCATAGTAAGCCCCTGAGAAGGAGAGGGCATAGTAAGCCCCGGGTAAGAGAGGGCATAGTAGGCCCCGGGAAAGGAGAGAGCATTGTATGCCCTTGGGAAGGAGAGGGCATAGTAGACCCTGGGAAGGAGATTACATAGTAGGCCCCTGGGAAGGAGAGGGCAAAGTAAGCCCTGGGATGGAGAGGGCATAGTAGGCACCAGGAAAGGAGAGGGCATAGTAGGCCCCTGGGAAGGAGAGGGCATAGTAGGCCCCTGGGAAGGTCAAGGAGAGGGCATAGTAGGCCCCTGGGAAGCAGAGGGCATAATAGGCCCATGGGAAGGAGAGGGCATAGTAAGCCCCGGGAAAGAGAGGGCATAGTAGGCCCCGGGAAAGGAGATAGCATAGTTTCCCCTGGGAAGGAGAGGGCATAGTAGACCCTGGGAAGGAGATAGCATAGTATGCCCTTGGGAAGGAGAGGGCATAGTAGGCCCCGGGAAGGAGAGGGCATAGTAGGCCCCTGGAAAGGAGAGGGCATAGTAGGCCCCTGGGAAGGAGAGGGTATAGCAGGTCCCTGGGAAGGAGAGGGCATAGTAGGCCCCTGGGAAGGAGAGGGTATAGTAGGTCCCCGGAAAGGAGAGGGTATAGTAAGCCCCGGGAAGGAGAGGATATAGTAAGCCCCGGGAAGGAGAGGGCATAGTAAGCCCCGGGAAAGAGAGGGCATAGTAGGCACCAGGAAAGGAGATAGCATAGTAAGCCCTTGGGAAAGAGAGGGCATAGTAGACCCTGGGACGTTCTGGAAAGTCCTGCAAGCAGCATCTTTGGGATGCCCTGCCCATTGAAATGAATGGGCAGCACTGCAACGCGGTATATATATAAAATGTATATATTATTATTAATAAATGAATTGTTCTTAATATGTGGTAAAACATTGTAAAAAATTAATGACAATTATTATTATTTAGAAGTAATAATCTAAAATAAAATGTTCTTGCTAGCTGGTATTTTTGTGTACAGATATTATTACGATTATTATTTGAAAACAGTAACAATAAAATGCTCTTAAATATAGGAAATTTGCATCCATTTTTTTATTATTATTTAACAATGATACTACTATAAAAAAATATATATTAACCATAAAGAAAAATATGTTATTATTATTTGTTTTATTGTATTGTTTATTATAGCACTCTTCCTACTTCCTCCCTATGGCTCTAACACTTCTGCTGTTTGCGTTCCACTGCTGCCCAGCTGCTTCCTAGTTGCCAGACGAATGATTGGATAATTTTCTAGAGGCAGTGCCTTTTCCCAGAGCCAACCAATAGAGCGTGTGACCATCTGCCGTGACGGAACGTCACTTCCTTTACAGGTTTTGACGGGTCGCATAATCTGACGGAACACCGTGCAAGAGCTGAAAGTGTCCCTTAGTGCAGGGATGGCTGCAGCCATTTTGTTGTAGTTCACTAATTAGTGTTTTTGTTTAATACCGGAGCTGTAAAGAGTTTTGTTTGTAAATAGACCATAGCCTTTGCGTTTTGCAAAATGTATGATTCTATATATTAAAATCTAAATAATTTAGTGCTTTGCTTGAAGTGTCCTCTGTTCTGGAGGCCATTTTGTTGAAGTCCACAGGAGAAAACAGGAAGGAGCTTTAAAAGGGTCAGAATGTGCTTGGTGGTGTGCCCAGTGAGGAGGTAAGCATATCTTATTATTGTACCCACTTCTAATGAAAGGGACCCTGCACTGATAGAAGTTTTGAACCTGCCATCTTTGAACTCCATTTAATTCTGTATGATTCCTGTGCCCATAGACTCATTTAAACGCTCCCTTAGTCTATATCTGTTCCAGGTCTGTGACTTAGAAAGCCCTGAAGCCTTTGGATCAACATGAATACCGGGAGCGTCATTCCGGAGAGGCTGGCTTACTTATTTTGCTTATAGTGGAGAGGCAGCTTCCTTGACATTGTCTATTGCACCAATTGGTACACGACCATCGGGCGCACTCTACATTACCCATGACAACCAATCAGAACCTTCATATGACTCTCACACCAATTTCACAAGAGCCATTACTCAACCTGATTGTTTGACAACGGTAACAGTGCACAGGAGTTAGGGAGATACAGTTTGGGGGGGGTTCAAGGAGACACAAATGAGGGCGTTCGAGGAGACGTGACTGGGGGGCGTTCAAGGAGACGTGACTGGGGGGCGTTCAAGGAGACGTGACTGGGGGGTGTTCAAGGAGACGTGACTGGGGGGCATTCAAGGAGACGTGACTGCAGGGGCGTTCGAGGTGACGTGACTGGGGGGGGCGTTCGAGGAGATGTGACTGGGGGGGGCGTTCGAGGAGACGTGACTGGGGGGGCGTTCGAGGAGACGTGACTGGGGGGGGGGGCGTTCGAGGAGACGTGACTGGGGGGGGGGGCGTTCGAGGAGACGTGACTGGGGGGGGGCGTTCGAGGAGATGTGACTGGGGGGGGCGTTCGAGGAGACGTGACTGGGGGGGAGTTCATTGAGACACTAATGACGGCGTTCAAGGAGACATGATTGTCAAGGAGTTCGAGACTCTAATAGGGGAGTTTAAGGAAACATTATTGGGGAGATTCAAGGAGGTATCACTGGGGAAGTTCATGAAGACATAATTAGTTGGAATTCAAGGAAGCACGATTGGGGAAAGGGAGTTCAAGGAGGCACGATTGGGGGAGATTCAAGGAAGCATGATTGGGGGGGGGGTCAAGCAAGCATGATTGGGGGGGGTCAAGGAAATATGATTGAGGAGATTCAAGGAGGCATCATTGGGGAAGTACAGGAAGAAATAATTAGGAGGGATTCAAGGAAGCACAATTGGGGGAAGGGAGTTCAAGAGGCACGATTGGGGGGGGGGGGGGGATTTAAGGACGCATGAATGGGTAATGCGTTATATTTCCTTGAACTCCCCCATTTGAGTCTCAAACTCCCCCACAATCATGTCTCCTTGAACGCAGTCATTCGTGTCACCTTGACCCCCCCCCCCCAATCATGCTTCCTTGACCCCCCCCCCCCAATCATGCCTCCTTGAACTCCCTTTCCCCAATCGTGCTTCCTTGAATGCCCACTAATTATGTCTTCTTTTATACCGAAGGAGCAGGAAGGGACATACCCCGCCCCCGCCGCCTTCCTTTGCTCTGATCGGGCTTCCCGAGAGCGCCGATCTGCTAGCCGTCCACTTCTGGCGGCAAGAAAGAGACTGGCACGAAGCCGGAAACGACTTTGTTAAAGTCTCCTGTATGTAAACACAGAAGCGACGTCACGACGTCACTTCCGATTTACTCGGCTGCCAATAGCTACAGTTTAAAAAAAATAAAAAATACAGTATTCAGAATCACAGTTTTTGTCGATCTGAATACTTTGAAGTGTAAAGGAGGGATTTGGGGTCTTTTAGACTCCGTTCCCTCCATAAGGAGTACCTGTCACCTCCTATTAGGCTGCATTCACACCTCGGCGTATATACGCCTGAAGCACGACGCTCGTGCCGCTGGAGGGGCGAATTTCCATTGATGTCTATGAGATGGTTCACATCTCACGCCGAACGCTGAAACGCCGTACGCCTGCCGCCTGAAAACAAGTCCCGGACCCTTTTTTTTAGGTGGCATTGGCGTTCGGGCATAGACATCAATGAAAATTATCTGTAAAAAAAAGAAAAGTAAACAAATCGCGGCAAAATACGCCGCGTACGCGGCGTTACAATGTGAATGCAGCCTTACTGTCACAAGGGATGTTTACATTTACATTTTAAAAACAGAATGTAAAAAATAAAAAAAAATAAAACGCATACGCAAGTCGCTATATGAAAACGGTGTTCAAATCACACATGTTAGTTATCGCCGCGATCGCCAGAGCGAGGGAAATAATTCTAGCACTAGACCTCATCTGTAACTCTAACCTGGTAACCATTATTATTTTTTTTTAAAGCGTCGCCTATGGAGATTTGTATGTACCATAGTTTGTTGCCATTCCACGAGTGTGCGCAAAAAGACACTTACCTGTCCCACAATCCAGCGACGTGTCCACCTGAACCCTCCATTCTCTCGCCTGCCTGTCCGCAAAAAGACACTTACCTGTCCCACAATCCAGCGACGTGGCCACCCGAACCCTCCATTCTCTCGCCTGCCTGTCCACGGCACTGGCAATACTTCGGTGGGCATCCGGCTGTGACAGCTTGCAGCTTCACAGCAGGGCGTGCATGCCTCACTGCGCTGCCCTGCATAGCCGGGCAATCTTCTGGGACCTGTGATTTGTCCCAGAAGATTGCAGGGAGTAAGGGCCGCCTAGGTGGCCCAAGTGGGAGCTCGTCATTAATCGTGATGCATTGCGGAATCAAACTGTTGACCAGATAATCGTAATCAAATTGAATCGTGAGACCAGTGATGATGCGCACCTCTAATGAAGAGTCCAGATCCAGATTGTGTTTTATTTATTCTCCGTCTTTACCTAGTTCTTTTATCTTTCACTTCTATTTCTTCTCCATCTCTTTTCTCTCTTTTCTTCATCTTTTGTCTCTGTTTCTCTCTTCCTTCTTTGTCTATCTCCACTCTCCATTGTTCCCTTTCTATATTTCGATCTCCCTCTCCCTCTACGACCATAGACTGAGCATGCAAACTGCATGCAGATAGTGCCCTGACTGCGACTCGAACCAAGGACTGCAAGGCAGAACTAACCAACGAGCCACTGTGTTGTCGATTTCTAATATTTTATCATCTCTGGCCGATTTTTTTTTTTTTTTTTTTTATAGATATTTGTTTTAGGGAACAGTAAACCATCCAAATGAGGATGGAGAAGGAGCGAGGTCACAAAACTGAGAGGATACTAAATCTCACCCTGGAGATCATCTACCTGCTAACCGGAGAGGTGAGGAGGATTCTGGGAGGTCACATGACATCTCTCTTATCTCTATTAATAAAACACAGACCGGAGAGGTGAAGAGGATTCTGGGAGGTCACATGACATCTCTCTTATCTCTATTAATAAAACAGACCTGACCGGAGAGGTGAGGAGGATTCTGGGAGGTCACATGACATCTCTCTTATCTCTATTAATAAAACAGACCTGACCGGAGAGGTGAGGAGGATTCTGGGAGGTCACATGACATCTCTCTTATCTCTATTATTAAAACAGACCTGACCGGAGAGGTGAGGAGGATTCTGGGAGGTCACATGGCATCTCTCTTATCTCTATTAATAAAACAGACCTGACCGGAGAGGTGAGGAGGATTCTGGGAGGTCACATGACATCTCTCTTATCTCTATTAATAAAACACAGACCTGACCGGAGAGGTGAGGAGGATTCTGGGAGGTCACATGACATCACTCGTATCTCTATTAATAAAACAGACCTGACCGGAGAGGTGAGGAGGATTCTGGGAGGTCACATGACATCACTCTTATGTCTACTCCCAAGTTTACATGAAGTGATTTTATATATTTTTAAACAGTAAAATAATAGGTAGATTCAGTAAGAGTTAGGCCGACTTATCAGTAGATAAGCCGACCTAACTCAGAATCTACGCCGACTTATGTTTAAGCATATGCTCAAACAGAGATATGCTTAAACATATCTAAGATACGACGGCTTGCGCCGTCCTATCTTAGATTGCAATATTTTGGATGGCCGCTAGGTGGCGCTTCCATTGCGGTCGGCGTAGAATATGTAAATGAGAAGATACGCCGATTCACGAACGTACGCCCGGCCGACGCAGTACTTTTACGCCGTTTACGTAAGAGATAGGCCGCGTAAAGTTAGAGCTAGGCCCTAGTTGGAATAGTAATGTCAAGTATGGCCGCCGTTCCCGCGTCGAAATTCGAATTTTTTGCGTAAGTCGTCCGTGAATCGGGATTTGCATCCACGTCAAAATCAATAGGCCCGTGCGGCGTACTTAGCCGCAATGCACACTGGGAAATGTAGGCGCCCGGGGGAATGCGCAGTAATAAAAAAAAGTGAGGTCAAGCGCCATCAACATAAAACACGCCCCCCTCAAACACATTTGAATTAGGCGCCCTTACGCCCGCCGATTTCAGGCTACGCCGACGTAACTTAGCAGGCAAGTACATTGTGAATCATGTACTTGCCTCGCTAACTTACGGCGGCGTAGCTTAAATTCCTTAAGCTACGCCGCCGCAAAGTTACTCGAACGTACCTGAATCTACCTATAAGTGTTTTTTTTTTCTCTATTCAAAGGACTTTTTTGTACTAAAGACATCTGGTGATCATGTGACATCCAACAGCCACAGGTATGTGTCCGATGAACTTAGCAGGAGCAAGAGCCACATCGCGAAGTCCCCACCTCCTTCTCTGATATCTGAGAGTAACAACAACAAGATTCTAGAAGTCACCCAGAAGATCATAGAGTTGCTGACAGGAGAGGTGAGCGGTGCCGGGAATTCTGGGACATTATCCAGTAACAGACAAGGGATGTGTCTGGATGGTGACGGTATCATTGTGTGTGTCAGGTTCCTATAAGGTGTCAGGATGTCACTGTCTATTTCTCCATGGAGGAGTGGGAGTATATAGAAGGACACAAGGATCTCTACAAGGACGTCATCATGGGGAACCGGCCGCCCCTCACATCTCCGGGTAAGAGGAGACTTTCATTTCTTGTAAAGGAGAGAAGAGTATTGAGGATCCCCCTAGATACACATCCTCTGATATAAAGACATAGAAACAAAGGCCCAGATTAACAAACGAGATACGACGGCGTATCTCCAGATACGCCGTCGTATCTCTAAGTTGCGCCGTCGTATCTATGCGCCTGATTCTTAGAATCAGTTACGCATAGATTTCCCTTAGATCCGACAGGCGTAAGTCTCTTACGCCGTCGGATCGTAACTGCATATTTACGCTGGCCGCTAGGGGCGTGTACGCTGATTTACGCGTCGAAGAATGTAAATCGGCTATATACGCGAATTCACGAACGTACACCCGGCCGACGCAGTACAGTTACGCCATTTACGTTGGGCTTTTCCCGGCGTAAAGTTACCCCTGCTCTATGAGGCGTAAGTGCGGCGTACCAATGTTAAGTATGGCCGTTGTTCCCGCGACAAAATTTGAAAATTTTACGTTGTTTGCGTAACTCGTCCGTGAATGGGGCTGGACGTAATTTACGTTCACGTCAAAACCAATACGTCCTTGCGGCGTATTAGGAGCAATGCACACTGGGAGAGTTCCACGAACGGCGCGTGCGCCATTCGTGAAAAACGTCAATCACGTCGGGTCATGGTTATTTTTCATAACACACGCCCCCCTGTTCCAAATTTGAATTAGGTGGGCTTACGCTGGCCGATTTACGCTACGCCGCCGCAACTTACGGAGCAAGTGCTTTGAGAATACAGCACTTGCCCGTCTAAGTTGCGGAGGCGTAACGTAAATCGGATACGTTACGCCCGCGCAAAGATACGCGGATCTACAAGAATCTGGCCCAATGTATTCAGTCAGTGTGTGTTTCCTACAGATGGATCCAGTAATGGGAACCCACCAGAGAGATGTCCCCGTCCTCTGTATTCCCGGGACTCCACACAGGAACATCAGGAGATCCCTCAGGAAGATCAGGTAGATGGAACCTATATCTAAAATATAATTATGAACTAAAACGATCTTGCTTTTTTGTTGACTAATAAGCAATTACGACTACACAATCCAGAATATTATGTGATTTATTTAGGGGAAAGATCTCATTATTGTAAAAGTTGAAGATGAAGAAGAGCCATATGTGATGAGTGACAAGCCATGTAAAGAAGAGGAAATTCCTATTGAGATCAGCACAGGTGAGTAATAAACACTAAATCCAGAGAAGAGTCCCAGATTCTCCTTGTTCAGATACTACAACAATCTCTTATTTTTTAAAGGCACCCCAAATCTGCAAAAACGCACTTGACTCGGTGCCAAAAAAAAAAAAAAAAAAAGGTACTTTGGTGCCAAACGCGTTGCGTCCCTCAGGTGTGAATGCAATCCCAATCCAGAGAAGAGTCCCAGATCCTCCTTGTTCAGTCACTACAACAATCTCTTCTTCTCCCCCCTCCTCTATCATTAGACAGTGATGAGGAGACAGTGGGGCAGATTTACTAAACCTGGTGCAGCTCTGCATGGTAGCCAATCAGGTTCTAAGTTCAGCTTGTTCAATTAAAGCGGGGGTTCACCCTAAAAAAAAAAAATGTTTCTACCATGCCATCCAGCATACTAGCGCGAGCTACAGTATGCCTTTATTTTATTTTTTTGCGCCGTACTCACAGTTTAATCCCTTAGTTAAGTTTCAGATTCCCCGCGAGGAGTAGGCGTTCCTATGCAGAGGGGAACATGATTGACGCCCGGCTATAGCGCGTCACGCTTCCCGAAAATAGCCGAAATAGGACTTGGCTCTTCACGGCGCCTGCACAGTCAGCTCCTAGTCTGTGCGCAGGCGCCGTATAGCGCCGTGAAGAGCAGAGTCCTACTCCGGCTATTTTCAGGAAGCGTGACGTGCCATAGCCGGCCGTCAATCATGTTCCCCTCTTCATAGGAACGCCCATTCCCCACGGGGAGTCTGAAACTTAACTAAGGGATTAAACTGTGAGTACGGCTTAACCTTTAAAAAAAAAAAAAACTGTGAGTACGGCGCAAAAAAATAAAATAAAGGCATACTGTAGCTCTCGCTAGTATGCTGGATTTCATGGTAGAAACTTGTCTTTTAGGGTGAACCACCGCTTTAAGCTTTGACAATAAAACCTGGAAGCTGATTAGTTTCCATGAAGAGCTTTACCAGACCTTGCACTCTTCAGTTTTAATAAATAACCCCCAGTGTCCAGTGGCCATCAGCCTCTATTAGACTCCGGCTCTCCTCCTCACATCATGTCATTGTGTGTTACCAGCCAAGAGACGTGACCAGTCTCCCCCCCCCCACACACTCTCTGGGGTCTCTCATACATCTCAGTACAGGGGGCTTCACTCTCTTCTTTATTCACAGACCCCGGAGACACTCAAAGGATACTCAAAGTCAAGGAGGAGGAAAAAGGACATGTGAAGATTAAAGAGGAGGAAGTTCCTATGGAGATCAGCACGGGTGAGTAATAAGGACTAAATCCAGGGAAGAGTCCCAGATCCTCCTTGTTCAGTCACCACAACATTTAACATTTCCTAGGTACATTACATTTTATGTAATATGCTCATTCATCACTGTAGTCCCAAAGTAAAGCTTTGTGGCCTTCCTACTAAAGCTGGCCATACCATACAGGATGCAAATTTGATCAATTTCCCAAATGAATCAGCTGATATTTCAGCTGTGGGTGGTCCTATCGGCACACCACTGTTCAGTCGATCTGACAGCTGCGGGAGTAGAAAGCTGTCAGAATATAAGAGTCACCAGAGAAGATTCCTCCATGAACACTGTTTAACATGCGCTGAACAAGAAAACTCTAATGCCGCGTACACACGACAGTTTTTTGGGTTGTAAAAAACATAGGGCACTGATGGGCACTCATAGGCGGCACTGATTGGGCACTCATAGGCGGCACTGGGCTCTCTTTGGTGGCACTGATGGACACTCATGGGCGGCACTTATGGGTGGCACTGATGGGTACATACGGGTGGCACAGATGGGCACTGGGCATAGATGGGCACTAAGAGGTGGCACTGATGGACACTGAGGGGTGGTACTGATGGCATTGCTGGGCATAATTTCATTCAGTGCCCATGTTGCCAGTCAGTGCCCATTTGTGGGCACTGATTGGCATTGATTGTGTTAAAAAAAAAATGTAATAGTTTTTTTCTATTTTTGTTCTATTGAGCACCGGGGGGCACTCCCTGGTGGTCCAGTGTGGCGATCCGAGGGGGGACTGTGCTGATAAACAATCAGCGCGAACCCCCCCTGTCAGGAGAGCCGCCGACCGGCTCTCCTCTACTCGCGTCTGTCAGACGCGAGTGAGGAAGAGCCGATCAACGGCTCTTCCTGTTTACAACGTGATCAGTTGTGATTGGACACGGCTGATCACATGGTAAAGAGCCTCCGCCATTTTTCCTGTCCTGCAAAAAAAACAAAGTTTTTCTCGACGTGATTCGTCGTGATTGCTCTCAAGCCTGCCTTGCATACACACGTTCATGAAAAAAAAAACGCTTGAGCAAAGCGCGGTAAGGTATAACGCGTACGACTGCACTATGAAGGGGAAGTTCTATTCGAATGGCACCACCCTTTGGGACGCTTTTGCTAATTTCTGAGCAATGCGCTTTTTCCCCTCGGAAAAGCATACACATGAGCGATTTTCACAACAAGTAAAAGAACGACGTGAAAAACGACAATAAAAAAAGCAGGTTCTAATTTTTTGCGGACAGCTGCAGCGTAGTCCATCCTCACCACTAGAGGCTCTGGTGAACACCTGCTGGCTCTTAGACTCTGCACCCTGGGGAATCTTATGTTATAGCCCCCTGTGGGATCAGTGTTGGCGCCCCAGTAGACCTACCTTCCTGCACCACCTAGGGTTCCATCCGCAGCAGTCAGCTATAGGGTCCACTATCATAGTAGTGCACTCCTGACCCCAACGGTGTACATCTGTCACCTGGCCTCAGGTGACCTGACTCGTTTCTTTTTTCATTATTCATTTTCTTTGTTTTTTAGTCTAATTTTTTACTGTTGTCTTTGCCCGCAGACCTCGAATGTACCATACTGACTTGCAAAGATTTCAAAGCCGAGGAAGAAGGGCATGTGAGGATTAAAGAGGAGGACGTTCTTCCAGAGATCAGCACAGGTGAGTAATAAACACTAAATGCAGCAAGCAGTCCTAGATTATCCTTATCTGGGGACACAATTAACCACTTAAGATCCGGACCATTATGCAGGTTAAGGACCTTGCCCCTTTTTGCGATTCAGCACTGCGTTGCTTTAACTGACAATTGCGCGGTCGTGCGACGTGTTTTCCAAACACAATTGGCGTCCTTTTTTCCCCACAAATAGAGCTTTCTTTTGGTGGTATTTGATCACCTCTGCAGTTTTTATTTTTTGCGCTATAAACAAAAATAAAGCGACAACTTTGAAAAAAATTCAATATTTTTTACGTTTTGCTATAATAAATATCCCCCAAAAACATATAAAAAATATTTTTTTACCTCAGTTTAGGCCGATACGTATTCTTCTACCTATTTTTGGTAAAAAAAATCGCAATAAGCGTTTATCGATTGGTTTGCGCAAAAGTTATAGCGTTTACAAAATAGGGGATAGTTTTATTGCATTTTTATTAATTTTTTTTTTTTTTTTTACTACTAATGGCGGCGATCAGCGATTTTTTTCGTTAAGGCGACATTATGGCGGACACCCTTCGAACAATTTTGACACATTTTTGGCACCATTGTAATTTTCACAGCAAAAAATGCATTAAAAATGCATTGTTTACTGTGAAAATTACAATTGCAGTTTGGGAGTTAACCACAGGGGGCGCTGAAGGGGTTATGTTTCACCTAGTGTGTGTTTACAACTGTAGGGGGGTGTGGCTGTAGGACTGATGTCATAGATCGAGTCTCCCTTTAAAAGGGATCACTCGATCTATGCGCCGCCACAGTGAAGCACGGGGAAGCCGTGTTTACATACGGCTCTCCCCGTTCTTCAGCTCCGGGGAGCGATCGCGATGGGGCGGCTAGAATCGAATAGCCAGACAGAGATTTTCTCACCGCTCCAGGTGAGCCCCGTGAGCAATCAAGGGCAGTTGAGCTACCAAGGTGCTGGCGGTGCTTGTAGTAATAGCGAAAAATGAGGAACAAGAACTGGATGGCCGCACTCCAAAATACTTAAAGTTGTCTTTAATATTCAACTGTACACACACAGTCACTGCAACCAACAGAATACAGGATATCCGACGCGTTTCGCACTTACAACTAGTGCTTAATCATGGCTTGAGTTGTAAGTGCGAAACGCGTTGGGTATCCTGTATTCTGTTGGTTGCAGTGACTGTGTGTGTACAGTTGAATATTAAGGACAACTTTTTTAAGTATTTTGGAGTGCGGCCATTCAGTTTTTGTTCCTCATTTTTCGCTATAAACGAATAGCCGCGCCGTCGTCCCGGATCGCTCCCCGCGTGAATCCGCCCGCAGCGGGGGGGGTCCCGATCGGACCCCCGACCCGCTAGAAGGCAGGGACGTATATATACGCCCATCTGCCTGTGTGTGCCATTTTGCGGACGTAAATAGTCAAGTGGCTGGCGTTAAGTGGTTAAAGCGACGCAGTGCAGAATCGCAAAAAGTGCTCTGGTCTTTGACCAGCAATATGGTCCGGGGGTTAAGTGGTTACATGTATGTTCTTTTGCCAAGTGCTGTGTACTATCTGAACTCCAGAGGAAAATGAAAAAGGGCTGAAACCTCCCATCTCTTGTTTCCTCCAGGTGATCAGACTCAAGCGCACCGTACAGTACATGCTGAGATAGAAGAAGACGATGATGATGACGACATCACCTCCGATTCCTCAGAAGAAAACTCCATCGCCCCAAATCTCTGCCCAGTACTTCCCAACGCTGATCTGTCATCTCACACCTCTACGCAGGGGGGTTGGCCTTTTGACCACTCCTACTCGGTCATTCACCACCTACCTTGCGAAGGGGAGACATTCCCGTGTTCGGAGTGCGAAAAATGTTTTACTATTAAGTCGAGCCTTTTCAGGCATCGGCAGATAAAACACACGGAGAAGAAACTTTATTCATGTTCCGAATGTGGAAAATGCTACACGTACAAGTCGCGTCTTCTCCTGCACGAGAGGGTCCACACGGGCGAGCGGCCATTCGCTTGCCCTGAATGCGGACGGATGTTTGCGAAGAAGTTTACCCTCGATGCCCACCAGAGGATCCACACAGGCGAGAAGCCGTTCTCGTGCTGCGAATGCGGGAAGAGCTTTATACAGAAGTCCTCCCTGGTGGAACATCAGAGGACTCACACGGGCCTAAAGCCGTACTCCTGTTCGGATTGCGGGAAGTGCTTTAGGCAGAGGTCGGAGCTTCACAAACATTGCAGGGCTCACGTGTACGTGAAGCCAAATACGTGTCAGGATTGTGGGAGGAACTTTTCGCTAGAAGCGGCTTTTCTGTTCCATCAGAAGGACCATAAGAACAAGAAGCTGCACCCGTGTTCGGAGTGCGGGAAATGCTATGCGTACAAACTCGACCTCGCTAGGCACGAGCGATCTCACACCGGCGAGCGGCCGTTTGCTTGCGACGAATGCGGGAAGTGCTTTGCTAGAAAATCCACCCTCAACGAGCACTTGAGGGTTCATACAGGAGTGATGCCATATGCGTGCATCGAATGCGGGAAGTGCTTCATCCAGAAGTCCTCCCTCGTAGTCCATCAAAGATCTCACACAGGGGAGAAGCCATACTCCTGTTCAAAGTGCAGTAAGTGTTTCAGGCACCGGTCAGATATGCTTAATCATGAGAGAACGCATACGAGGTGAAGGCACCTTTTATAGGTTTAGGAGGCGATTCTTCATAGAGGACGTCTCTTGTTCTCAACCCAAAGAGCCCGAAAAGACAGAAGTTGGTAAAGCCTTTACCTGTAACGTAAATGTTGCTGCAAGTTCATCCCAGTAGTTGATAGGATCAGCATGCGCAGGGAGGCTCGAAAAATAAGATCTGGTTTGAGTCCATGCAAGTGATCATTTGTTGTCATTGGCCCAGATTCAGGTAGCAATTGCGCCTGCGTAACCATAGTTACGCAGCGCAATTGCTGACTTGCGCCGGCGTAACGAGTTCTCCTGATTCAGAGAACTCGTTACGCCGACTGCAGCCTAAAATCTGCGTGGCATAAGGCTCTTATGCCACGCATATCTTAGGCTGCATTCTTGCGATGACCGCTAGGGGGCTCTCCCATTGTGATCAGCGTATAGTATGCAAATTGCATACTAACACCGATTCACAAAGTTGCGCGAGCCCTGCGTACGCAAATTACGTAGTTTGCGTACGTCGGGTTTCGCGTAAGGTTACACATCCTAATAGCGGGCGCAGCCAATGCTATAGGATACCCGGCGTTCCCGCGTTGCGACGTTAGATTTTTACGTCGTTTGCGTAAGTGAATCGTGAATGGCGCTGGACGCCATTCACGTTCACTTTGAAGCAAATGACGTCCTTGCGACGTCATTTGCCGCAACGCACGTCGGGAAAGTTTCCCGACGGAGCATGCGCTGTACGCTCGGCGCGGGAGCGGCGCTTAATTTAAATGATACCCGCCCCCGGCGGGATCATTTACATTGCGCGCGCTTACGCCGGGCAATTTTGCCGGCGCGCCCTCGCAATTTACGGAGCTACTGCTCCGTGAATCGAGGGCAGCGCAAATTATTTGCGGGGGCGTAGGGCAAAATCGTTGCCCTGTGCCTCCGCAAATAATGCGCAAGTCGTACCTGAATCCGGGCCACTGTCCAGATGTTTTTTGTGTGAAAAGTGTAGGCTAGAGCCCCATCAGAATTGTATTACTGTCCTTGGTAATTGTTATTAGTGGGGTAGATTCAGGTAGCTGCGCTTTAAGTTACGGCGGCACAGCGTATTGTATTTAGGCTACGCCGACGCAACTTACAGGAGCAAGTGCAGTATTCACAAAGCACTTGCTCCGTAAGTTGCGGCGGCGTAGCCTAAATGGGGCCGACGTAAGCCCACGTAATTCAAATGTGGAAGGGGGGGGCGTGTTTTATGCTAATGTGTTATGACCTGACGTGACTGACTTGTTTTACGAACGGCGCATGCGCCGTCCGTGTACATATCCCAGTGTGCATTGCTCTCAAGTACGCCGCAACGACGTATTGGTTCCGACGTGAACGTAAATTACGTCCAGCCCTATTCGCGAACGACTTACGCAAACGACGCAAACAATTCAAATTTCGAAGCGGGAACGACGTCCATACTTAACATTGGCTGCGCCACCTAATAGCAGGAGCAACGCTACGACGAAAACGACTTACGCAAACGACGTAAAAAACTACCACCGGGCGCACGTACGTTTGTGAATCGGCGTAACCAGGTAATTTGCCTAATCTACGCCGAAAACGACGGGAGCGCCACCTAGCGGCCAGCGTGAGAATGCACCCTAAGATATGACAGCGTAAGAGACTTATGCCAGTCGTATCTTAGGCTAATGTCGGCGTATCTAGCTTTCTGAATACAGAAAGAAGATACGCCGGCGCAGATTTGAATTAATGCGGCATATCTATGGATACGCCGGCGTAAATTCTCTCTGAATCCGGGCCTGTGTCTTTTGGCAATTTCCCCCTCATATTTTGTGTTGGTGCCAGCATTGTCACCAGGACAGGAAGTGAAGGAAAATCTTCCCAAGGAGGGCTCAGACAGCAGTAAAAATACAACCAAGGTACTAACCCACGCAGAGGCGGCTCTTTAATTAGGCGGTCGCCTAAGGCCTCGCAGCCGCCTAATTTGCCCATTGCATTACGCCGGTTTTGAGGGACGGGGGACTTTAACGCTGCTGTGCTCAGGCATCGTTAAGAGCCCTGACTCAGGAGCGGGGGCCCGCCAGCGTCCCTAACAACCAGTGAATATAGGTGACACCACCCCTTGTGATGTCAATGACCCAGAATGCCCTCAGTCAATGACGTCACAAGGGGCTGGTTCACCGGGTGACATCACCTGGTGGCCCCCGCCCCTTAGTTAATAAAGAGCAGGATCTGGGGGGATGCCTTGTTAAAGGGGGCTTTCAGATTCCGATAAGCCCCCTGCCCACAGACCCCCCCCACAACCACCGACCAGGGTTGTGGGGAAGAGGCTCTTGTCCTAATTATTTTTCCCATCATGTGCGTGAGTGGGGCCCCATGTCAAGTTTTGCCTAAGGCCTCACAAAGCCTAGAGCTGCCTCTGAACCCACGTGTCAAACACAAGGCCCGTGGGACAAATCTGCCTCCAGGTCATTTCATGTGGCCCTTGCACTATTACTGCAGCAACCCCCTTGTCTCAGCAGAAAGGGGACAGAACTTCTCCTCAAGATCCTACGCTTCTCCATGCAGCCGCTGCAATGCTCATCTCTGCTCCCCCTTCCCCCATCTCTGTAGTCGACAGAAGAGCGGAAGAAAGTACTCCTTCTACAGATGCGCCTCTCTGTGCAGCTGCAGCACCCCCACGCCGGTCTGTACCCGCCCTTCACAACCTAAGTTAATACTAAAGCCAGGAATAATTAAATGCAGAGGCAATTACTTAATATGATAAAGGGGTGTCAAACTCAATTTCAGCATTATGGTTGCCCTCAAAAGATCGGTTTTATCTGTACGACTATATAAAAAGGTATCTACGCTTTATAAACCCCAGTGGCGGTGCGTCTATAGTGGGTGCAGGAGTGCCGCCCCCTCTCTCCTGCACCCGTCAATCAGCAATACATAGATTCATGCATTGCATGAATCTGTATTGCTGCCGCCCACTATTCAGGTGTCCGGCCCCCTGTTGAGCGCCGGCCATCAGAATAACAGCAGTTGGTTGGTTTTGGAAGTGTCTATCAGAGCCAGCGGCTCTGATAGGCTTCCCGATTACAGCCTATGGGCTCTAATCGGCTTCCAAATAGTTAACCAGAGGGCACACAGGCTTGTGTGTTCCCTGGTTAACACTGACCCGCGTCTCAGCCAATCGGGTTCACCGGGTCTGGTTACCCGTCACCTAATTGGCTGAAGCGACATGAAGGGCGGTAGAAGACATTGAGGGAGCGTGGAGGAGGATGGCTGACCCGAGAAAGGTAAGTGCTGGGGGGGGGACAATCTGGCGGCAATTGAGGGGGCAAACTGGCGGCAATTAATGGGCACAGTGGCTCTGTTTGATGGCACAGTGGCTGCGTTTGATGGCACAGTGGCTGCGTTTGATGGCACAATGGCTGCGTTTGATGGCACAGTGGCTGCGTTTGATGGCACAGTGGCTGCGTTTGATGGCACAGTGGCAACAATTGATGGGCACATTGACTGCGTTTGAGGGCACAGTGAGGCTGCAATTAATGTTTTTTTTTTTCCTTTGTTTGCGCCCCCCAAATATTTTGAGCACTAGCCGCCACTGATAAACCTACATGTCAAAACACAAGGACCACAGCCGAATCTGGCCCTCCAGTCCATTTCATGTGGTCCTTGCACCCCTCCTATATCTGCTGCACCCCCCTGGTTTCAACCCCCACCTAGTCTCAGCAGTCGACGGAACTCCTCCGCTAGACTCTGCACTTCTCTCTATAGCCGCAGAGAGACCCCCCCCCCCCCCCCCCCACCCCTCCTACAGATCCTGTACCTCTCTGCAGCCGGGGCACCACCTTGTCTCAGCATTCAGCAGATGTCAGCCCTTTTTGTTGTCCTTCTCCAGACCCTGCAATTTCTGCTTCCCAGCTCCTTCCTGGCAGCAGCACATGGTATGTGGCTGTGGATTGTGATGTAAGGTTGGGTGGGGGACTCTGGATTTCTGACAGTGGCCCAGATTCAAAGAGATTTGCTCTTTTTTTTGCGGAGGCACAGGGCAACGATTTTGCCCTGGGGGGCGGGAATCATTTAAATTAGGCGCGTTCCCGCGCCGATCGTAAAGCGCATGCTCCGTCGGGAAACTTTCCCGACGTGCATTGCGGCAAATGACGTCGCAAGGACGTCATTTGCTTCAAAGTGAACGTGAATGGCGTCCAGCGCCATTCACGATTCACTTACGCAAACGACGTAAAATTCGAACGTCGCGACGCGGGAACGACGGGTATCCTTAGCATTGGCTGCGCCTGCTATTAGCAGGAGCAGCCTTACGCTAAGCACGCCGTACGGAAACGACGTAACTTGCGTACGCAGGGCCCGCGCAACAATTGTGAATCGGTGTTAGTATGCAATTTGCATACTATACGCTGATCACAATGGGAGCGCCCCCTAGCGGTCAACGCAAGAATGCAGCCTAAAATCTGCGTGGCATAAGAGCCTTATGCCACGAAGATTTTAGGCTGCAGTCGGCGTTACGATGTTCCTGAGCAAGTAAGCAATTGCGCTGCGTAACCTATGGTTACAGAGGCGCAATTGCTTTTTGAATCTGGGCCAGTGGCGGGCTTGCTCTGGACATCTTACAGATTCAAGCAGTCCTTTAAGGGCAACCCTAATGCTGATGCGTCCTATTATAACATAACATTCAAGTGGAAGTCTATATAGCTCATGTGCTTATCAACTACGACTATGCAATAACACAGGAACCAAACTCCTGTAATACAAAGGGAAACACAACCAAGGAACTTCATGTGTGAAAATTGAAAAGTTTAATCCTAAATGTCGGAAATAAAATGTATAATTTATTTATTTATTTTATCCAAAAACATTTGACTACAGTATGTATGCAATCACTTTTTATTTATCCTTTGAGATACAATAAAAATCCCGTTTACTTTTGAAAGGCTTTTTTTCCTCGATTATAAGAGTCATTTGGGTATCATGTGTGCAGATAATTCCATAATGCTGTATTTTCACCATTATTCAATCAGCTGTCTGTGTAATCTGATCTCCCTGTTAGGCCGGGTTCACACTGGTGCAACACGACACTAGTACCTTGGATCCGACTTCGACTTGAAGCCAACATATGTCCGACTTTCAATTAACGGGGATCCAGGCACTGTGTTTGGTATGAATCTTTATTTTAAATGAAAAAACGGCATGGTTTCCCCCTCCAAGAGCATACCAGGCCCTTGGCTCCACTATCTTCTTGCAGCTCTTTTACTAGCGGGGGGCCCGGTCTTCTCCTCCGTCTTCTTTCCTCTTTCTCCTGTCCCGATGTTGACTCGACGAGCTCTCCTGCTGTAATGCCGTGTGCGCGACTGTTTATATAGTCATGGGGCGTGGTCACCGGGTGATGCCCCATCATACCCCGGGACTGTGATGTCATACGGGCGGGGTCACCGGGTGACCCCGCCCGTATGACATTACAGTCCCGGGGCATGATGGGGCATCACCCGGTGACCACGCCCCATGACTATATAAATGGTCGTGCACACGGCATTACAGTGGTCCCCACGCTCCATGCCTATATAAATGGTCACGCTCAAGGCATTACAGCGGGAGAGCTCGTCGAGTCAACATCGGGACAGGAGAAAGAGGGAAGAAGATGGCGGAGATGACCGGGCCCCCCCACTAGTAAAAGAGCTTCAAGAAGGTGGTGGAGGGGCCCGGGAGAAAGCACCGGAGAGAGAGCGGAGAGTCGGAAGACCCCCGAAGCTGGAAGAAGACCCCCGGAGCTGCCTAATAAATTACTTTCAAAACCCCATACTCATTCACATAGGGTGGGGGGCTCCCAGATTCCGATAAGCCCTCTGCCCGCAGACCCCGACAACCAACGGCCAGGGTTGTCGGGAAGAGGCCCTGTCATCAACATGGGGACAGGGTGCTTTGGGGTGGGGGGGCCGCAGGGCGCCCCCCTGCCCCAAAGCACTCACCCCTCATTTTAAAGGGTATGCTGCCTGGTACGGTTCAGGAGGGGGGATGCTCGCTTGTCCCCACCCGCTTTCCTGACCGGGCTGCGTGCTCGCATAAGGGTCCGGTGTGGATTTTGGGGGGACCCCCATGACGTTTCATTGTGGGAGTGTGACAATCCGGGCATCCCCTGGCCTGTCAGTCAAGGTATGATGTCATTGTGGGAGCAGGACAAACCAGGAGGACCCTGGCCTGGTACTCAAGGTATGATATCATTGTGGAGGTGTGACAAACTAGGAAACCCCTGGCCTGTCAATCAAGGTATAATGTCATTGTGGGAGTGGGATAAACCATGAGGCCCCTGGCATGTCAGTCAAAATATAACAGCATTGTGGGAGCAGGACAAACCAGGAGGACCCTGGCCTGTCAGTCAAGGTATGATGTCATTGTGGAGGTGGGACAAACTAGGAAACCCCTGGCCTGTCAATCAAGGTATAATGTCATTGTGGGAGTGGGACAAACCATGAGGCCCCTGGCATGTCAGTCAAAATATAACAGCATTGTGGGAGCAGGACAAACCAGGAGGTCCTTGGCCTGTCAGTCAAGGTATGACATCATTGCAGGAGTGGGACAAACCAGGAGACCCCGGGCATGTCAGTCAAGGTATGACATTGTTGTGGGAGTGGGACAAACCAGGAGACCCTGGGCATGTCAGTCAAGGTATGACATCATTGCAGGAGTGGGACAAACCAGAAGGCCCTTGGCTTGTCAGTCAAGGTATGACATCATTGTGGGAGTGGGACAAACCAAGAATCCCCTGGCCTGTCAGTCAAGGGATGATGTCATTGTGAGAGTGGGACAAACCAGACGGCCCTTTACCTTTTGGTCAAGGTATGACGTAATTGCAGGAGTGGGACAAACTAGGAGCCCCCTGGCCTATAAGTCAAGGTATGATGTAATTGTGGGAGTGGGACAAACCAGGAGATTCCTGGTCTGTCAGTAAAGGTATGACATCATTGTGGAAGTGGGACATACCAGGAGGCCCCTAGCCTGTCAGTGAAAGTATGACGTCATTGTGGGGGGCAAGACATCACAGCACCGGGGTTCCTACCAGTGACAGTCCCCTCCAAGTGCTTTACTGTCTATCTCTCAGGTTGATTAACCCTGAAAGGGGAAAATTAAAGGTTACCCCAATTACAACCCTCTCCTGGCCTGTTGTCAATCTCCTTCTACAGCCTGTTGGAGCCCTCAGAAATACCGGGTACTTCTGGGTTTGGGGGACGGTGACGACACATGACCAGCTCCCCCCTTTTCCCCAGAATGCACAGCTGAGCTCTAAGTAGCCAATAGCCAGGCTCCAACCCTGTCATGTGGGGGACGGACAGGAAAAGCTCATTACCCCTGTATAAGCACTAACACTCAGGGCTGGTGCTACCACTAGGCAAACTAGGCAGCCGCCTGGGGCGTACTGCCACCTAGGGCGTCTGGCCGCTGGTTTTCCTACTCTCTTTTCTCTGCAGCAAGCAACTAAGTCTCAGCATCAGCAGGCAGCCACCGCTCCGTTTGCACACAGTGTCAGAGGTGCAACGGCGGCGGAGGACTGTTTTTGTGTCCCGACTCCCGAATGAAGGGAAGCAACCAAACATTCATTCATTAATGGGCACTGCTGAGGCTGCATTGATGGGCACTGGGGAGGCTGCATTGATCGGCACTGGTGGTAGGGTTGCCACCTTGTCTTCGAGCCAAACCCGAACACTTTAGCGGCACAAGGTACGTTTTTTTTCGTAGTATACACAATCGGATAATAAAAGACCTGGGGCATCTTTGGGTGCCTCAAGGACAGTGGTATTGCAGCGCGCTGCGGCAAACAGTGGGTGTGGCCAAACTGCTCTTGCTTACATCGTGGCTCCCCCTCAGTGATGCCAAACCTGCTCCCAGACAGCGGCCTGCATCTCCCGAATGGCAACTGATTTTTGTGTGACTACCTCAGTTACTTGGGGAGCCACAGCCCAGTCTAAATAATGTGTCCGGGTTTCAGGCAGACTGAAACCCGGACACAAGATCCCAAACCCGAACTGTCCGGGTGAATCCTGGACAGATGGCAACCCTAACTGGTGGGCTGCATTAGGTGGTCACTGGTGAGGCTGCATTCGATGGGCACTGGTGAGGCTGCATTTGATGGGCACTGGTGAGGCTGAATTGATAGGCACTGGTAGGCTGCATTTGTTACCTCCACAACGCCCAGGGTGGAAGCCCCACTTGTTACAGATCTGGTCACCTTAGCTTGGGGGGGAATATGATGTGTTGCTTGTAACAACCAATCAGACAAGTCTGGTTATTTCCTAACAAGCACTAGAACAAGTCCAGCTTTAATCTGATTGGCTTTAATATACTGGCAATGAATAGTGGTGTGTAAAGTGTGAAGTAGCAATAATATAAATATATGATATAACAACAATAATAATAATAATCATAAGATTATGATTATTATTAGTTAGTATAGTAATTTAATAAATTACTAATCATTTTCATTTTTAAATATTTGTATTAATACATTAAAGTATTGTTTTGATTTAATTTCATTTAATAAAATAATTTTTATAATATTGTTTGTATTATTAATATTGTAGTTGTTATTATTATTATTATTATTATTAGTAGTAGTATTATTATTATTATTATGTAATTTAAAATATATATTTATATTATTTTTTATTATTACAATAAATTAAAATATTATTCTGATTTACTTTATTATAATAATTATTATCTTTATAATATTATTAATAATAATAATAATAATAATAATTATTATTATTATTATTATTATTATTATTATTATTATTATTATTATTATTATTATTATTATTTAAGAATGAAAAAAAACGAATTTAATTTAATGGTTATTTTTATTATTGAATATTTGTATTATAAAACGGAATTATTTTTTCAGTTAATTTAATAAAATAAAAATAATAATAATAATAATAATAATAATAATAATAATTATTATTATTATGATAACATTGTTCTTCCCATCACTAAAAACACCCCTCCTACTTCCGCCCTGTGAATCCTGCACTTCCGTTGTGTGCGTTCCAAGTCGCTTCCGGGTTGCCATAGTGACGCCTGCCGCGCAGTATCGCCAAATCCCTATTATAAAGATTTCAATGTATTTTTGTGGTTCATAAAACGCTCTTGCAATTCTGCGTGGCTGTTATTTAAATATAATGACATACTTTGATTTTCAAGAAGTTGTCCTCACTGCAGATGGGGGCGGCGGCGGCCATTTTGTTGTAGACCAAAGAAGGAGATTAGGAGATACCTGCAATATTTTTAGTTCGAGAAACTCCCTGATTCGTTGTGAGGCTGGAGAATGTGTGTCCAGTGAGGAGAAAGGTAATAATTATGTGTTACACAATAATATATTATCAGGCTGCAGGCTGCATTCTCTCATCGCCTGTAGAATTAAAACAGTTACAGACAAAAGGTAAGACATCTGTATAGAACAGAACCTGGCATCTGGTACTATAATGCCATGGATAATATATGTTTTTAAGATACGCTTGTTTACACCTGCATTGGTCCTCGAAGAGAGATCAGTAGTGGATCGTTTTTCAGAGAGCGGTGTAGGCGTGGCTGAGAGGCGTCGTGGAGGTGATACCGCTGCCTCCTGAATGCCTGTGGGGGTTTTTTTTCACAGCTAATGCGCCACAACTGTGGGACTCGAATTTGGCTTGTTGGTTCACTTTAATGAGTTATATTTAATAGCGAAACCGCGCGCCTATCATGGCAGGGGGCAGTGGCGGCTGGTACTCACATTTTTGGGGGGGGCGCAAACAAACGAAAAAAAAAAAAATCAATTGCCGCCACTGTGCCCATTAGTTGCCGCCACTGCTCCCATCAATTGCCGCCACTGTGCCCATCAAACGCGGCCACTGTGCCCATCAAACGCGGCCACTGTGCCCATCAAACGCAGCTATAAAATTGTCGCTACTGTGCCATAAAATTGTTGCCACTGTGCCATGCCATCAAACGCAGCCACTGTGCCATGCCATCAAACGCAGCCACTGTGCCCATCAATTGTCGCCACTGTGCCATGCCATCAAACGCAGCCACTGTGCCATCAATTGACGCCACTGTGCCCATCAATTGTCGCCACTGTGCCATGCCATCAAACGCAGCCACTGTGCCATGCCATCAAACGCAGCCACTGTGCCCATCAATTGTCGCCACTGTGCCATGCCATCAAACGCAGCCACTGTGCCATCAATTGACGCCACTGTGCCCATCAATTGTCGCCACTGTGCCATGCCATCAAACGCAGCTACTGTGCCATGCCATCAAACGCAGCCACTGTGCCCATCAATTGTCGCAACTGTGCCATGCCATCAAACGCAGCCACTGTGCCCATCAATTGTCGCCACTGTGCCATGCCATCAAACGCAGCCACTGTGCCATCAATTGTCGCCACTGTGCCATGCCATCAAACGCAGCCACTGTGCCCATCAATTGTCGCAACTGTGCCATGCCATCAAACGCAGCCACTGTGCCCATCAATTGTAGCCACTGTGCCCATCAATTGTCGCCACTGTGCCATGCCATTGTCGCCACTGTGCCCATCAATTGTCGCCACTGTGCCATACCAAACGCAGCCACTGTACCATCAATTGTCGCAACTGTGCCATGCCAAACGCAGCCACTGTGCCATCAATTGTCGCCACTGTGGCATGCCAAACGCAGCCACTGTGCCATGCCATTGTAGCCACTGTGCCCATCAATTGTCGCCACTGTGCCATGCCGTTGTCGCCACTGTGCCCATCAATTGCTGCCAGATTGCCCCAAAATACCGCCAGATTGCCCCCCCGGCACCTACCTTTCTCGGTCAGCCATCCTCCTCCACGATCCCTCAATGTCTTCTCCCGCCCTTGATGTCGCTTCAGCCAATCAGGTTACCGGTAACCAGATCCGGTGAACCCGACTGGCTGAGATGCGTGTCAGTGTTAACCAGGGAATGCACACCCTGTGCGTCCCCTGTTTAATTATTTGGAAGCTGATTACAGCCCTCAGGCATCTGAATAGTGGGCGGCAGCAGCGATAATACATAGATTCATGCAATGCATGAATCTATGTATTGTTTTCAGTGGCGTTGCAGGAGCAAGAGGGGGCGCCCTCTATAGACGCACCGCCACTGACAGGGGGTCATTCTTGCTACACAGCCATGGCATGTGTGCAGTCCCCTCCAGCTGCCTCTGCAGCATAATGGGGGCAGTAAAAACGCGCCTATTTTTACCGCCACTCCCACTACAAGTGTAAACTAAGCCTTACTGTGTCTGTAATCCGAATATATTTCAGAGAGACCCAGAGGAGTGGGGAGTATATAGAAGGACGCAAGGATCTCTACAAGGACGCCATGATGGAGAAGCGGCCGCCCCTCACGTCTCCGGGTAAGAGGAGACTTTCATTTCTTATATAGCAGAGAAGAGTATTGAGGATCCCCCTAGATACACATCCTCTGATATAAAGACATATAGCTGGATTCAGGTAGGCGGGCGCATCGTTTCGGCGGCGTAGCGTATCGTATTTACACTACGCCGCCGTAAGTTAGCTAGGCAAGTGCTGTATTCACAAAGTACTTGCCTGCTAAGTTACGGCGGCGTAGCGTGACTAGGCCGGCGTAAGCGCGCCAAATGAGGATGAGGGGGGCGTGTTTTATGTAGATTAACTGTGACCCGACGTGATTGACGTTTTTTACGAACGTAGCATGCGCCGTCCGTGTACATATCCCAGTGTGCATTGCGGCAAAGTACGCCGCAAGGACGTATTGGTTTCGGCGTGGACGTAAATTACGTCCAGCCCCATTCACGACCGACTTACGCAAACAACGTAACATTTTCAAATTTCGACGCGGGAACGACGGCCATACTTAACATTGGTTACGCCAGCTAGGGGGCATGTTTATCTTTAGGCGGCCTATCTCTTACGGAAACGGCGTATCTTTACTGCGACGGGCGGACGTACGTTCGTGAATAGGCGTATCTAGTGATTTACATATTCTACGCCGAACGCAATGGAAGCGCCAACTAGCGGCCAGCCTAAATTTTGCACTCTAAGATAGGACGGCGCAAGCCGTCGTATCTTAGCTAGGTTTAAGTGTATCTCAGTTTGAGAATACACTTAAACTTAGGTCGGCGCAGATTCCGAGTTAGGTCGGCGTATCTACTGATACGCCCGCCTAACTCTTTATGAATCTAGCTAATAGAAACAATGGCCCGGACTCAGATACCTTCGCCTATCTTTAGGCGGGCGTAGCGTATCTCAGATACACTACGCCGCCGTAAGTTTGAGCAGCAAGTTGTGTATTCACATACAACTTGCGCTAAAACTTACGGCGGCGCAGTGTAACTGGACCGGCGTAAGCCCGCCTAATTAAAAATAGGCTGGTTGGGGGCGTGTACTATGTAAAATAGTACTGACCCCACGTTTTTGACGTTTTCAACGAACGGCGCATGCGCCGTCCGTGGACATATCCCAGTGCGCATGCTCCAAATGACGTTGGCAAATCGTCATGCTTTCGACGTGAACGTAAATTACGTCCAGCCGTATTCGCGAACGACTTACGCAAACAATGTAAAAAAATCAAAACTCGGCATGGGAACGACGGCCATACTTAACATTAGCTACGCCTCATATAGCAGGGGTAACTATACGCCGGAAAAAGCCGAACGCAAACGACGTAAAAAAAAAAGCGCCGGGCGGTCGTTCGTTTCTGAATCGGCGTAAATACTAATTTGCATATTCCTTGCGTAAAAATACGGAAGCGCCACCTAGCGGCCAGCCTGAAATTGCAGCCTAAGGTACGACGGTGTCGGATCTTAGGAATATCTATGCGTAACCTGATTCTCTGCATCAGTCGCATAGATACGACCGAGCGCACTCAGAGATACGACGGCGTATCTCTTTCTGAATCCGGCCCAATGTATTCAGCCAGTGTGTGTTTCCTACAGATGGATCCAGTAATGGGAACCCACCAGAGAGATGTCCCCGTCCTCTGTATTCCCGGGACTCCACACAGGAACATCAGGAGATCCTTCAGGAGGATCAGGTAGGTGAGAATGAAGGTCCTAAATAACCCCTTGCCGCCGAACGTACGCACATATGCATCCTCGGCTTTCGGGGGTTATAGCGGGATGATGCCCGCAGCTACAGGCACCGTTGTTTAGAGCGGGGTGATTGGCTATCCAGGCATAGCAACCGATGCGGCTAAAAGCCACTCAGTTGTTGTCCCGTAAACGGCTCCGATCCAGTCTCCTGAATGTAAACATGGGAGCGACGTCACAACGTAACTTCCGGTTTACTCGGCTGCCAATGGCGCCGGATTTAAAAAAATATACAAAATTCGTAATGGCCGTTTTTGGCGTAATACCGCGTACACACAACCGTTTTTCATGGCGAGAAAAATGCCATTTTTAAAATTGGTCATTAAAAAGATTGTGTGTATGCTCCAGAGCATTTTTCACGATGTTCTATTTCACGTCGTGAAAATACGGTCGTGTACGCTTTAACTAGGGGGGGGGGGGGGAACGCGCATTGCTCAGAAGCAAGGTATGAGACGGGAGCGCTTGTTCTGGTAAAATTAGCGTTTGTAATGGAGATGGCACATTCGTCACGCTGTAACGGACTGAAAAGCACGAAGACTGAAAAGCGCGAATCGTCTCTCACCAAACTTTTACTAACACGCGATAACACAATGGGCCAGATTCACATAGGTTAGCGGATCTTTAGATCCGCGTAACCTATGCGATTTAAGATCCGCCGCCGCAAGTTTTAGAGGCAAGTGGGTAATTCACAAAACACTTACCTCAAAACTTGCGGCGGCGTATCGTTAATCCTCCGGCGGAATTCAAATTCCGCGGCTAAGGGGAGTGTATTATTTAAATCAGGCGCGTCCCCGCGCCGATTTAACTGCGCATGCACCGTCCGTGAATTTTTCCGGCGTGCATTGCTCCCAATGACGTCGCTAGGACGTCATTGGTTTCGGCGTGAGCGTAACTTGCGTCATCAGTTTTGTGAATCGACGTACGCAAACAACGTAAAATTTCAAAAATCGACGCGGGAACGACGGCCATACTTAACATTGGCTGCGCCTCATTGCATAATCAGCCCAAAGGGTGGTGCCATTCGAATGGAACTTCCCCTTTATAGTGCCGTCGCACGCGTTGTACGTCACCGCACTTTGCTCGAGCATTTTTTTATCACGACCGTGTGTATGCAAGGCAGGCTTGAGAGGAATCACGTCGAGAAAAACTTAGTTTTTTTCCATGACATGAAAAACGGTCGTGTGTACGCGACATAAAGGAGGGATTTGGGATCTTTTAGACCCCCGATCCCTCCATAAAGAGTACCTGTTACCACCTATTACCGTCACAAGGGATGTTTACATTCCTTGTGACAGCAATAAAAGTGATCAAATTATTATTTTTTTAAAACACAATTTATTATAAAAATAAATAAAATAAATAAGAAAAAATAAATAATTTTTTTTTAAGGCGCCCCCGTCCCGACGAGCTCGCGCAGCAAAGAACGCATACGGACGTCACGCCCGCATATGTAAACGGTGTTCAAATCACACATGTGAGGTATCGCTGCGATCGTCAGAGCGAGAGCAATAATTCTAGCACTAGACCTTCTCTGTAACTCTAACCTGGTAACCGTAAAAAAAATTTAAAGCGTCGCCTATGGAGATTTTTAGGTACCGTAGTTTGTCGCCATTCCACGAGTGCGTGCAATTATAAAGCGTGACGTGTTTGGTATCTATACACTCGGCGTAACATCATCTTTCACATTATACAAAACAATGGGCTAACTTTACCGTTTAATTTTTTTTTTTATTCATGAAAGTGTATTTTTCCCAAAAAGTTGCGTTTAAAACACCTCTGCACAAATACCGCGTGACATAAAATATTGCAACATTTGCCATTTTATTCTCTAGATTCTCTGCTAATATATATATAATGTTTGGGGGGGTTCTAAGTCATTTTCTAGCAAAAAAAAAAAAGAATTTTAACTTGTCCAATTGTCTGAAATAGGCTTAGGCAGGAAAGGGTTAAACCTGGCATTCGTTTGCTTTCTGATACAGAATTTAGAAAAGATGTTGTGTCTTTATTAGAGCGACGACCTGATCGTGGTGAAAATTGAAGAAGAAGAGATGTCTACGATCAGTGATGATTCCTATATGGATGAGGACGGGGAAGTTCTTCCAGAGATCAGTACAGGTCAGTAATAAACACTAAAACGTTTCAACGTGCTTTTTTGATGTGTTTATGATGTTTTTTCGAAGGTTGCGAAATGCCCTGTGCGTGGTCATCCCTGGTGGCATCTGTGGTGGGCATCCCTGGTGGTCCAGTGGGGAAGGGCTGCGCTGATAATTGATTAGCGCAAACCCCCCCCCCTGTCAGAGGAGCAGCCGATCGGCTCTCCTCTACTCGCGTCTGACAGACGCGAGTGAGGAAAAGCCGATTACCGGCTTTCCCTGTTTACATCGTGATCAGCCGTGATTGGACACGGCTGATCACGTGTTAAAGAGTCTCCGTGAGAGACTCTTTACCTTGATCGGTGTTGCGGGGTGTCAGACTGACACCCTGCAACAACGATCGCCGTGATGCGCGCCCCCGGGGGCGCGCAGCGGCTCAATATCCTGGGGACGTCATATGACATCCAGTCAGGATATTGAATCCACTTTGCCGACGTCAATCTGTCATTGGCGGGCGGCAAGTGGTTAAGCTGCTTTGGGCAGGGGTGAATAAATAGCGCTCCCAAGCCACCCAAAAGATGCTGCTTGCAGGACTTTTCCTAACATCCCACAAGTGCACCGCCCCAGTGTGAAAGCAGTCATTGCACAAAATGGGAGGGAGTTTTCAAGGGCTTTTTAGAGGCTATTTCTAGCGCTAACCTCTGGCTCGCTCACAGCCAGTAAAATATACAGATTCATACACTGTATGAATCTGTATATTTTCGCCGCTGCCGCCCACTATTCAGCTGGCCGGATGTTGAGCGCCGGTCAGCTGAATAGCGGCAGCTGACTGGCTGTGTGGAAGTGCCTATCAGGGCCAGCGGCTGAGGCTGTAGTCGGCTTCCTGAAGCTCATCATTGGGACGTACCGGCCGTACGTCCGAGGATAAGACTGACAGGCGTCTCAGCCAATCAGGTAACCTGATTGGCTGAAGCGTCATCGAGGGCGGGACGAGGGACATCGAGGGACGTAGAAGCCATAAAGGTAAGTGCCAGGGGGGGGGGGGGTACTGGGCACGGTGGCTACAAGTTGGGGCACAGTGGCTACAAGTGGGGGCACAGTGGCGACAATTGGGGGCACAGTGGCGACAATTGGGGGCACAGTGGCGACAATTGGGGGCACAGTGGCAACAATTGGGGGCACAGTGGCAACAATTGGGGGCACAGTGGCAACAATTGGGGGCACAGTGGCAACAATTGGGGGCACAGTGGCGACAATTGGGGGCACAGTGGCAACAATTGGGGGCACAGTGGCAACAATTGGGGGCACAGTGGCTGTGTTTGATGGCATAGTGGTGACAATTGATGGCACAGTAGCTGCGTTTGATGGTATGGCAAAGTGGCTGCGTTTTGATGGCATGGCACAGTGGCTGCGTTTTGATGGCATGGCACAGTGGCTGCGTTTTGATGGCACGGTGGCTGCGTTTTGATGGCACAGTGACTATATTTGATGGCATGGCACAGTGGTGACAATTGATAGGTACAGTGAGGCTGCAATTGTTTTTTTTGTTTTTTTTCGTTTGCGCCCCCCCAAAAATTTTGAGCACCAGCCGCCACTGGCGCTAACATGCCCGAAATCTGCCTCAGTGTGAAAGTGGTCTTAGACTCTGGCTCTCCTCCTCACATCATGTCATTGTGTGTTACCAGCCAAGAGATGTGACCAGTCTCCCCCCCCCCCCCCCCACACACACACTCTCTGGGGTCTCTCATACATCTAAGTACAGGGGGCTTCACTCTCATCTCTATTCACAGATCCTGGAGGCACCAGAGAGACTCAGAGAAATGTCAAAGTGTGGGAGAAGGAAGAAGAACACGTGAGGATTAAAGAGGAGGAATCTCCTATAGAGATCAACACAGGTGAATGAGAAACAACATAAAGAAAAGTATCACAGATCTAGTTGCGGAAATCACACCCTTCATTGGTTATGTGTATTTTTGACAGGTGGACCTGATAATAAAAATACACCGGAGAGATGTTCTGGTTCTCCTAATTCCTGGGATTCTACAAAGGAAGGACATGAGACCCAACATGATGATCAGGTAGATGATGGGGGGGGGGGGGGGGTTCTTTAACCACTTAAGGACCGAACATCTTTTTCAGACTTGGGGCCAGATTCTCGTAGTTCTGCGGCGGCGTAACATATCCGATTTACGTTATGCCGCCGCAACTTAGGCGGGGAAGTGCTGTATTCTCAAACCACTTGCTCCGTAAGTTGCGGCGGCGTAGCGTAAATCGTCCGGCGTAAGCCTGCCTAATTCAAATTTGGCTAAGGGGGGGCGTGTTTTATGTAAATGTACTGTGACCCGACGTGATTGACGTTTTTCACGAACGGCGCATGCGCCGTCCGTGGAAATCTCCCAGTGTGCATTGCTCCTAATACGCCGCAAGGACGTATTGGTTTTGACATGGACGTAAATTACGTCCAGCCCCATTCACGGACGAGTTACGCAAACGACGCCAAATTTTCAAATTTCGACGTTGGAACGTAGGCCATACTTAACATTGTTACGCCGCACTTATGCCACCATATAGCAGGGGCAACTATATGCCGGGAAAAGCCTAACGTAAACGGCGTAACTTTACTGCGTCCGCCGGGCGTATGTTCGGGAATTTGCGTATAAAGCTGATTTACATATTTCGACGCGTAAATCAGCTTACACGCCCCTAGCGGTCAGCGGAAAAATGCAGTTACGATCCGACGGCGTAAGAGACTTACGCCTGTTGGATCCAAGGGAAATCTATGCGTAACAGATTCTAAGAATGAGGCGCATAGATACGACGGCGTATCTAGAGATACGCCGTCGTATGTCTTTTGAGAATCTGGGCCTTGGTGTTCACAAGTTAAAAACAATTTTTTTGCTAGAAAATTACTTAAAACCCCCCAAACATTATAAAAAAAAAAATCTAACACCCTAGAGAATAAAATGGCGGTTGTTGCAATACTTTCTGTCACACCGTATTTGCGCAGCGGTCTTACAAGCGGTGGTATTTGATCACCTCTGTCCCCTAAAAATCTATAAAAAAACGAATAAAAAAACTTTTTTTTTCTCAGTTTAGGCTGATATGTATTCTTCTAGATGTTTTTGTAAAAAATAAAATCGCAATTAGCAAATATTGATTGGTTTACGCAAAAGTTATAGAGTCTACAAAATAGGCGATAGTTTTTATTTATTTTTATTTTTTCACTAGTATTGGCAGCGATCTGTAATTTTTATTGTGACCGTGACATTGCGACGGACATATAGGACACTTTTGACACATTTTTGGGACCATTCACATTTATTCAGCGATTTGTGCTATAAAACTGCACTGATTACTGTATAAATGTGACTGGCAGGGAAGGGGTTAACACTAGGGGGCGCTGAAGGGGTTAAATGTATTACCTAATGTGTGATTCTAACTGTAGGGGGAGGGGACTCACAAGGGGAGGAGACCGATGTGAGACCTCTTTACTGGGAACACACATCAGTCTCCTCACCTGACAGGACCGTGGATCTGTGTGTTTACACACACAGATCCACAGTCCTGCCGTGATTGCGGGCTATCGCGGGTGCCCGGCGGACATCGCGGCCGCCTGGCATGCGCACCGGGTCACACGTGATGCCGCGGGCGTGCGCACGCCCCCCAGACGGCCGGGAAGCCCAGGACGTCATATGACGTCCACCCAGGAGTTCCCATCTGTGGACGTCATATGACAACGGGGGGGGTACAGCAAAAATCATTTCCTCCGTCACATTTGACATTTAAGTGAATGGGGCCGCATCACAACCACCTCGCAAAGATCTATATAATATTCTGTTTAACGCTTTGAATGTTTTGTTAAATTCAGGATGAAAATCTGATTTATATTAAAGTGGAAGTGAAAGAAGAAGCAGACGAAACGTATGCGGAGAGTGATGAGGACGTTCCTCCAGAGATCCGCACAGGTGAATAATATACAAATCCTGATTCTTCTTGTTCTGTATACCAATCTGTTTTTCTCCTCCGCCTCCCAAAAAAAAAAAAACGAAAGCCCTGTACACACATAAAGTCCGCCGGGAATCCCGACGGGAAAACCGAGAACCTGCTCTGTAAGTTTCCCCCGTGTACACATGAGAGGTTTTCCCGTTGGGAGAACTGCAGGGGGAGCTTTGGCCGGTAACCCTGGCCGTGTGTATGCTCCCTCGCAATGTTTCCCCATAGGAAAACTGCCGGGTTCTCTATTTTCCCGCTGGGATTCCTGGCAGTTTTCCTGTCGGGAAAACTGCGAGGAAGCATACACACGTCCGGTTTTCCCGGCCAAAAGCTCTCTTCGCAGTTTTCCTGGCAGGAAAACCGGTCGTGTGTACGGATCTTTACAATTTAGGATGTTGTGACGGACTGCTGACAGCCCCAACTGGGTAACTCAGAGCTACATCCCCGCTGGTGGAACTCAGGAACAGGGTATTATATCTGGGAATTGCACCCAGGAACTAGACGACGCTAGCTTAGGTGCAAACTGGAACAACTTTATTTTTATACATTTTTAAAAAAGGGACATTCACCACATGAACAATACAAACTTCAAACAGCAATCCAATTAACAGCTAACAGTGATACAATTAAACAGTAATCTAAATAACCACTTGCCGACCACCCTGCAGCAGTTTTACTGCTACAGGGTGGACATCAGTGGCGGTGCGTCTATAGTGGGCACAGGAGCGCCGCCCCCTCTCTCCTGCACCCATCACTCAACAATACATAGATTCATGCATTGCATGAATCTATGTATTGTCGCCGCTGCCACCCACTATTCAGGTGGCTGGCCCCCTGTTGAGCGCCGGCCATCTGAATAATAGCGGTGGGTGCGTTTTGGAAGTGTCTATCAGAGCCAGCGGCTCTGATAGGCTTCCCAATTACAGCCTGTGGGCTCTAATCGGCTTCCAAATGGTTAACCAGAGGGCGCACAGGGTGTGCACTCTGGTTAACACTGACACACGTCTCAGCCAATCGGGTTCACCGGGTCTGGTTACCGGTCACCTAATTGGCTGAAGCGTCATCGAGGGAGCGTGGAGGAGGATGGCTGACCCAAGAAAGGTAAGTCCCGGGTGGGCGGACAAACTGGCGGCATTTATGGGGCAAACTGGCGGCATTTTTTTTACGGGGCAAACTGGCGGCATTTTTTTTACGGGGCAAACTGGCGGCATTTTACGGGGCATACTGGCGGCATTTTACTGGGCAAACTGGCGGCATTTTACTGGGCAAACTGGCGATATTTGAGGGGCAAATAGGCGGCAATTGACGGGCACAGTGGCTGCGTTTGATGGCACAGTGGCTGCGTTTGATGGCACAGTGGCAGCATTTGATGGCACAGTGGCTACGATTGATGGCACAGTGGCAACAATTAATGGCACAGTGGCTGCGTTTGATGGCACAGTGGTGACAATTGATGGCACAGTGGCGACAATTGATGGCACAGTGGCTGCGTTTGATGGCACAATGGCTGCGTTTGATGGCACAGTGGTGACAATTGATGGGCACAGGGGCGACAATTGATGGGCACAGTAGCTGCGTTTGATGGAACAGTGGACGGGCGCCTCCATTTCCTGTCACGGTCACAAAGGGAAATACCCTATTGTTCAGTGATTCTGCTGTGTCCGCCCATAAACTACAGAGAAAAGGATTTTACAGTGAGTACAAAAATTCAATTTTTTGGGGGGAAAGCGGGTACACAGGTTTTTAAAGGCACCCAGCTCCCACTTACTCTCCTGGCGCCGGAAGTTCACCTCTCCCCCCTCCCTCCCTATCTTCTGGGACACGTCACAGGTCCCAGAAGATTTCCCGGCCATTCACAGCGCGGTTAGTGCATACGCAGTGCGTGCCTGGCTGTGGAGAGGAGGGGCAAAGGAGGAAGGCTTTGTGCGTACGCATCACTGGACCGTGGGACAGGTGAGCGTCTGATTATTAACAGTCAGCGGCTACACTTTTTGTAGCTGCTGACTTTTAAATTGGTGGAAATCCGCTTTAAATTTATTAGCTATACCCCTATTCCGATACACTTGTTGTTTTTTCAATAAAGCCACACATGAACTTTAATGGCATCCCAGTCTTAGTCTGTAGGGTTCAATATTGGATTGGCTCTTCTGTTATTACAGCTTCAACTCTTCTGGGAAGGCTGTCCACAAGGTTTAGGAGTGTGTCTATGGGAATGTTTGACCTTTCTTCCAGAAGCGCAGTTGTGAGGTCAGGCACTGATGTGGACGAGAAGGCCTGGCTCGCAGTCTCCGCTCAAAGGTGTTCTATTGGGTTGAGGTCAGGACTCGGTGCATGTCAGTCAAGTTCCTCCACCCCAAACTTACTCATCCATGTCTTTATGGACCTTGCTTGGTGCACTGGTCACTGAAGTCATGTTGGAACAGGAAGGGGCCATCCCCAAACTGTTTCCACAAAGTTGGGAGCTTGAGATTGTCCAAAATGTCTTAAGAGTTCCCTTCACTGGAACTAAGGGGCCAAGCCCAACTCCTGAAGAACAATCCCACACCATAATCCCCCCTCCAAATGCCAAATACTTTTGGTAATATAGCTTGATGAGCGAGTTTGGGGTGAAGGAACTTGACTGGCCTGCACAGAGTCCTGACCTCAAGTCAATAGAACACCTTTGGGATGAATTTGATCGGAGACTGCTAGCCAGGCCTTCCCGTCCACACCAGTGCCTGACCTCACAAATGCGCTTCTGGAAAAATGGTCAAACATTCCCATAGACACACTCCTAAACCTTGTGGACGGCCTTCCCAGAAGAGTTGAAGCTGTTATAGCTGCAAAGGGTCGGCCAACTCAATATTGAACCCTACGGACTAAGATCTGGGATGCCGTTAAACAGGGGCGTCGTTAGGCCCGGGCTTGGGGGGCTGGAGCCCAGAATGGGACCCCGAAAAGCCCCGAATCTATTGAACTATGCTTTGTATTGTTGGCTCCGAGCACCGGGGCCCCGGACCGATCTGATGGCCGAGTGCGGCCAATTGCGGCTGTGTCCGAGTTCGGCTGAGTGCGGCCGGGGCTGAGTTCGGCCAAGTGCGGCCGGGGCTGAGTTTGGCCGAGTGTGGCCGGGGCTGAGTTCGGCCGAGTGCGGCTGTGGCCAAGTTCGGCCGAGTGCGGCTGGGGCCGAGTTTGGCCGAGTACCATATGTCCCGCCTTCTGGAGCCTGCAGCGCCAATGCCAGGAGGACCATGGGACGTGTGACGTGGTGCGTCCATCATAGCCTGCAGAATCTCCAGAGGGCGGGAATTTCAAAATGTAGCCGCCGAACAATATCCCTGCTTGGGCGGGCGGCTCTCCTCCTTGGCTCGGCAGCTCCTCTCCTCCTCCTCGGCATGGCAGCTCCCCCTCCTCGGCATGGCAGCTCCTCTCCTCCTCCTCTGCATGGCAGCTCCTCTCCTCTCTGACAGTGACGAGTGACTGACACCACGGCTGAGCTCAGGTAAGTCAGTGTGTGTATCTATGCCTTTGTCAGTAGGTCAGTGTGTGTGTTAATGTCATGCAGGTCACTGGTCAGTGTAGGTAGGTCAGTGCAGGTAGGTCAGTGATCAGCATTGATGGGCACTGGTAAGTCACACAACCCCACCACCCAGCCCCAATAAAACGCTACGACACCACTAATTCCACCACCCCGACACCCGCCAATCCCATACCCCGGCCCCCCCCCCCCCCCCCCCGGTTCTGGCTTTGGCCTTAGGGCTGAAGCCCCTGGTCTTTTCGCCAACTAGCAACGCCCCTGCCGTTAAAGTTCATGTGGGTGTAAAGGCAGGCGTCCCAATACTTTTGTCAATATAGTGTATGTGTACCTTTCTCATTGCATATGAACACCACTCCATATGGCGAATAATGTGTTCTGTAGTAGTGAGGGATCTGTTCTGTTTACGGTGTTGGCCTGTCTATGGAATTGTCATTATCTCTATCTGTATGAAAATTAGCAATATAGGGCCGGATTCAGGTAGGGGCGCGCATTGTTACGGCGGCGCAGCGTATCGTATTTATGCTACGCCGCCGTAAGTCAGAGAGGCAAGTGCTGTATTCACAAAGCACTTGCCTCCTAAGTTACGGCGGCGTAGCGTAAATGGGGATGAGGGGGGGCGTGTTTTATTTAAATGAATGGTGACCCGACGTGATTGACGTTTTTTATGAACGACGCATGCACCGTCCGTGTACATATCCCAGTGTGCATTTCGGCAAAGTACGCCACAAGGACGTATTGGTTTCGACGTGAACGTAAATTACGTCCAGCCCCATTCACGGACGACTTAAGCAAACAACGTAAAATTTCAAAATTTCGACGCGGGAACGACGGCCATACTTAACATTGGCTACGCCACCTAGGGGCCAGCTTTATCTTTACGCCGGCATACCTCTTACGGAAACGGCGTATCTTTACTGCGACGGGCAAGCGTACGTTCGTGAATCGACGTATCTACTAATTTGCATATTCTACACCGAGCTCAATGGAAGGGCCACCTAGCGGCCAGCGGAAATATTGTACCCTCAGATATGACGGCGCAGGCCATTGTATCTTAGGTAGGTTTTAGTGTATCTCAGTTTGAGCATACACTTAAACATACGACGGGCTTTGATTCCGAGTTACGTCGGCGTATCTACTGATACGCCGGCGTAACTCTTTGTGAATCTGGCCCATAGAGTGTTAAAAAAAAGTTACTTATTAAATGCCTTTAATTTTTGTAGATGGACGATATAAAAGATACAACGTGGAGAAACAGCCCTTCATCTCTCCAGGAGCACAAAGTGATGACGTTACATCAAATTCATCAGAAGGAATCCTCATTACTTCCAACCACCACCCAGTGCCTCCCAGTAGGGTCCGATCATCGGCTCCGTCTTCACGCGCGGCTAACGTTCCTAAACGGCTTGAAACGTTTCCATGCTCCGAATGCAGCGAGTGTTTTAGCCAAAGAGCAGAGCTTATCGCCCACCATCGAACTCACACGGGAGAGAAGACCTTTTCATGTCCCGAATGCGGCAAATGCTTTTCTTGGAAGGTTCAGCTTATAAGACACCTTCGAATCCACACCGGGGAGAAACCATTTTCATGCGCGGAATGCGGAAAATGCTTCAATGAGAGGTCCAACCTTCTGAGCCACGAGAGAACTCACACGGCCGAGAGACCCTATTCCTGTCCCCAGTGTGGCAAATGTTTTACCCAAAGGTCGAATCTCGCTACCCACTTGAGAACTCACACCGGAGAGAAGCCGTTTTCCTGCGCCGAGTGCGGGAAGTGTTTTTCTCGCAAGTTATCCCTCGTCACGCACGAAAGAGGCCACACGGGGGAGAAGCCGTATTCGTGTCCGGTGTGTGGGAAATCTTTTGCCGCAAAAGACAAACTCATCAAACACCAAAAGATTCACTCGGGAGAGAGGCCGTTTAACTGCTCGGAATGCGGGAAATGTTTTTCTCAGAAAGGGAACCTACTTTCGCATCGGAAGACCCACGCGGGGGTGAAGCCGTATTCGTGTTCCGAATGCGGAAAAAGATTCATTGAGAGATCGGACCTTGTGAAGCATCACAGGACTCACACCGGGGATCACCCGTATGCTTGTTCGGAATGTGGGAAAAAGTTTCCGAAAAAATCCTCTTTGATGTCGCATGTCAATTTCCACAAGAGACGAGAGGTTTCTGTGTCAGGAGGTGAGGGCTGAGGGAAGAGTATGAAGACATATAGGTAGATTCAGGTACCTGGGTGCAAACTTGCGGCGGCGTAGCTTTGCCTGTTTAGGCAACGCCGCCGTAAGTTAGCTAGGCAAGTACATGATTCTCAATGTACTTGCCTGCTAATATACGGCGGCGTAGCCTAAAGCGGGCGGGCGTAAGGGCGCCGAATTCAAATGTCTTGGAGGGGGGCGTGTTACATGGTAATGAGGCTTGACCTCACGTTTTTGACGGGTTTTTTTTAATGCGCATGCGCCGGGCGCCTACATTTCCCAGGGTGCATTGCGGCTAAGTACGCCGCACGGGCCTATTGATTTCGACGTGGACGTAAACGACGTAAATCCCGATTCGCGGACGACTTACGCAAACGACGTAAAAAAAAATTGAATCTCGCGGCGGGAACGGCGGCCATACTTTAACATTGTTATTCCACCTAGTAGATGGAATAACTTTATTCCTGCTAATGCCTTACGGAAACGGCGTAAAACTACTGCGGCGGCCGGGCGTACGTTCGTGAATCGGCGTATCTCCTCATTTACATATTCTACGCCGACCGCAATGGAAGCGCCACCTAGCGGCCATCCGAAATATTGCAATCTAAGATAGGACGGCGCAAGCTGTCCTATCTTAGATATGTTTAAGCGTATCTCTGTTTGAGCATACGGTTAAACATAGGTCGGCGTAGATTCTGAGTTAGGTCGACTTATCTACTGATAAGCTGGCCTAACTCTTATGAATCTACCTAATAGACAGGGCTGCTGATAGGCCAGTACAACTGGCCCTGTTGTACCGGGCCCGGCCAGCAGGGGGGCCCGGGCAACCTGAACAGATGACTAATTAATGTAAAAAAAAAAAAAAATACTCCATGACCGATCATAGCCTATCCGACATCCAATGCTCTTTACGTATTTTTTTATTTTTTTGGGGGTTTGCTATCTGCCAACTTGTTGGCTGAAGGGGAGGGACTATTTCTTAGTTTTTGTGCGCGGAAGAATGCCTCTTGCTGGCTCAAGTCCCGGCAAGCGCGTCCTCCATAGTGCCGTCCCTGGCGCCATGGAGTAATTCCTCACCCTCCTCGTGAGATAAGTAGCAGTGAGGCGAGCGGCGGTGGCAGAAGACTAAATAGAGGCAGCTGGCATCGCATCTGACTGCAATAGTTTGTGGTCACTCCAGTAACCATTACACAGTTGTGTGCTTGCTTGGGGGAGGAGAGTCAAGATCTACTGCAGCAGAATCTATACATTATGGCATGGGTGGCACTGTCTGCAGCACATTATGGCATTTGAGGCATGGGTGGCACTGTCTGCAGGTAGCACATGTGTTATGGGCCATAACGCATGTGCTGCCTGCAGAGACAGTGCTGCCAATGTCGTAATGTGCTGCAGACAGTGCCACCCATGACGCTAATGCCATAACGCATGTGCTGCCCACAGAGACAGTGCCACCCATGTTGCCAATGACATTATGCCATTGGCAGCATGGGTGGCACTGTCTGCAGCACAATATGGCATTGGCGGAATGGCACTGTCTGCAGTACAATATGCCATTGACATGTCCGCCGCTTGATCGTTCTTACGGGTGGCGAGAGGGGACTTCCCCGCCGCTGCCCTCTGGTGCTTCTACCGACTCACCACTGCAATCGTTGAGTCGGATAACGGATCCGCCAGTCCTGGATGCTGATCATAGAGATTTCCAGCGGACCAGATAGTGGCAGGAGTCTCTATGATCGTCGGAGGCTGGGCGCGATGTTATGACGTCACGCCCGGCCTTTGCATTAAAAAAACGGCGCCGCCATGGCTGGGAAGCCTTCATGTTGCTGCAGAAAAGAATTTTCGTGACCGGGAATATTCTTTTCTCTCCGGGGATTTTTTTTTCTTGCACATGCGCATTTTTTTTCTATTACATTTCTAGCACGATTCTCCCATCATTGATTAGAAAATCGTTTGTTTTTCAAATAATTTCCAAATTCCTCAAATTTGATTGTCGCACGAAAATCGGCTGTTGCTGCAGCCCACTAATGGTGCGAAATTTGTACGAAAATTCTATGATACGATTTTCAAAGGAAAATTCTTTTGAAATTCGAACCGTGTGTGGCTGGCTTAAGTGTCAGAATGTCCTGCCGCAATATCGCAGTCCCGCTATAAGACGCTGATCGCCGCAATTACTAGTAAACACAGTGCTCTGTATTGTGATTTGCTAAGCCGATCGGCAGGTCCCAGACATAAATCATTGTCTGGTACCTGCTGATAAGTATATGCTGTATCGAATCACAGCACAGAAGGGGCGGTATACGTGCGCATGTGTCCCCCTCCCCCCAGTGATTTGCTAAGCTGATCAGCAGGTCCCAGCTATAAAACATTGGCTGGGACCTGCTGATCAGTATATGCTCTAGACAAATCACAGCACAGACGGGGCTGCACATGTGTCCCCCTACACGGGGCATGTACATGCAGGGCCGATCCTAGGCAGGGTGCACGGAGGCGCCGCAGAGGTGGGGGCACCGAAGCTCCAAAGTGCTCCCCTCCCTCCTCCTTGTCTGTGTCCAGAGCTGCTGCCAATCATCCCGTACACTCCCAGAAATGCTCTCCGAGTGCCACCCTCCAAGTAACCAAAGATGCCACATATGCCCCGCCCCCTGTAATGTGCTTCTGCTCCCAGAGCGCCCAAGCTACAAGGATCTATTGGACAAGTACTGATCTATGGGGACACCTGATGTGGGGGGCTCTGATGGGGACACCTGCTGTGGGGTGGCTCTGATGGGGGACACTTCATGGGGGACACCTGCTGGGGGGGGGGCTCTGATGGGGGACACCTGCTGTGGGGGGCTCTAATGGGGGACACCTGCTGGTTGGGACTCTGATGGGGGACACCTGCTGGTTGGGACTCTGATGGGGGACACCTGCTGGGGGGGCTCTGATGGGGGACACCTGCTGTGGGGAGCTCTGATGGGGGACACCTGCTGGGGGGGCTCTGATGGGGGACACCTGCTGGGGGGGCTCTGATGGGGGACACCTGCTGGTTGGGACTCTGATGGGGGACATCTGCTGTGGGGGGCTCTGATGGGGGACACAAATGAAGACTTCTTAGGGGAGCATCTCTGTGTTTGAGTCGTAGCCATAGAAACATTTGTAAAGGGGAGGAGTTAGTAAGATGACCACGCCCATGTGTGGGCGCCAGAAATATTTCTGCACCCAGGCGCCTCTGACCCTAGGATCGGCCCTGTGTACATGTAGATGATCCAGGGCAGAGAGCCCCCCCCGTCGCCGTATATGTGCTTGGGGCAGTCTACAAGTAGTTAAAGAAGACCTATGGAGTTCCTTGGATCATAGACTAATGCCACGTACACACTTTCGGGCTTTTGCCTGGCCAAATCACTTCGGAATTCTGACGGGATTCCATCGGAAAAATATAGAACATGTTCTATATCTAAAGTCCGATGGAATTCAATGGAATTTCCGATGAAAAAAACTCAGATGGGGCTACACACGATCGGAAAATCAGATGGAAAAAGCCCATCGGAAATTCTGATCGTGTGTACGGGGCATTAGGCTGTACAGGTGGCCTTGACTTCTACACATCTAACACACTCTGTTTAATTTGCATTATTCCTTCTATTTTTGTGTATGGATGACGGCGCTCTAATTATTATTATTATTATTTTTTAAACAGTACCTAAAAAAGGTACCATCTTTCCTAATCAATATACAGTTGTCACATGACCTAGCTTTTTCCCAGCCTGTCTGCAAGGAAACAGTGGCAGGAGGAGCTTCTTGTCATCTGCTGCTGGTCACATGTTCAAAAAAAATCCTTTGGAATACAGAGTATAAATAAATAAATAATATCAATAAACTGTTTTGTCTTTTTTTTGTCTTAAAATATGTACCGGTATTTGAAATAAAATCGTTATTATTTTTTGGCAATAGCATGGTGTGGGGGGCGGATTTCTGTCAGTCACAGAATGTCACACCCTCTCCAGCCTATGTCTTATAGTAACGGGGAGGTGAAGCCTCCATCAATCTACTGTACATGTAATATCCCACCCCAACTGTGTGTAGCTGATTAGTGAGCATGGAGGAGGAGAGAGGGAGTGGCATGTCATTTACCATTGTGTATATGCGCATATGTGTGACTCTATAGCAGTGGCGGCCCGTCCATTAGGGGTGCGCGGCGCCGCCCCCCCCCCCATATCCATGCTTATGGCCCCCTTATCTACATGCAGGGTTGCATGGATTCCAATGGGGGGGGGGTGTTTTTTTTTTTTTTGAAGCCTGTGATTAAAGCCAGAGACTAATTGGCTTAAAAAAAGGGTGGGCTTGGGGGACAGAGCACTGCGCTCCGAGCCCACCCAGTTGTGTGACACTAGCGAATGAATAATCACTATTACTATTATAACACTGATTCTCCTCCGGGCCAATCAGTAAACGGGTTGTGAGACCCGTTTCCTGATTGGCCCGAAAGTTACCCAGGATATTTCCCAAACCTGCACGGCTTAGCAGATATCCAATGTCCCCTGCATGTGCCAATGTCATTGGCACATGCGCACTGGGGCAAACTGAAGCAATGGCACATATGTGTGCCGTTACCGACGGCTCCCGCGAGCATGCGCCGGAGTGACGTCATTGCGGCTCCGGCCAATCACAGCGCCGGAGCCGTGATACTCGGAAGTAAACCCCCGGAGTGATGTCGGCTGTCGGAGCATTATACGAGGAGGGGTGCGGGGACTTCGGTCTCAGGTAAGTAATTAATAATGAGCTAGTATGCCCGCTCACCCCCGGTCCCGACGCGTGTGCCCGGCGGGCGCGATCACCGCCGGGCACCCCCGATCGCTCGTTACAGAGCAAGAAGCTCCTGGTCCTGTCAGGGGGAGAAATGCCTGATTGTCTGTTCATGCAATGTATGAACAGCGATCAGTCAGTCCCGCCCCCCCCCCTTCAGTTAGAACACATCCAGGGAACATACTTAACCCCTTCCTTGCCCCCTAGTGTTAACCCCTTCACTGCCAGTGGCATTTTTATAGTAATCCAATGCATTTTTATAGCACTGATCGCTATAAAAATGCCAATGGTCCCAAAAATGTGTCCGCCATAATGTCGCAGTACCGATAAAAAACGCTGATCGCCGTAAAAAAAAATCTTAATAAAAATGCCATAAAACTATGCCCTATATTGTAGACACTATAACTTTTGCGCAAACCTATTAATAAACGCTTATTGCGATTTGTTTTACGAAAAAATATGTAGAAAAATACGTATCGGCCTAAACTGAGGAAAAAAAATTGTTTTTTTATATATTTTTGGGGATATTTATTACAGCAAAAAGTCAAAAATATTCATTTTTTTTTTCAAAATTGTCGCTCTATTATTGTTTATAGAGCAAAAAAAAAAAACGCAGAGGTGATAAAATACCACCAAAAGAAAGCTCTATTTGTGGGAAAAAAAGGACGCCAATTTTGTTTGGGAGCCACGTTGCACGACCGCGCAATTGTCAGTTAAAGCGACGCAGTGCCGAATCGCAAAAAGGGGCTCGGTCATTGAGCAGCAATATGGTCCGGGGCTGAAGTGGTTAAGGAGCGTAATTAAATCAAACAAGGTCAGTCTATCCCCCAGTACAGTCCCCCCCCCAAGGTCAGTCTGTACCCCAGTATATTCCCTCCTTGGTCAGTCTGTCCCCCCAGTAAACCCCCCCAAGTCCATCTGTCCCCCAGGACAATGTCCCTCAGGTCAGTCTGTCCCCCGGTATAATCCCCATAGGCCAGTATCTACCCTAGTTAAAGTGCCCCCCCCCCCCACAATATAATTAAAAGCACTGGAAGCTGACACAGGGGGATAGGAGGACTGGTGATGCAGGGCTGCCACTGATGTGTCCGGGTTTCAGATAGACTGAAAACCAGACAAAGGATCTAAAACCTGGACTGTCTGGGTGAATAACGGACAGGTGGCAACCCTAAGTAGTTAATTGTACATATACAGTATTGGGTATTATTAAATATTATATGGTCGTCATTATGTGTCACTTTCTTTATGTGGTTGACCTAATATTCAGTAATCTTTTTTATTATTAGTATGTTTTGCTTTATTATAATATATTTTTAATTATGGGAAAAAAAACATTAATCAATAATTATTATATTTAAATTAATGTATTATTATAGTATTAATAATAATAATAAATAAATATTCATCATTATTATCTTCTTTATATATTATAATAATATATTATTATTGTTCAGGTAGAGACATTTCCGGTCTTTGGATTCCGCATTTCCGGTACGTGCGTTCCACGACCGCCCAGCAGCTTCCTGGTTGCTATAGTGACCCGGGCCAGGCGGACCAATGAGGTGAAGCCCCTCCCCTCCCCTGTCAGTCTCACTCCGCTCAGCTTCCTGCAACATTCCACCTGCTCGCTGACCCAGAACCATCACTAGAGGGCTAGTCTGAGCAAGTGAAGGGGAGAAAGGTGTCCTCGATATAAGGGGGGCGGCGGCCATTTTCATTGAGCACAAACGTCTCCTTCTGTTGACTTTCCGTATTAAAACTATAAAGAGATGGCATAGAGTTGCTTTTTCATGACGGCATCCGTTCCAAGCGTTACGCATAAAAGGAGTAAGTCGCCCCTGTGTTTGTTTAAACGCCGAGAGCTCTGGAAGGTCGTCGGCCATTTTGTTGTAGCCTATAGTCTGCGGAGGGGAGGGGATTTAGCAATGCTGGAGTCCTCCAGGGGGGTGTTGGGCTGGAGAGTGCCTGCACACTGAGGAGGAGGTAATAATGTCTTCTTATTATGGGATGTGGAGGGGAGAAGGAAGGGGTCCCAGCACTTTTTGGGGACTGGTGAATGAGGGGAGGTCATGTGATTTGCACACAGTAAGATGGGGGGGGGGCAGTAGGCACTGTGGTGGGGGCCAGTTAGGTACGTATGGGGCCACTAAGGAGCCCTATAAGAGGCTCCTTTCTGTTTTTGGGTACCTTGAGTTATCCTGCCCGAGGTTTGTGGCCACCAGCTGTCCGCCGTGCGCTCACCCGCGTCCTGCGCCTCTTTATAGAAAAGTCATGAAGTGATTCCATTAAATGACCTCGGACTTTGCTGAGTTGCGGTCGGACAAAGCCGCACTTCGTCCCTTTTATTCACAAAATGTTCTTCTTCAGGCTGGAGGAGGATGACGCGGCCTTTGAGTGCGAAGGATGGAGAAGGGGACGATATCTGAGAAAAATAGAAGGATATTGGTGAAGAACCCTCTAAAGCTGATGGGTAGCCAACCTCGGCCCTAGAACTGTGGTGAAACTACAAATCCCATCATACCTCTGCCTCTAGGAGTCATGCCTTTGATTGTCAGGGTCTTGCAATGCCTCATGGGACTTGTAGTTTCAGCTGGAGGGCCGAGGTTGCCCACCCCTGCTCTAAAGGAAGCAAAGACTCCTTTAGGTAGACAAGAAGGTCCATTGTATCCCCCTGTGGTCTGCCTCAGGTTCTTCAGTTTGTGACTCTTTCCCGGGAGTGTTATCCCAGCCGGTTTCGTCCTGCAACCTGGGTCACTACAGGTCTCCACATTGACATAGAGGCTGGAGGATGGAACTAAACTACGTGAAGGGGACACAGACCTCCGAATGTCCCTGATGGGTCAAATACCAAAGAGATTGACAGAGGCTGTAAAAAAGGGAAGTAGGAAGAATAGAAAGTACCGTATATACTTGAGTATAAGCCGAGGTACCTAATTTTACCACCAAAAACTGGAAAAAAGTATTGACTCGAGTATAAGCCTAGGGTGAGAATGCAGCAGCTACTGTAAGCGTAAAAGAGGGTCAACAATGCCCATTTGCACGCCGAGGCGTGCAAATGGCTATTGTTGACCCTCTTTTACGCTTACAGTAGCTGCTGCATTCTCACCCTAGTCTTATACTTGAGTGCCCATTGCAACCTCACTGTGCCAACCTCACTGTGCCCATTGCAACCTCACTGTGCCCATTGTCACTGTATCCATCGTCACTGTACCTGAAATTAACAGACTTTCACACTTGGGCGGTGCGCTTACAGGACAGGAAAAAAAGTCCTGCAAGCAGCATCTTTGGGACGGTTAAGGAGCAGTGAATACATCGCTCCAAAAACGCCCCTGCCATTGAAATTAATGGGCAGCGCTGCCAAAGTGCAGCAGTTCTTTTAACCCCATTTTCGGACGATAGTGGGGTGAAAAGCGGCGCTAAAACTAGCGTCACTTTACCGCCAATGCGGCCAGAGCCTCAGTGTAAACTAATGGCGCTTTACCGCCAATGTGGCCAGAGCCTCAGTGTGAACTAATGGCGCTTTACCGTCAACGCGGCCAGAGCCTCGGCATGAACTAGTGGCACTTTACCGCCAACACGGCCAGAGCCTCGGTGTGAACTAGTGTCACTTTACCGCCAACGCGGCCAGAGCCTCGGTGTGAACTAGTGGTTCTTTACCGCCAATGCGGCCAGAGCCTCAGTGTGAACTAATAGCGCTTTACCGTCAACGCGGCCAGAGCCTCAGTGTGAACTAGTGGCACTTTACCGTCAACGCGGCCAGAGCCTCGGTGTGAACTAGTGGCACTTTACCGCCAACGCGGCCAGAGCCTTGGTGTGAACTAATGGTTCTTTACCACCAATGCGGCCAGAGCCTCAGTGTGAACAAGCGGCGCTTTACCGTCAACGCGGCCAGAGCCTCGGTGTGAACTAGTGGCACTTTACTGCCAATGCGGCCAGAGCCTCGGTGTGAACTAATGGTTCTTTACCGCCAATGCGGCCAGAGCCTCGGCATGAACTAGTGGCACTTTACTGCCAACGCGGCCAGAGCCTCGGTGTGAACTAGTGGCACTTTACTGCCAATGCGGCCAGAGCCTCGGTGTGAACTAATGGTTCTTTACCGCCAATGCGGCCAGAGCCTCAGTGTGAACTAGTGGCGCTTTACCGCCAACGCGGCCAGAGCCTCAGTGTGAACTAGTGGCACTTTACCGTCAACGCGGCCAGAGCCTCGGTGTGAACTAGTGGCACTTTACTGCCAATGCGGCCAGAGCCTCGGTGTGAACTAATGGTTCTTTACCGCCAATGCGGCCAGAGCCTCGGTTTGAACTAGTGACACTTTACCGCCAACGCGGCCAGAGCCTTAGTGTGAACTAATGGTTCTTTACCGCCAACGCGGCCAGAGCCTCAGTGTGAACTAGCGGCGCTTTACCGCCAATGCGGCCAGAGCCTTAGTATGAACTAGCGGTGCCTTTACCGCCAACGCAGCCAGAGCCTCGGTGTGAACTAGCGGTGCTTTACCGCCAACGCGGCCAGGGCCTCGGTGTGAAAGTGGCCTTAATATTTTCTGAAGGAGCCTGGAGATCTGCTTTAAAGGCTGATGAAGGGGGTATAAGACATGGGCTGGTGGAGAGCAGGTGGGAGTCATGGGCTGATGAAAATTGAGGGGGGAAGGTTGGGTTTGTAAGAGACATGGGACATTGACTGATGTAGGGGAGCTAAAGTCATACACTGAAGATAAGGGGGGTGGTTAGGAGACATAGTTGGGCTGAGGAATGTGAGGTAGGATACACAGGCTCATGGAGCAGAGGTTGGAGTCATGAGCTGATGCCATTGGGGTGGGGTGGATATAGGAGACATGGGCTGATGGAGAATAGGTAGGGGTCATGGGCTGAGGAGAGGGTGTTGAAGGAGACCTGAACTGATGGAAGTAAGGTAGAGTTCATGAACTGAAGAAGAGGGGGATGGGTAGGAGAGAAGGGAGGGTTGGAGTCACAGGTTGATGAAGGCGAGGTGTGGGACACAGGGTCACAAAGCAGAGGTTGGTATGATACACAGATGAGGGGAAGGGGGAGAGTATATAAGAAAGCTGATGGGGGGGGTTGATGTTGGTTTCACAGGCTGACAAAGGGGAGCTAGGAGTCATGGGCTGATAAGAGAAGGTGGCGGGTAGTTGACCTGGGCTGATGGAAGAGAGCTGGGAGTCACGAGCTACTGGAGAGGGGATAGGCGTCACGGGCTGGTTGGGGGGGGGGGGGGGTTGGGTATGAGGTATGGGCTGATAGAGGGGAGATAGGAGCCATGGACTGATAAAGGGAGTTGAGTAGGAGCCATGGACTGATAAAGGGAGTTTGGTAGGAGCCATGGACTGATGAAGAGGGTTGGGTAGGAGCCATGGACTGATGAAGAGGATTGGGTAGGAGCCATTGACTGATGAAGAGGGCTGGGTAGGAGCCATGGACTGATGAAGAGGGTTGGGTAGGAGCCATGGACTGAGGAAGAGGGTTGGGTAGGAGCCATGGACTGATAACGGGAGTTGAGTAGGAGCCATGGACTGATGAAGAGGGTTGGGTAGGAGCCATGGACTGATGAAGAGGGTTGGGTAGGAGCCATGGACTGATGAAGAGGGTTGGGTAGGAGCCATGGACTGATGAAGAGGGCTGGGTAGGAGCCATGGACTGATGAAGAGGGTTGGGTAGGAGCCATGGACTGATGAAGAGGGCTGGGTAGGAGCCATGGACTGATGAAGAGGGCTGGGTGGGTTTTTTCTCCGTCGGAGTTGCACAAAGATGATAGGAATTTTCTATCGTTTTTTTTTTTTTCCCATCGGATGGACTTTTTTCATCAGAAATTCCGATCGTGTGTGGGCCCCATTGTACTTTTTTTCCATCGGTGTTTAGAAATAGAACATGTTTTATTTTTTTTCGATGAGGAAAAAAAAAACGATAGGAAATTCCTATCATCTGTGTGCAACTCCAATGGAAATTCCGATCGTGTGTATGCGGCTTTAGACATCTACATGGGTCTACGTTTTTTTTTGCTTCTTCTTCTTCTTCTTCCAGATTGTTGCAGTTCAACCAAGGCAGCTCCAAAATGGAGAAAAGCAGGAGTTGCATGACTGAAAGGATTTTGGACCTCACCCTGGAGATCATCTACCTGCTAATCGGAGAGGTGAGGAGGATTCTGGGAGGTCACATGACATCACTCCTCTCTAATAATACTGTAAAGTGGAAGTCCAGGTTCTACCTAACTAGGCCTAAAACTGCTCCCACCCCCCCTTCTAAGACCTATTCTAACTACCCTGTTGAAGAAAGATGCTTATACTTGCATATTATTCAGGCGCTCCAGTCTGGGGACTCGATTGGCTCCAAGCAGCGGCTTCAGAGTAAAGGAGGGACAGCCCACAACGTCTGGTCAATTGTAAGTCTATGGGTGACATCACTGCTTAGGCATTGCAGCCGTTGTCAGCGATCTCTTCTCTCCCATGAAGCCAGCCGATGGGGAGATCACGTGACCAGACCAGAGCGCCCTAAGAATAAATAGGTATACAGGGTAGAGGTGGAACAGTTTAAGGCTGCATTCACACCTAGGCGTATATACGCCTGAAGCGCGACGCTGCAGCCGCCCCTAATACGCTGGAGGGGTGATTTTAAATGGTCGGCTATGGAGATGGTTCACATCTCAACGCCGAACGCCGAGACGCCTGAAGCTCAAAAGAAGTCCCGGACCCTTTTTTTCGGGCGGCTTCGGCGTTGGGGCATAGCCGACCATGTAAAAAATCACCCCTCCAGCAAAAAACAATGTTTAAAACGTCGCGTTTTGTCGCCGCAAATCGCGGGACAAAACGCCTATTTGATGTCGCCGCAATACGCGGCAGATCACCTATGCTGAGGTGTGAATGGAGCCTTAGGCTTAGGTAGAGCCTAGATTTCCACTTTAATAAAACACAGACCTGACCGGAGAGGTGAGGAGGATTCTGGGAGGTCACATGACATCACTCTTATCTCTATTAATAAAACACAGACCTGACCGGAGAGGTGAGGAGGATTCTGGGAGGTCACATGACATCACTCTTATCTCTAATAATAAAACACAGACCTGACTGGAGAGGTGAGGAGGATTCTGGGAGGTCACATGACATCACTCTTATCTCTATTAATAAAACACAGACCTGACCGGAGAGGTGAGGAGGATTCTGGGAGGTCACATGACATCACTATTATCTCTATTAATAAAACACAGACCTGACCGGAGAGGTGAGGAGGCTTCTTAGAACTTCCAGTAACAAGAAGCTTTGTTGGTTTACAGTAGAATGGACTTTCTTTTCTGTGTGTAGTAATATTTATATTTATGTCTAATATACAGGAATGCATTATAGCGAAGAAGATATCTGGTGATCAAGTGATGCCCAACAGACCTCTCAGTGTGTCACAAAGATGTAGCAGAAAACGGAGCCCGAAGATGGAACCTCCAACTCACTCACTGATATCTGAGAGGAACAACGACAAGAAGATCCTAGAAGTCACCCAGAAGATCATAGAGCTGCTGACAGGAGAGGTGAGCGGTGCCGGGAATTCTGGGACATTATCCAGTAACAGACAAGGGGTGTGTCTGGATGGTGACGGTATCATTGTGTGTGTCAGGTTCCTATAAGGTGTCAGGATGTCACTGTCTATTTCTCCATGGAGGAGTGGGAGTATCTAGAAGGACACAAGGATCTCTACAAGGACGCCATGATGGAGAAGCGGCCGCCCCTCACATCTCCGGGTAAGAGGAGACTTTCATTTCTTGTAAAGGAGAGAAGAGTATTGAGGATCCCCCTAGTTACACATCCTCTGATATAAAGACATAGAAACAATGTATTCAGTCAGTGTGTGTTTCCTACAGATGGATCCAGTAATGGGAACCCACCAGAGAGATGTCCTCGTCCTCTGTATTCCCGGGACTCCACGCAGGAACATCAGGAGGATCAGGTAAGGGCAACCAAGAGTCTTTGCAAGTGTAGTATTGGTTTATCCATAGGCCCAGTGGACCCTGATCAACCGATTCCCGACGCATATATACGTCAACACAATGGCACTCCTGGACAGAAGGACGTATATATACGTCCCCTTTAACCACTTAACGCCCGCCGCACGCCTATTTACGTCCACAGAATGGCACGTACAGGCAGAAGGACGTATATATACACGTCCTTGCCTTCTAGCGGGTGGGGGGTCCGATCGGGACCCTCCCCGCGGCGGGCGGCTTACCTCGGGGAGCGATCAGGGACGACGGCGCGGCTATTAGTTTATAGCCGCTCCGTCGCGATCGCTCCCCGGAGCTGAAGAACGGGGAGAGCCGTATGTAAACACGGCTTCCCCGTGCTTCACTATGGCGGCGTATCGATCGAGTGATCCCTTTTATAGGGAGACACAATCAATGATGTCAGACCTACAGCCACACCCCCCTACAGTTGTAAACACACACTAGGTGAACCCTAACTCCTACAGCGCCCCCTGTGGTTAACTCCCAAACTGCAACTGTCATTTTCACAATAAACAATGCAATTTAAATGCATTTTTTGCTGTGAAAATGACAGTGGTCCCAAAAATGTGTCAAAATTGTCCGAAGTGTCCGCCATAATGTCGCAGTCACGAAAAAAATCGCTGATCGCCGCCATTAGTAGTAAAAAAAAAATAATTAATAAAAATGCAATAAAACTATCCCCTATTTTGTAAACGCTATAAATTTTGCGCAAACCAATCGATAAACACGTATTGCGATTTTTTTTTTTACCAAAAATAGGTAGAAGAATACGTATCGGCCTAAACTGAGGAAAAACATTTTTTTATATATGTTTTTGGGGATATTTATTATAGCAAAAAGTAAAAAATATTGATTTTTTTTCAAAATTGTCGCTCTATTTTTGTTTATAGCGCAAAAAATAAAAACCGCAGAGGTGATCAAATACCACCAAAAGAAAGCTCTATTTGTGGGGAAAAAAGAACGCCAATTTTGTTTGGGAGCCACGTTGCACGACTGCGCAATTGTCTGTTAAAGCGACGCAGTGCCGAATCGCAAAACCTGGCCTGGGCATTTAGCTGCCTAAAGGTCCGGGGCTTAAGTGGTTAAGGAAGCGCCATTGTGCATGCGTGTGTGTGCCGCAAGTTCCATGAACCCGACCGCGGGTCCTGCGGATTCGATTGCCGTGGGGTTACCCGCGATTGTCTCATGGAGAGATAGAGCGGGGAGATGCTAATGTAAGCAAGCATCTCCCCGCTCTGCCTAGTGACAATGACACTGGTCTCCGCTCCGTGTAAATGAAGCGGAGATCAGTGTCATGTCACACACAGCCCACCCCCCCCCCCCCTACAGTAAGGCTGCTTTCACATTGCAGCATCGAGCCGCGGTGACGGTATAGCCACGCTATTTGTAGCGCGGCTATACCATCGTGTTTACCGCGATATTCGGGCGCTAGCGGTGAGGTTTTAACCCCCGCTAGCGGCCGAAAAAGGGTTAATACCGCGGTATTACCGCGCTTTCCCATTGATTTCAATGGGAAGGCGCGGTGAACACACCGCTCCTATACCGCGGTAAAGATGCGGCTAGCAGGACTTTTGGAGCGTTCCTGCTAGCGCACCGCTTCAGTGTGAAAGCCTTCGGGCTTTCACATTGAAGACTACAGGGCATGATTTTTCATGCGGTATAGCAGCACTATTTTTAGCGCTGTACCGCATGAAAAACGCCCCAATGTGAAAGGGGCCTAAGAAACTCTCCCTAGGGTACAATTAACCCCTACAGCACCTAGCGGTTAACCCCTTCACTGCCAGTGTCCTTTTCACAGTAATCAGTGCATTTTTATAGCACTGATCGCTGTAAAAATGACAATGGTCCCAAAAATGTGTCCGCCATAATGTCGCAGGACCCGATAAAAATCACTGATTGCCGCCATTACTAGTAAAAAAAAACAAAAATTGTAATAAAAATGCCATAAAACTATCCCCTATTTCGTAGACGCTTTACCTTTTGCGCGAACCAATCAATAAACGCTTATTGCAAATTTTATTACCAGAAATATGTAGAAAAATACGTATCGGGCGAAACTGAGGGGAAAAAAAAAACGTTTTTTTTATATATATTTTTGGGGTGTATTTATTATAGTAAAAAGTAAAAAATATTGAATTTTTTTCAAAATTGTCGCTCTATTTTTGTTTATAGCGGGGAAAAAAAACCGCAGAGGTGATCAAATACCACCAAAAGAAAGCTCTATTTGTGGGGAAAAACTGACGCCAATTTTGTTTGAGAGCCACGTCGCACGACCGCGCAATTGTCAGTTAAAGCGTCGCAGTGACGAATCGCAAAAAGTGGCCCGGTCATTTAGCAACAAAATGGGCTGAAGTGGTTAATAGCTGTTGTGTATTACTCAGGGCGATTGTGTCTCTAATTTGAAACCCACGCAGACAGAGGAGGAAATGTGTGTGAATACCGTGGTGCAGCACAAGGGGAAGCGAGTTCCTACAGATGGATCCGAAAGCAAAAATCCTCAACAGCAGCAATGTCTTCATCCTTTTATTTCCTGGAATTGTGCACAGAAAGATCACAAGGTCTCCTATGAAGATCAGGTAAAGAAAAAACTTTATTTTTTCTTTATTTTTTTTTTGTAGTTTGTGGTTGATTTACTAAAACTGGAGAGTACAAAATCTGCTGCAGTGCATAGTAACCAATCAATACTGGGCACTTTCATCCCCTCCCTGCCCAGGCCAATTTTGCGACTTTCAGCGCTGTCACACTTTGAATGACAATTGCACGGTCATGAAACACTGTAACCAAATTTTTCTTCTTTTTTTTTTACACAAATAGAGCTTTCCTTTGGTGGCATTAAATCGCCACAGGTTTTTTTTTTGCTAATTAACCACTTAAGACCCGGACCTTTAGGCAGCTAAAGGACCCGGACGATTCGGCACTGCGTCGCTTTAACTGACAATTGCGCGGTCGTGCGACGTGGCTCCCAAACAAAATTGGAGTTCTTTTTTTCCCTACAAATAGAGCTTTCTTTTGGTGGTATTTGATCACCTCTGCGGTTTTTATTTTTTGCGCTATAAACAAAAATAGAGCGACAATTTTGAAAAAAATGCAATATTTTTTACTTTTTGCTATAATAAATATCCCCCAAAAATATATAAAAAAAATAATTGTTTTCCTCAGTTTAGGCCGATACGTATTCTTCTACATAGTTTTGGTAAAAAAAAATCGCAATAAGCGTTTATCGGTTGGTTTGCGCAAAATTTATAGCGTTTACAAAATAGGGGATAGTTTTATTGCATTTTTATTAATTTTTTTTTTTTTTACTACTAATGGAGGCGATCAGCGATTTTTTCCCGTGACTGCGACATTATGGCGGACACTTTGGACAATTTTGACACATTTTTGGGACCATTGTCATTTTCACAGCAAACAATGCATTTAAAATGCATTGTTTACTGTGAAAATGACATTTGCAGTTTGGGAGTTAACCACAAGGGGGCGCTGAAGGGGTTAAGTGTGACCTCATCTGTGTTTCCAACTGTAGGGGGGTGTGGCTGTAGGTCTGACGTCATCGATTGTGGTTCCCTATATTAGGGAACACACGATCGATGACGGTGCCACAGTGAAGAACGGGAAGCTGTGTTTACACACGGCTCTCCCCGTTCTTCAGCTCCGGGACCGATCGCGGGACTCCAGGGGCGATCAGGTCCGCGAGTGCCGCGGTCACGGAGCATTTTACTGAATGAAACTGAATTCAATGTGTATGATGGGGATTAGCTGTGATTGGCCGCAGCTAATCATATGGTACAGGTGGGCTGTGATTGGCCCTGTCTACCATGTAATATCTGTGACCAATCACAGCTAACAACACAATTTTACACAATGGATGGCATGAAATGGATGTGATTGGAGGGTGTGATGTTTGTGATAGATCCCTGTAACCTTTTCCCTTTTTCTCCTGATGCATGATGGTGGGGGGGGGGAGCTGTACCAGGAAGTCAGAGAGTGTGTGTGGGGAACTGGAAGCAGGCACATGAGGCTGAGAAGGGATTACATTGTGATGTGATTGGTCACAGTGATCGGCAGCGGGCCAGTACACTGATCAGTAACCATTTTTACTGAATGAAACTGAATTCAATGTGTATGATGGGGATTAGCTGTGATTGGCCGCAGCTAATCATATGGTACAGATGGGCTGTGATTGGCCCTGTCTGTACCATGTAATATCTGTGACCAATCACAGCTAGCAACACAATTTTACACAATGGATGGCATGAAAGGGATGTGATCGGAGGGCATTGTGATGTGATTGGTCACAGTGATCGGCAGCGGGCCAGTACACTGATCAGTAACCATTTTTACTGAATGAAACTGAATTCAATGTGTATGATGGGGATTAGCTGTGATCGGCCGCAGCTAATCATATGGTACAGAGGGGCTGTGATTGGCCCTGTCTGTACCATGTAATATCTGTGACCAATCACAGCTAGCAACACAATTTTACACAATGGATGGCATGAAAGGCATGTGATTGGAGTGCATTGTGATGTGATTGGTCACAGTGATCGGCAGCGGGCCAGTACACTGATCAGTAATTGGCTGTGTCCGGTGGTCACAGCCGGTGACACATTGTGCCGCAGCACAGCCCATTCCAAGAGGGCGTCTTTGACGGAAAAAAAAACTTGTAAGCACTCTCCAGTTTTAGTAAATCAGGCCCACTGTATACTTTATGATCTACCTAAAGACCTAATAAAACCAGCTGTCCTTTTTCTGTTTTGTTTCTGCCATAAAGCGTGACTGTCGGTCAAACGATAAAGCTGTAAACACAGAAAGAGCAGAAGACAAATTTTTGATGATCGATGTAAAGAAGGAGCGCGAATGTTGGTTGAATGTTGAAACTGAAGTCAAAGAGAAAGAAGAAAACAAGATTTTGAGCATTGATATGCATAAAAAGCAGCATTTACATCAGCCCTATTATCAAGCTAAAGCCACGGAAAGGGTACAAAACAAATTTTTGAGGATCGATCTACAGGAGGAGCCTGAATGTCAGTTAAACAATGAAGCTGAAATCAATGAGAACGAAGGTAACGAGATTTCGAGGATCGATGCGATGAATGAGAAGCGCGATCATCCTATGAATATTAAAGCTAAAGCCAGAGAGAGGCTACAAGACAAATTTTTGAGGTTCGATGTACAGAAGGAGCGCGAATGTCCGTCGAACTTTAATGCCAAAGTCAAAAGAAAAGAAGAAAACGAGACTTTGAGGATTGACTGGCAGAAAGAGAAGCATGAAGATCGGTCGAATGTTAAAGCGGAAGTCCCACCGAGCACACAGGACAAATTCCTGAGGATCGACGTACAGAAGGATCGGGACTGTCCGTCGAATAATAAAGCCGACCTCAAAGAAAAAGAAGAAAGGCTTGACATGCAGAAAGAGAAGCCCGAGCATCAGTTGAATGTTAAAGCGGAGGCCACAGAGAGAGCACAAGACAAATATTTAAAGATCGATCTACAGAAGGATCGGGAATGTCAGTCGAATGCTAAAGCCGAAGAAAAAGAAGAAAACAAGACTTTGAGGATCGATCTGCAGAAACAAAAGCACGAACATCAGTTGAGCATGAAAGGTAAAGCCATGGAGCGAGTAGAAGACACATTTTCGAGGATGGAAATGCAGAGGAAGCGCCACCACGAGCGCCGGTTGAACTTTAAAGCCGACGTCGCAGAGAGGCAAGAAAACACGTTTTTGAGGACCGATGCGCAGAAGGAGTGGGAATTTCCCTTCCAAAGATCCGTTATTCGAAATACACCAAAGAGGTGTTCCAGTCCTCTTGATCACTGGGATTCCACACAGGAACATCAAAAGGTCCTCCAGGACGAAAAGGTAGATACAATTTTGGTCAGTACACCATTATGACCAGGGCCGATCCTAGGCAGGGTGCACAGGGTGCTTTGCACCCAGGCGCCTGCAGAGGTGGGGTCGCCTAAGTGGCAGAGTTCTCCCCTCCCTCCTTCTCTCCTTGTTTGTGTGTGTCCGTCCAGCACTGATGTGTCTCTGACCATCTCCTGTATCATGTCTGTAGTCTCTGACCATCTCCTTTACTTTGGGCTAGATTCAGATACAAATGCCCATCTTTAGGCGGGCGTAGCGTATCTCATATATGCTACGCCGCCGTAACTTTGACAGGCAAGTCCCGTATTCAGAAAGAACTTGCGCCCGAAGTTACGGCGGCGCAGCGTATATGGGCCGGCGTAAGCCCGCCTAATTCAAAATAGGCTGGTAGGGGGCGTGTTGTATGCAAAATAGTCGTGACCCCACGTAATTGACGCTTTTTATCCCAGTGCGCATGCTCGAAATCGCGCCGCAAATAGTCAATGCTTTCGACGTGAATGTAACTTAGGCACAGCACTATTCGCGTACAACTTACACAAAGGACGTAAACGACGCAAAATTTGACGCTGTCCCGACGTCCATACTTAACATTGGCTACGCCTCATATAGCAGGGGTAACTTTACGCCGGAAAAAGCCTTACGTAAACTACGTAAAAAAATGCATCGGGCGCACGTACGTTTCTATATTCTACGCGGAAATCAATGGAAGTGCCACCTAGCGGCCAGCGTAAATATGCACCCTAAGATACGACGGCGTAGGAGACTTACGCCGCTCGTATCTAGGCAACATTGAGGCGTATCTGATTCTATGAATCGGGCGCCGAGATGCGACGGCCCGCATTCGGAGTTACGACGGCGTATCTGGAGATACGCCGACGTAACTCCTTTCTGAATCTAGCCCTATGTCTGCAGTCTCTGACCATCTCCTGTATCATGTCTGCAGTCTCTGACCATCTCCTGTATCATGTCTGTAGTATGTCTGGGGGCTCTTTCTAACAGACTCTCTAACAGAAGCCCTCTCTGTGTCAATCAGAGAGGCCCCCCTCCAGGTCCCAATAAAGTACTCTGCTTCTCTTCCTGTATTTTGTTTATTGTTAAGAGATCATGTAAGGATCCCAGGGTAATGAAGACTTCGTGGGGGAGCATCTCTGTGGTTGAGTCATTGCCATAGAAACATTTGTAAAGGGGAGGAGTCAATAAAATGACCACGCCCATGTGGGGGGCGCCAGAAATATTTCTGCACCCAGGCACCTGTGACCCTAGGATCGGCCCTGATTATGACTGATTATCACGGGCCTAGTAAACCCTAGCTCATATTTGTTTTCTAACATTCAGGGCAAACCTTTACCTAATATTAAAGTTGAAGTGACGGAGAGTGACGATGAGATGTATTTGTGGAGAGACCCGATGTGTAAAGAAGAGGACGTTTCCACAGATGGGTCCAACAACAGGAACACACCGGAGAGATGTCGAAGCCCTCTTTACTCCTGGGATTCTCCCCTGGAAAATCACAAGAACTTATCAAAATATCAGGTAGCTAAAATGGCATTGGTAGCAGTATAGCTCTTGGCCCAGATTCTTGTATATCGGCGTATGTCCTGCGGCGGCGTAACGTATCTCATTTACGTTACGCCTCCGCAACTTACACGGGCAAGTGCTGTATTATTATTATTATTATTATTATTATTATTCTCCAAGCACTTGCTCCGTAAGTTGCGGCGGCGTAGCGTAAATCGGCCGGCGTAAGCCCGCCTAATTCAAATGTGGAAGGGGGGGGGGGCGTGTTTTTTGCTAAACTACTGTGACCCGACGTGATTGACGTTTTTTCACGAACGGCGCATGCGCCGTCCGTGGAAATCTCCCAGTGTGCATTGCTCCTAATACGCCGCAAGGACGTATTGGTTTTGACGTGGACGTAAATTACGTCCAGCCCCATTCACGAACGAGTTACGCAAACGACGTAACTTTTTTTTAAATTTTGTCGCGGGAACGACGGCCATACTTAACATTGGCTGCGCCTCATATAGCAGGGGCAACTATACGCCGGGAAAAGCCTAACGTAAACGTCGTAACTTTACTGCGTCGGCCACGCGTACGTTCGGGAATTTGCATACTCGACGTGGAATTCGACGGAAGCGACACCTAGCTGACAACAAAAAAAAATGCAGTTTAGATCCGACGGCGTAAGAGACTTACGCCTGTCGGATCTAATGGATATCTATGCGTAACTGATTCTAAGGCCCCGTACACACGACCAAACATGTATGCTGAAACTGGTCCGCGGACCAGTTTCAGCATACATGTTCGGTCGTGTGTAGGCGCGAGCGGGCCGAATTCCAGCAAACATTTGCCCGCCGGGCCTTTTCCCAGCGGGCAAATATTCGTGGACGCGTTTTAAAACCGTCCGCTGGAATCCTGCCCGCTCGGACATGTACGGTCGTCAGTACAGACCTACCGTACATGTCCAGGCGCCCGCCGTCCCTCGCATGCGTCGAATGACTTCGACGCATGCGTGGAAGCCTTTAAATGGCAGGCCCGCCCACGTCTCCGCGTCATCGTCGCGGCGACGACGCGGACACGCCCCGCGTATTGTTTACGCGCGGACTTCTGTACGATGGTTAGTACAACCATCGTACAGAAGCCCTCTGGCAGGCATGTACGGTGAAAACGGTCCGACGGACCGCTTTCATCGTACATGTTTGCTCATGTGTACCGGGCCTTAGAATCAGTCGCATAGATACGACGGGTCAGATTAGGACTTACGACGGCGTACATGGCGCTGCGCCGTCGTAAGTCCTTTAAGAATCTGGGCCCTTGTGTCCATCTCAAACCCAAACATTGGACAAAATGCTTATTGTTTCTTTTGCAGGAAGAAAGGTTGTCTCAGTATCAAGCTGGAGGTAGAGGAGCACCAGAGAAGATGTATGGTAGGGGTGTGGAACAGCGTAAAGAGGGAATTCCTTCAGAGATTGGCTCGGGTGAGTGATCGATATACCGTATTTGCCGGCGTATAAGACGACGCCCTAATTTTCCAGCCTAAAATGCTGGTTTTGGGATATACTCACTGTATAAGACATCCCCTGTAACGGTCACCACCGTTTACGACCTTCCATCACATCCAAGACAGCTTATCGACACTCCGACCAACAGGACCCGATCCATCCCATTTCCCCAGAATCAAGACGAGACACGCAGCTCTGTACTTGTTCCAAAATGAAGACAACTTTAATGGTTCACTCTCAGCTTTTATACAGTTTTCAAGGCACAGGAACAATCAAACTCTCCACCCACACCCTGGGAGGGCTTCAATACACTTTCAGATGGCTAATTGCTAAACATTCTAGACATGTCGGCGCTGGCTTATAATTATCATGATCTAATCACTGCACATTCCTTCATTAACAGAACTCAAACAAAACACCATCACACAATGATCTCTTCTTAATCCACATCCCTAGACAGACGTTTTGTCTTCGCATACAGCTTGACAGAAAGGTATTCCCACCTCTGAGCATCAATAGGCTTAAAGCAGTGTTATCACACAATGAAAGGTCTTCCAGGAGCCTGACTCAATTAGCATGTCACTAGTCAGGGCTAATCATAGAAATGAGTCACTATTGACTGGTTGGGTCACAATTAACCAACAAATTGCAATATCTCAAGATCCTGCAATATGAACTATCAGTGATGTCCCCTGTCCTGTAATTTCTCAGTCACCCTATGGCCCTATCGGACATAAGGTGACCCTAGACATAAGACTCCTTGGTGACCCCTCATCCTTACAAAGTCTCTGGGTGTCCTGGGTCATTCCGTTACATCCCCTCACTGTGCCATTATACATGCCTCACTGTGCCATTATGCCTGCCTCACTGTGCCAGTATGCCTGCCTCAATGATCTTCCTACCTTCTCCTGTTTGCAGAGTTTCTCAGGCTGCGGGCGTCCATTATTCAAAAGCCGCGCCTCCTCCTCAGGCTGTTCCGTGATAGGCGGAACACTAATTTTCCCAGCAGAGCCTCTGTTCAGTGTTCCGCCTATCACGTTGTCCTCTCGTCCGAGGCCAAGGATGAGAAGGTATCCGTGATAGGCGGAACACTGAACAGAGGCTCTCCTGGGAAAATTAGTGTTCCGCCTATCACGGAACAGTCTGAGGAGGCGCGGTTTTTGAATAATGGATGGCCGCCGTCTGACAGACAGGTACCCGGCATATAAGACGCCCCCGACTTTTGGGGCATGATTTTAGATGCAAAAAGTCGTCTTATACGCCGGAAAATACGGTACTAGATGGCCAAAAGTTTTTGAACTACTGACAATTAGGCCTTTATGAGCTTGTTGAACTTCTATTATAAAACCATGAGCAATTAAAACTCTCCCAAGCTCTACAGATATAATAGTGTCACTGTCAGGGGTCGGCTTCAGAGACCAGTAGCTATAGTAGTAGAGGAGGCCCCCACCGACCAGCAGGGTAGGGATACAAGCAGGTCACCCTGGCGAATGCTGTGGGCTCACCCAAGGAGTCTGAACACGAATGTCTTGTACACACGACCGGTTTTCACGACGAGAAAACTGACATTTTTTATATTGGTCGTGAAAACCGATCGTGTGTATGCTCCCTAGCAGTTTTCTCGACGCAAAAAACTGCCCGCAAAAAAATTGAAACTAGCTCTCTTTTTTTTTTTCTCTACGTTTTTTTCCGTCATACACACGACCGTCCCGGAGTTAGGTCGGCTTATCTACTGATAAGCCGGCCTAACTCTTACTGAATCTACCTATTTAGACTTTAGGACCACTTTAACCACTTAAGGACCGCCTCATGTACATATACGTCAGCAGAATGGCACAGGCAGGCACATCAACGTGTATATATACGTGCCCTGCTTGACGTGGGTCGGGGGTCCGATCGGGACCCCCCCCGTACATGCGGCGGTCCCCGTGGCTTCAGGAGCGATCCGGGACGACGGCGCGGCTATTCGTTTATAGCCGCTCCGTCGCGATCGCTCCCCGGAGCTGAAGAACGGGGAGAGCCGTGTGTAAACACGGCTTCCCCGTGCTTCACTGTGTCGGCGCATCGATCGCGTCATTCCCTTTATAGGGAAGACACGATCGATGACGTCATTCCTACAGCCACACCCCCCTACACTAGTAAACACACACAAAGTAAACCCTAACTCCTACAGCGCCCCCTGTGGTTAACTCCCAAACTGCAACTGTCATTTTCACAATAAAGAATGCAATTTAAATGCATTTTTTGCTGTGAAAATGACAATTGTCCCAAAAATGTGTCAAAATTGTCCGAAGTGTCCGCCATAATGTCGCAGTCACGAAAAAAATCGCTGATCGCCGCCATTAGTAGTAAAAATAAATAAATAAATAAAAATGCAAAAAAACTATCCCCTATTTTGTAAACACTATAAATTTTGCGCAAACCAACCGATAAACGATTATTGCGATTTTTTTTTACCAAAAATAGGTAGAAGAATACGTATCGCCCTAAACTGAGGAAAAAAAAATGTTATATATGTTTTTGGGGGATATTTATTATAGCAAAAAGTAAAAAATATTGCATTTTTTTCAAAATTGTCGCTCTATTTTTGTTTATAGCACAAAAACTAAAAACCGCAGAGGTGATCAAATACCACCAAAAGAAAGCTCTATTTGTGGGGAAAAAAAGACGCCAATTTTGTTTGGGAGCCACGTCGCACGACCGCGCAATTGTCTGTTAAAGCGACGCAGTCCCGAACTGTAAAAACCCCTTGGGTCTTTAGGCAGCATTTTGGTCCGGGGCTTAAGTGGTTAATCATTTCCTATTATATCCAAAATAAAAATAACAATATTTGGCTCTATGTGTTCCTGTTTAACCCTCAATGTCTTATTTTCCGCAGATGGAAGATACACGGGGTACAATATGGATAAATGTCCCATGATCTTTCCAGACAGTGAAATGGAAGATGATGTCACAAGAGATTCTTTAGAAGAAGCGGGCATTGATGCAAATCTCTATTCAATACCTCACGGTGTGGGTCAATCATCTGGTCCCTCTACCCTTGCGGGGAGCTTACTTGGTCACTTACCTCCAGTCCCCAATCGTACATATCGAAGAAGGGGTGAAACGTTTATGTGCTTCGAGTGCGGCGAATGTTTTACGGCCAAAGCAAAACTTTTCAAACACCAGCGAGATCACATAGTGGACAAACCACACTCCTGCCCCGATTGCGGGAAATGCTTTGTTGAAAAGTCGCACCTCGTCAATCACCAGAGGAGTCACTCGGTGGAAAAGCCCTATTCCTGTTCCATATGCGGAAAATGTTTCGGAGAAAAGGGGCATCTGGCCAATCACGAGAAGAGCCACGCCAACGAGAAGGAGTTTTTCTGCTACGAGTGTGGCAAATGTTTCACTCAGAGGGGACACTTCAACAGACACCAAAGACTTCATACAGGGGAGAAGCCATATCCATGTCCTGAATGCGGGAAGTGTTTTCCACATCGAGAATATCTCATTAGGCACCAGAGGGTCCATGCGGGGCAGAAGCCGTTTCCATGCGCGGAGTGTGGGAAATGTTTCACTGACAAGTACGATCTTGCCAAACATGAGAGAATTCACAGCGGTCATCGGCCATACTCATGCCCCGAGTGTGGGAGAGGCTTTACGCAAAAATCAAACCTGGCTAGGCATGTTAGAGTCCATGCGGACTACAGCCGTATTCACGTTCTGACTGTGGAAAACGGCTCACTAGAAGAGCCTTCCTCATCTACTATCTCCGTCCCCACGAAAGACGAGACGTTCCTGTATCAGGATATGACTTCTGAGTAAGAGTACGTTCACTTTAGCTGTTCCTTCTATATCTGAAGGGGAAAGAAAACTCAGCTCTATGTAGGTTGCCCCTTTTTTTTTTTCTTCCCTTTGAACATTATTACAATGCAGCGTTGACACGGCTGTCCCTCTTACTAACATTGTGTCCATTAGAAATCAGGTGATCATTTTCATGCCCTCTTTTCTCTGGGAATCTGGTGGGCTCAATCACCTGGGAGTTGGTTACATTATACGGACAGAATTATGTGGAAATCCCTCTAAAGGATTGAGTTCCAGTGAAGGGTACTATAGTGCTACAGAAATTTCCAACGGTTTGGAGAAGCCCCCTTTCTGTTGTGACATCACTGTGCCCTCCGTGTACAAAGCCAGCCCCAATAAAGACATGGTTTGACCATGGTGCTAGATTATGAACGCTGCTTAAGCTGGAGAAGCCATACTCCTGCAGTCACCAGGGAGAAAGGGTGGCAAATGTGCTCATCTGAAGCAATGCATGTATAAAATCAAAGAAGCACCCCACTCCCATCCAGCCAACTTAATGTAGACTTGAAAACGGCCTCAGCCCGTGAGTTTCTGCCAAAGCCACACCCCCCTGACGTGTTTCACTACTCCTACTATGATTAAGTCCAGTGGGTGGGGCAAAACATGTCGGGGGACGTGGCTTTGGCAGAGACTCGTGGGCTGAGGCTGTTTTGAAGTCTAAGCTAAGTTGGCTGGACGGAATGCAGCGCTTTCTTGATTTTAAGCATGGTTTGACCAAGTTTGCTCTACAGGAACTTGAGTGGCCTAAGCAGAGCTCTGGCCTCAACCCTACACATTTAGATTGAATTGGAATGCTGACTGTAAGCCTGATTTTTTTTTTTTTTTGTACCCAACCTCATAAATGCTTTTTCAGCAGAATGGGTACAGATTTCCATAGACATGTCGAAACTTTGTGGAAAACCTTCGCAGAAGGGTAAAGACTGTTAAAGGTGGGGCAACGCTGTAATAAATGCAATGGTTTTGGAATGTGAAGCAACTCCGATAATAAATGCAATGGTTTTGGAATATGGTATCCAATGAGCTTACATAGCTTGAATGGTCAGTTGCTTACAAACATTGACCACGATGGGCCGGATTCACATACATCGGCACATATATATGCCGCCGTAGCGTATCTCTTTTACGCTACGCCGACGCAACGCAGAGAGGCAAGCATGGAATTCACAAAGCAAATGCTCCCAACGTTGCGCCGGTGTAACGTAAATTCGTAGGCGTAAGCCAGCCTAATTCAAAGTAGGTGGAAGTGGGCGTGATCCATTTAAATGAAGCATGACCCAATGCAAATGATGGGCCGAACAAACGGCTGACTTCAATGGATGAAGTCAGCCATTCATGCTCGTAATCCAAAGTACTCGCATATCAAAGCAAGTTTTCCCATTGAAGTCAATGGAAACAAAAATAATTTGTTCCGCATTGACTTCAATGGGATGCAATACCGAATGCGGCCAGAGGTGGGGGTGGCACCAGAGAGCGCCGAAAGCTGCCGGAAAGGCCTGAGGACACTTCAGCTCGTTTCCTGCGCCCCCCGTACCCAAAGTTACGACTCATAAAGCAGGTGTAAGTCAGCAGCATCAATGCAAATGGCTGCACCAGGCAACACAGCCGTCGTTATTTACGTAGTTTACGTAGTACGTGAATAGGGCTTATTCACGTACTACGTAAACGACGTAAATAACGACGGCTGTGTTCCCTGGTGCAGCCATTTGCATTGATGCTGCTGACTTACACCTGCTTTATGAGTCGTAACTTTACGCCGGACGTACGACCTACGTAAACTGCGTATATTAATGCGCCGGGCGGAAGTACGTTTGTGAATCGGCGTATCTCACTCATTTTCATAATCGAATCGTAAATCAATGGGAGCGCCCCTTTCGGCCAGCGTAAATATGCGCCCACGATACGACGGTGTAGGAAACTTCCGTCGGTCGGATGAAGCCTATTTACAGGCATATCTTGCTTTCAGAGTCAGGGCGCATAGATACGACGGCGCATATGTGCACTTACGCCGGCGTATCTCGAGATACGTCGGTGTAAGTGCTACGTGAATCTGGGCCATAGTGTATAACTGGTGGAGACCCAAAAAATGAGTTCCCCAGTTACTGACTCATTTTTCCAGAGAACTTTCAGTTTTAGGGTGTCCTCACCCATTTTTCACTGGCCTCAATCTATGATATGTTCATTTTTTAGCACTAGTTGTGTTATTTCTTTTAGCATGAGGCTAAAAGAAATAACTGAAAAAAAGTGAATGTTCCTCCAAGTTAACGTCAATGTACCCCAACACTGAAGTTCTACCCCAGAAAAGCTTTAAGGGAACCTGTCACGGACAAATCACGGGTTCACTTTTGAAAGTGATTATACAAAGTACAATCTCCTTTAGATTTACCATCAACTATGTAGTACGAGGGCCTGTCTGATTGATTGGATACAGATTGAAAGTATTATGAGCATAATCCGTTCCAGGAGTATGCTCGTAATCCAAAGTACTCGCATATCAAAGCAAGTTTTCCCATTGAAGTCAATGGAAACGAAAATAATTTGTTCCGCATTGACTTCAATGGGATGCAATACCGAATGTGGCCAGAGGTGGGGGTGGTACCAGAGAGCGCCAAAAGCGGCCGGAAAGGCCTGAGGACACTTCAGCTCGTTTCCTGCGCCCCCGTACCCAAATGAGGTACTGCAGGCCAATGTTCGGCTTTTCTCGGCTCCTGCGCCCCGTACCTCAGGCCAAATGAGGTACTGCAGGCCTATTTAGCTTAAATTCTGCTCGTCTTGCGAGTCAACACTCGCAAACTGAGTCAGAATTAAAAAAAAAAGTTGCTTGCAAATAGGGCCGAAACAACTAATCGATTATGAAATTAATCGATTATGAAAATTCTAATCAATTAATCGGCCAGTAACATAATGGGGTTAAAAAAACTAAAAGCAGCCCTTTATAGTACAAAAAAGCAAATGGCTACTGTAAATATTACTTTCACTGTCCCAAAAGTAAAAAAAATTAACCCCTTACAGTAGCGATTATTTGCTTTTTATACTTATTTTTGTTTTTTTAACCCCCATTATGTTACTAAACATCTCAGGCCTGGGTTCACACCTCTGTGTTTTGGTGCTTTTTGCAGAAACACACTACAGTTCATTTACATGTTTTCCTTTGGAACACGTTCACATCCATGACTTTTTTTCAGCTGCTGCGTATTTGGAAAGGGCAAGGACTTTTTAACGCAAAACGGTGCTATTTCGTTTTTTAATTGGTTCAATATACTTCAATGGAGAAGCTGCAGAAAAGCATGTACCGTATTTATCGGCGTATACCGCGCACTTTTTTGCCCTGAAAATCAGGGCAAAATCATGGGTGCGCGATATACGCCGATACCCGCTTTCCCGCGCCGAGTTTGAATACTGCGTCGGCATATACCGAGCGCAGTACACTCGTGTATAGTCGGGCAGGCTCGGCTCCTCTCGCGCTCACGTCCTGGACGTACAGGATGTGAGCGCGAGAGTAGCCGAGCCTGCCCGACTATACACGAGTGTACTGCGCTCGGTATATGCTGGCGCAGTATTCAAACTCGGCGCGGGAAAGCTGGAAACGAGCGGGGAGGACGCAGCAGAAGGACGCCGGACCCGACGAAAAGGACACCCGCAGACGGACGCCGGACCCGACAAGGCCGCCCGATGAACGCCGCCAGACACCAAAATTGTAAGTACAAAAATCTTTTTTCCACAGGAATTTCGGGGCAACTTTAGGGGTGCGCGCTATACGCGGGAGCGCGCTATACCCCAATAAATACGGTAATGTGTTTTTGCGGCAATTTGTGTTTTGTAATCTGCCCAACAACAAATTGGCCCAAAAAAATTTAAAAATGCAATTTTTTTTTAAGGCCTTTATCCGATTAATCAAAACAATAATTGGCCAACTAATCGATTATGAAAATAATTGTTAGTTGCAGCCCTACTTGCAAATCAAAACGCTCTCAAACCAAGTTACTCTTAAACCGAGGTTCCACTGTATCCTCATAATGTTTTGGTAACTCTAAAGGAAATTGTACAGTCTTATCATATACTGTGTTTCCCAGAAAATAAGCCCGGGTCTTATATTAATTTTGGCACCCAAGAACACACTAGGGCTTATTTTCGGGGTAGGGCTTGCCATTTAATCCTCCGTGTGAAGAGAGTAAAAATGCTTACAAATTGCTCGAATCCTCACCACCACAGTACAATGTAATGTAAAAAGTATGTGTGTCTGCAATCTGTGCTGTGCCACATACTTTCCTATAGTGCAGTTCGGAGCTTCCGTGACCCCCCCCCCGATCGTCTTCCCTGGCACAAGCATTGCAGAGGTAGGGGCCCAAGATCCCCGCTGAGTAGAGGAGAGCTGTGGTGATCAACTGAGCGCGGCTCTGCGCTTTCCGATGGTCCTCCTGTGCTCTCTAAGGCTCCATTCACATCTAGGCAGACAAATTCGCGGCGTTTTGTCCCGCGAATTGCGGCGGCAAATCGCGGCGTTTTGTACCGCGATTTGCGGCGACAAAACGCCGCGATTGTCCGCCTAGATGTGCCCCTAGATGTGCCCCTCTATGGAGATGGTTCCCGAACGCCGAAAGCCGCCTGAAAAAAAGGTCCGGGACCTTTTTTCAGGCGGCAGGCGTTCGGCGTGGAGATGTGAACCATCTCCATAGAGGGCAATGTCTTTTTATCCCTCTGGCGGCAGCGGCGTCGCACTACAGGCGACAAAACGCCTAGATGTGAATGGGGACTTATAGCACTTTTTGCTGTGAAAATGACAGTTGTCCAAAAAATGCCACTCTCCCGCCATTCCCATATAAGGCTGCATACTTAATATTTTCACTACACAGCCCGAAAACTGTGTAGCATCGTATATATTGAAGACAATCATGAGCAGTAAATGGTCAATGCAACCATGTGATCGTGTTGACCAATAAGAATGTGGAGCCTTCTTTTTCTTCTGGAACCTGGTCTGTGAGGAAAAAATTGGGCGGGAAGACGGATGTGTTTGCTTTGGAGGACCTTTGTGTTGGCTAATCGATTTTTTTTTTTATAAAAAAAATATACATTTTTTTTTAATATATTTGTATTGTATTTTAATATTTTTGATTAAAGGGCCAATTTTTTTTTTTTTTAGAGGGCCCCGGATGGCAACCCTCCCTTTTTTTATAAAAAAATATATATATATATTTTTTCTAATATATTTTTATTTTATTTTTTTTATTAAAGGGACAATTTTTTTTTGTTTAGGGGTACGGGGGTCCCCAGGGGCCCGGAGATCCCCAGGGCCCCCGGATGGCAACCCCCCTTTTTTATAAAAAAAATGTTTTTTTCTTTTTATTATATATATATATATATATATATATATATATATATATATAAAGGGCTCAGAGGTCCCCATGTGGCAAACCCCTTTTTTTTATTTTTTTACAAATGTTTATTTTTTTATTTTTGTTTATATATATATATATATATATATATATATATATATATATATATATATATATATATATATATATATTTTAATTGACCACTTAAGGACCAGACCAATATGCTGCTAAATGACCCAAGGGGTTTTTACAATTCGGCACTGCGTCGCTTTAACAAACAATTGCTCGGTCGTGCGATGTCGCTCCCAAACAAAATTGGCGTCCTTTTTTTGCCCACAAATAGAGCTTTATTTTGGTGGTATTTGATCACCTCTGCGGTTTTTATTTTTTGCGCTATAAACAAAAATAGAGCGACAATTTTGAAAAAAATGCAATATTTTTTACTTTTTGCTATAATAAATATCCCCGAAAAACATATATAAAATTTTTTTTTCCTCAGTTTAGGCCGATACGTATTCTTCTACCTATTTTTGGTAAAAAAAAATCGCAATAAGCGTTTATCGATTGGTTTGCGCAAAATTTATAGCGTTTACAAAATAGGGGATAGTTTTATTGCATTTTTATTAATTTTTTTTTTTTTTACTACTAATGGCGGCGATCAGCGATTTTTTTCCGTGAATGCGACATTATGGCGGACACTTTGGACAATGTTGACACATTTTTGGGACCATTGTCATTTTCACAGCAAAAAATGCATTTAAATTGCATTGTTTATTGTGAAAATGACAGTTGCAGTTTGGGAGTTAACCACAGGGGGCGCTGTAGGATTTAGTGTACACTTAGTGTGTGTTTACAACTGTAGGGGGGTGTGGCTGTAGGAATGACGTCATCGATCGAGTCTCCCTATAAAGGGGATCACTGGATCGATGCAGCGCCATAGTGAAGCACGGGGAAGCCGTGTTTACATACGGCTCTCCCCGTTCTTCAGCTCCGGGGAGCGATCGCGACGGAGCGGCTAGAAACAAATAGCCGCGCTGTCGTCCCGGATCGCTCCCCGAGGGAACCCGACCGCCGCTTGTAGCGGGGGGGGGGTCCCGATCGGACCCCCGACCCACGTCTAGGCAGGGACGTACAGGTACGTTGATGTGCCTGTCCGTGCCATTCTGCCGACGTATATCTACATGAGGCGGTCGGGAAGTGGTTAAAGGGCCAAGAGGTCCCCAGGGCCCCGGATGGCTTCCCCCCTTTTTTTATATATATTTTTCTTTATTTCTTCTTTTTTTTGTAAAGGGGCCCCCCCCCCTGCTTGGTGGCAGCACTCCCCCCCCCCCCCTTCCCCCGGGTTCTCTGCTCCAGGGGGCCCATGCCTGAAGCTGTGTAAGGGGCCCCATAATTCCTGATGGCGGCCCTGATTGTATGTAATAGAAATGGAAAGATGGGGGGGGGCACCAGGGAAATATACTGTGAGGGGAAAAAAAAGTATTTAATTGGTTTCTGATTTTGTACGTTTGCCCACTAAGGCTGCATTCACACTATAACGCAGCGTATTTTGCCGCGACAAATTGCGGCGTATTGTACCGCGGCAAACGAGTCGTTTAACCTTTTTTTAACAAAACATTGATTAACATTGTTGTCTATGCCGAACGCCGAAAGCCGCCTGAAAAAAAGGGTCCGGGACTTGTTTTGAGCTTCAGGCGTACAGCGTTTCGGCGTGGAGATGTGAACCATCTCCATAGACATCAATGTTAACTCACCCCTCCAACGGCACGAGCGTCGGGCGTAAATACGCCAAGGTGTGAATGCAGCCTAACAGAGAAATGATCGGTCTATAATCGCATGATTCCGGTCCAAATCGCTTACAGGGTCCCCCGCCGCTCCTGTGTGTGTGTACAGAAAAGGGGAAAGCGCCATCTAGTGGGCAGATTGGCCCCTGTTGGCAATCGCAGTATCTGGCCACATGAAAAATCATCTACATAGGTGTCCCAGGTCCCACCAATATCTAAACTGTGATTGTGCCTCCATTTTTAATATTTCAGAGACATACTATGCGTCACAACGTAGGTCCGGGTCTTGTGATTCTCACGATGTAAAGATCTTCGCTGTCGGATTTGTAGTTTTTAACCACTTCCGGACCGCCGCATGTAGATCTACGTCGGCAGAATGGCACGGACAGGCACAAGTACGTACACGTACGTGCTGTGCTTGACGTGGGTCGGACCCCCCCGGTACTTGCGGCGGTTCCCGTGGCTTCAGGTGCAATCCGGGACGACGGCGCGGCTATTCGTTTATTGCCGCTCCGTCGCGATCGCTCCCCGGAGCTGAAGAACGGGGAGAGCCCTATGTAAACACGGCTTCCCCGTGCTTCACTGTGGCGGCTGCATCGATCGAGTGATCCCTTTTATAGGGAGACTCGATCGATGACGTCAGTCCTACAGCCACACCCCCCTACAGTTGTAAACACACACTAGGTGAACCCTAACTCCTACAGCGCCCCCTGTGGTTAACTCCCAAACTGCAACTGTCATTTTCACAATAAACAATGCAATTTAACTGCATTTTTTGCTGTGAAAATGACAATGGTCCCAAAAATGTGTCAAAATTGTCCGAAGTGTCCGCCATAATGTCGCAGTCACGAAAAAAATCGCTGATCGCCGCTATTAGTAGTAAAAAAAATTTTTTTTATAAAAATGCAATAAAAATATCCCCTATTTTGTAAACGCTATAAATTTTGCGCAAACCAATCGATAAACGCTTATTGCCATTTTTTTTTACCAAAAATAGGTAGAAGAATACATATTGGCCTAAACTGAGAAAAAAAAAATTATATATATGTTTTTGGGGGATATTTATTATACAAAAAGTAAAAAATATTGCATTTTTTTCAAAATTGTCGCTCTATTTTTGTTTATAGCGCAAAAATTAAAAACCGCAGAGGTGATCAAATACCAGCAAAAGAAAGCTCTATTTGTGGGGAAAAAAGGACGTCAATTTTGTTTGGGAGCCACGTCGCACGACCGCGCAATTATTGTCTGTTAAAGCGACGCAGTGCCGAATTGTAAAAACCCCTTGGGTCATTTAGCAGCATATTGGTCCGGTCCTTAAGTGGTTAAAATACGACCGTTTGAAGAATTTCAAAAATTCAGGAAAACGCAAAAAAATTGTCTGACCTGTGCTTAGAGTTTGTTTACACAAGGCAGGACATTGGTATCCTAGCAACGCTCTGAGAGGAATCCTGCAGTGCTCCTGCCACACAGCTCTGACATCATTGGTTTCCTAGCAACGGAATTCTGTCTCCTCCCACACACTGATGTCACAGTGTCATAGTGTTTCGGGCCAATCAATAGACGCTCCCAAAGCTGTGGGCTCATTCAGCGTTTGAACTTTGAAGAGACATGAGGTATGTGCGAACTCTCCTATACATTTCCCCTTTTTGTTATCAATGTAATAATGAAATGTGATGGAAAGCGGTTGATTTACATGAAATAGAACACGATACAGATATTTATAACAATATTTCATAGAAAACAGGTGACAAGTTTTTTTTTTATTGGCGACATTTGAGATATACAAGAATCCCCTTTTTTCACATTTTTCTATGACTGCCTATAAGATTTTATAGGACGCTTTAGGAGCACAGACACCTAATTATGGAACTTCCATTTAAAGGGACGGTGCATATAGTGCTCACAGATAATGTGCGCTGTATTGTTTTTAGATATATAAATATATCTGTTTGTGTTTTGTCACCGGCGCTCATTAACCACTTAAGGACCGCCTCCTGCCAGGGCCGCCATCAGGGGGGGTACAGGCAGTACACCTGTAAGGGGCCCGGATGGCAACCCCCTTTTTTTTTATAAAAAAAAATATTTTTTATATACTTTTTTATTATATATATATATATATATATATATATATATATACAAAAACATTTTTTTTATATATATATTTTTTTTTAATTTTATTAAAGGGCACAGATGCCCCCAGGACCCCATGTGGCAACCCCCCCCTTTTTTTTTTATAAATGTTTATTTTTTTATTTTTGTTTATATATTGATATATATATATATTTTAAAGGGCCCAGAGGTCCCCAGGGCCCTGGATGGAAACTCCCTTTTTTTTTTTATAAATGTTTATTTTTTTTATATATATTTGTTTTTATTTATTTTTTATTAAAGGGCCAGAGGTTTTTTTTAAATTAAAGGGCCCAGAGGTCCCGGATGGCAATCCCCCTTTTTTTGTAATTTCTTTTTAAAATAATAATAATAATTTGTGTATATATATATATATATTAGGGCCCATAGGTCCCCAGATGGCAACTCCCCTTTTAAAAATAAAATAATAATAATAATATATATATATATTATTTTATTAAAGGGCACAGTTGCCCCCAGGACCCCATGTGGCAAACCCCCCCTTTTTTTTATATAAATGTTTATTTTTGTTTATATATATATATATATATATTTGTTTTTATTTATTTTTTATTAAAGGGCCCAGAGGTTTTTTTTTTTGTTATTAAAGGGCCCAGAGGTCCCGGATGGCAACCCCCCTTTTTTTGTAATTTCTTTTTAAAATAATAATAATAATTTGTGTATGTGTGTGTGTGTGTGTGTGTGTGTATGTGTATATATATATATATATATAACGGATTCCTTTTAAAAATAGATAAAAATCAATCATATAATGTACCTACAGTTTCAGTTTCGTTTTTGCATGCTGTTTCCTGCTTCTGTGATGTACAGAGACTCAGAGCCAATACAGGGCAGTGATGGTTTGTAAAACGAAACTGACAAGTGGCACTGGCACTGACTGGTGGCACTGACAAGTGGCACTGACTGGTGGCACTGATTGGCACTGACAAGCGGCACTGGTACTGATTGGTGGCACTGACAAGCGGAACAAGTACTGACAGATGGCACTGACAAGCAGCACTGGCACTGACTGGTGGCATTGATTGGCACTGACACTGATTGGCACTGACAGGTGGCACTGATTGTCACTGGCTGCACTGATTGGCACTGGCTGGTGGCACGGAAAAGCGACACTGGTACTGACAGGTTGCACTGGCACTGATTGGCACTGACTGGCACTGATTGGTGGCACTGACAAGCGGAACAAGTACTGACAGATGGCACTGACAAGCAGCACTGGCACTGACTGGTGGCATTGATTGGCACTGACTGGTGGCACTGGTAATGATTGGCACTGACTGGTGGCAATGATTGGCACTGACTGGTGGCACGAATTGGAAGCACTGACAGAGGAGAGGGGGTATCACATTGAGCAGATATTGGTGCTTGTATGATCCGCTTAGGGTGTGACACTGTCATCTATTGTGACTCCCTGTAGGGAGAGAGAGACAGAGAGGAGTTTCATATTTCTGCGGCGATATGGGGGTGGGCGGGACTGAGCAGCTATCGAACATCAGCCATTATTGGGCTGTTTAAGAAAAGGGGCGGGGCCACAAACGCAGCGGTACGCCCATTCCTCCTATTGGCTGGGGTTCGATAGCTGCTAAGCCCCGCCCATCCCAGCGTTAACTCTGAGATCACAATACAGGAGCCACTAGTGACGATTGTGACGTCACAGACAAGACACGCTCGCGCTCGAGTAGATGAAGCTGCGCTGCACAGAGAAGGGTAGGCGGGGCTTGAGGCGGAGCCTCCGCAAGTTGGCCGAATCACGGTCTGGGCGATCCCATTCATAGAAAAGCGGGGGACGCCCGCTGCCCGCGCTTGTCACTCTCCTACATGCCAGCCAAGGTACTTGCAAAGTTAATGTCCGTGCCGCCAGCACCGAGCCTATAGTAGGCGACCACAGAACTGGTTGGAATTTTTTTCATGAATGTTTGGTTTTTGTCGCCCCCCCCCATGGCGCCTATGGCACTTTCCATGACCGCCATAGCTTTGATACGCCACTGTGCCCATTATGAGGGGTTCCCACCACCCCTGTGCTGAGTTTCCAGGTCTGTATGCCTGCTGTGCCCATTATGAGGGGTTCCCACCACCCCTGTGCTAAGTTCCTGGGTCTGTATGCCTGCTGTGCCCATTTTGAGGGATTCCCACCACTCCTGTACTGAGTTCTCGGGTGTCTATGTGTGCTGTGCCCATTATGATGAGGGGTTCCCCACCACCCCTGTGCTGAGTGACTAGATCTGTACGCCTGCTGTGCCCATTATGAGGGATTCTCACCACCCCTGTGCTGAGTTTCCAGGTCTGTACGCCTGCTGTGCCCATTATGAGGGGTTCCCACCACCCCTGTGCTGAGTTACCAGGTCTGTACTCCTGTGTCCATTATGAGGGATTCCCACCATCCCTGTGCTGAATTACCAGGTCTGTACGCGTGCTGTGCCCATTATGAGGGATTCCCACCACCCCTGTGCTGAATTACCAGGTCTGTACGCCTGCTGTGCCCATTATGAGGGGTTCCCACCACCCCTGTGCTGAATTACCAGGTCTGTACGCCTGCTGTGCCCATTATGAGGGGTTCCCACCACCCCTGTGCTGAGTTACCAGGTCTGTACACCTGCTGTGCCCATTTTTATGGGTTCCCACCACCCCTGTGCTGAGTTCCCAGGTCTCTATGTGTGCTGTGCCCATTATGATGAGGGGTTCCCACCACCCCTGTGCTGAGTTACCAGGTCTGTACGCCTGCTGTGCCCATTATGAGGGATTCTCACCACCCCTGTGCTGAGTTACCAGGTCTGTACGCCTGCTGTGCCCAGTTTTTTGAGTTACCAGATCTGTACCCCTGCTGTGCCCATTATGAGGGGTTCCCACTACCCCTGTGCTGAGTTACCGGGTCTGTATGTCTGCTGTGCCCATTATGAGGGGTTCCCACCACCCCTGTGCTGAGTTACCAGGTCTGTACGCCTGCTGTGCCCATTATGAGGGGTTCCCACCACCCCTGTGCTGAGTTACCAGATCTCTACGCCTGCTGTGCCCATTATGAGGGGTTCCCACCACCCCTGTGCTGAGTTACCAGGTCTCTACGCCTGCTGTGCCCATTATGAGGGGTTCCCACCACCCCTGTGCTGAGTTACCAGGTCTGTACGCCTGCTGTGCCCATTATGAGGGGTTCCCACCACCCCTGTGCTGAGTTACCAGATCTGTACGCCTGCTGTGCCCATTATGAGGGGTTCCCACCACCCCTGTGCTGAGTTACCAGGTCTGTACGCCTGCTGTGCCCATTATGAGGGGTTCCCACCACCCCTGTGCTGAGTTACCAGATCTGTACTCCTGCTGTGCCCATTATGAGGGGTTCCCACCACCCCTGTGCTGAGTTACCAGGTCTGTACGCCTGCTGTGCCCATTATGAGGGGTTCCCACCACCCCTGTGCTGAGTTACCAGATCTGTACTCCTGCTGTGCCCATTATGAGGGGTTCCCACCACCCCTGTGCTGAGTTTCCAGGTCTGTACGCCTGCTGTGCCCATTATGAGGGGTTCCCACCACCCCTGTGCTGAGTGACTAGATCTGTACGCCTGCTGTGCCCATTATGAGGGATTCTCACCACCCCTGTGCTGAGTTTCCAGGTCTGTATGCCTGCTGTGCCCATCATGAGGGGTTCCCACCACCCCTGTGCTGAATTACCAGGTCTGTACGCCTGATGTGCCTATTATAAGGGGTTGCCACCACCCCCGTGCTGAGTTTCCAGGTCTGTATGCCTGCTGTGCCCATTATGAGGGATTCTCACCACCCCTGTGCTGAGTTTCCAGGTCTGTACGCCTGCTGTGCCCATTATGAGGGGTTCCCACCACCCCTGTGCTGAATTACCAGGTCTGTACGCCTGCTGTGCCCATTATGAGGGGTTTCCACCACCCCTGTGCTGAATTACCAGGTCTGTACGCGTGCTGTGCCCATTATGAGGGATTCCCACCATCCCTGTGCTGAATTACCAGGTCTGTACGCCTGCTGTGCCCATTATGAGGGGTTCCCACCACCCCTGTGCTGAGTTACCAGGTCTGTACGCCTGCTGTGCCCATTTTTATGGGTTCCCACCACCCCTGTGCTGAGTTCCCAGGTCTCTATGTGTGCTGTGCCCATTATGATGAGGGGTTCCCACCACCCCTGTGCTGAGTTACCAGGTCTGTACGCCTGCTGTGCCCATTATGAGGGGTTCCCACCACCCCTGTGCTGAGTTCCCAGATCTGTACGCCTGCTGTGCCCATTATGAGGGGTTCCCACCACCCCTGTGCTGAGTTCCCAGATCTGTACGCCTGCTGTGCCCATTATGAGGGATTCTCACCATCCCTGTGCTGAGTTACCAGGTCTGTACACCTGCTGTGCCCATTTTGAGGGGTTCCCACCACCCCTGTGCTGAGTTACCAGATCTGTACGCCTGCTGTGCCCATTTTGAGGAGTTCCCACCATCCCTGTGCTGATTTACCAGGTCTGTACGCCTACTGTGCCCATTTTGAGGAGTTCCCACCGCCTCTGTGCTGAGTTCCCAGGTCTGTATGTCTGCTGTGCCCATTATGAGGGGTTCCCACCATCCCTGTGCTGAGTTCCTCGGTCTGTACGCCTTCTGTGCCCATTATGAGGGGTTCCCACCACCCCTGTGCTGAGTTACCAGATCTGTACGCCTGCTGTGCCCATTATGAGGGATTCTCACCACCCCTGTGCTGAGTTTCCAGGTCTGTACGCCTGCTGTGCCCATTATGAGGGGTTGCCACCACCCCTGTGCTAAGTTCCTGGGTCTGTATGCCTGCTGTGCCCATTTTGAGGGATTCCCACCACTCCTGTACTGAGTTCTCGGGTGTCTATGTGTGCTGTGCCCATTATGATGAGGGGTTCCCCACCACCCCTGTGCTGAGTGACTAGATCTGTACGCCTGCTGTGCCCATTATGAGGGATTCTCACCACCCCTGTGCTGAGTTTCCAGGTCTGTACGCCTGCTGTGCCCATTATGAGGGGTTGCCACCACCCCTGTGCTGAGTTTCCAGGTCTGTATGCCTGCTGTGCCCATTATGAGGGGTTCCCACCACCCCTGTGCTGAATTACCAGGTCTGTACGCCTGATGTGCCTATTATAAGGGGTTGCCACCACCCCCGTGCTGAGTTTCCAGGTCTGTATGCCTGCTGTGCCCATTATGAGGGATTCTCACCACCCCTGTGCAGAGTTTCCAGGTCTGTACGCCTGCTGTGCCCATTATGAGGGGTTCCCACCACCCCTGTGCTGAATTACCAGGTCTGTACGCCTGCTGTGCCCATTATGAGGGGTTTCCACCACCCCTGTGCTGAATTACCAGGTCTGTACGCGTGCTGTGCCCATTATGAGGGATTCCCACCACCCCTGTGCTGAATTACCAGGTCTGTACGCCTGCTGTGCCCATTATGAGGGGTTCCCACCACCCCTGTGCTGAATTACCAGGTCTGTACGCGTGCTGTGCCCATTATGAGGGTTTCCCACCACCCCTGTGCTGAATTACCAGATCTGTACGCCTGCTGTGCCCATTATGAGGGGTTCCCACCACCCCTGTGCTGAGTTACCAGATCTGTACGCGTGCTGTGCCCATTATGAGGGTTTCCCACCACCCCTGTGCTGAATTACCAGATCTGTACGCCTGCTGTGCCCATTATGAGGGGTTCCCACCACCCCTGTGCTGAATTACCAGATCTGTACGCCTGCTGTGCCCATTATGAGGGGTTCCCACCACCCCTGTGCTGAATTACCAGATCTGTACGCCTGCTGTGCCCATTATGAGGGGTTCCCACCACCCCTGTGCTGAGTTACCAGATCTGTACGCGTGCTGTGCCCATTATGAGGGTTTCCCACCACCCCTGTGCTGAATTACCAGGTCTGTACGCCTGCTGTGCCCATTATGAGGGGTTCCCACCACCCCTGTGCTGAATTACCAGATCTGTACGCCTGCTGTGCCCATTATGAGGGGTTCCCACCACCCCTGTGCTGAGTTACCAGGTCTGTACGCCTGCTGTGCCCAGTTTTTTGAGTTACCAGATCTGTACCCCTGCTGTGCCCATTATGAGGGGTTCCCACCACCCCTGTGCTGAGTTTCCAGGTCTGTACGCCTGCTGTGCCCATTATGAGGGGTTCCCACCACCCCTGTGCTGAGTTACCAGATCTGTACGCCTGCTGTGCCCATTATGAGGGGTTCCCACCATCCCTGTGCTGAGTTACCAGGTCTGTACGCCTGCTGTGCCCATTATGAGGGGTTCCCACCACCCCTGTGCTGAGTTACCAGATCTCTACGCCTGCTGTGCCCATTATGAGGGGTTCCCACCACCCCTGTGCTGAGTTACCAGGTCTCTACGCCTGCTGTGCCCATTATGAGGGGTTCCCACCACCCCTGTGCTGAGTTACCAGATCTCTACGCCTGCTGTGCCCATTATGAGGGGTTCCCACCATCCCTGTGCTGAGTTACCAGGTCTGTACGCCTGCTGTGCCTATTATGAGGGGTTCCCACCACCCCTGTGCTGAATTACCAGGTCTGTACGCGTGCTGTGCCCATTATGAGGGATTCCCACCACCCCTGTGCTGAATTACCAGGTCTGTACGCCTGCTGTGCCCATTATGAGGGGTTCCCACCACCCCTGTGCTGAATTACCAGGTCTGTACGCGTGCTGTGCCCATTATGAGGGTTTCCCACCACCCCTGTGCTGAATTACCAGATCTGTACGCCTGCTGTGCCCATTATGAGGGGTTCCCACCACCCCTGTGCTGAGTTACCAGATCTGTACGCGTGCTGTGCCCATTATGAGGGTTTCCCACCACCCCTGTGCTGAATTACCAGGTCTGTACGCCTGCTGTGCCCATTATGAGGGGTTCCCACCACCCCTGTGCTGAATTACCAGATCTGTACGCCTGCTGTGCCCATTATGAGGGTTTCCCACCACCCCTGTGCTGAATTACCAGATCTGTACGCCTGCTGTGCCCATTATGAGGGGTTCCCACCACCCCTGTGCTGAGTTACCAGATCTGTACGCGTGCTGTGCCCATTATGAGGGTTTCCCACCACCCCTGTGCTGAATTACCAGATCTGTACGCCTGCTGTGCCCATTATGAGGGGTTCCCACCACCCCTGTGCTGAATTACCAGATCTGTACGCCTGCTGTGCCCATTATGAGGGGTTCCCACCACCCCTGTGCTGAGTTACCAGGTCTGTACGCCTGCTGTGCCCAGTTTTTTGAGTTACCAGATCTGTACCCCTGCTGTGCCCATTATGAGGGGTTCCCACCACCCCTGTGCTGAGTTACCAGGTCTGTACTCCTGTGTCCATTATGAGGGATTCCCACCATCCCTGTGCTGAATTACCAGGTCTGTACGCGTGCTGTGCCCATTATGAGGGATTCCCACCACCCCTGTGCTGAATTACCAGGTCTGTACGCCTGCTGTGCCCATTATGAGGGGTTCCCACCACCCCTGTGCTGAATTACCAGGTCTGTACGCCTGCTGTGCCCATTATGAGGGGTTCCCACCACCCCTGTGCTGAGTTACCAGGTCTGTACGCCTGCTGTGCCCATTTTTATGGGTTCCCACCACCCCTGTGCTGAGTTCCCAGGTCTCTATGTGTGCTGTGCCCATTATGATGAGGGGTTCCCACCACCCCTGTGCTGAGTTACCAGGTCTGTACGCCTGCTGTGCCCATTATGAGGGATTCTCACCACCCCTGTGCTGAGTTACCAGGTCTGTACGCCTGCTGTGCCCAGTTTTTTGAGTTACCAGATCTGTACCCCTGCTGTGCCCATTATGAGGGGTTCCCACCACCCCTGTGCTGAGTTACCGGGTCTGTATGTCTGCTGTGCCCATTATGAGGGGTTCCCACCACCCCTGTGCTGAGTTACCAGGTCTGTACGCCTGCTGTGCCCATTATGAGGGGTTCCCACCACCCCTGTGCTGAGTTACCAGATCTCTGCGCCTGCTGTGCCCATTATGAGGGGTTCCCACCACCCCTGTGCTGAGTTACCAGGTCTCTACGCCTGCTGTGCCCATTATGAGGGGTTCCCACCACCCCTGTGCTGAGTTACCAGGTCTGTACGCCTGCTGTGCCCATTATGAGGGGTTCCCACCACCCCTGTGCTGAGTTACCAGGTCTGTACGCCTGCTGTGCCCATTATGAGGGGTTCCCACCACCCCTGTGCTGAGTTACCAGGTCTGTACGCCTGCTGTGCCCATTATGAGGGGTTCCCACCACCCCTGTGCTGAGTTACCAGATCTGTACTCCTGCTGTGCCCATTATGAGGGGTTCCCACCACCCCTGTGCTGAGTTACCAGGTCTGTACGCCTGCTGTGCCCATTATGAGGGGTTCCCACCACCCCTGTGCTGAGTTACCAGATCTGTACGCCTGCTGTGCCCATTATGAGGGGTTCCCACCACCCCTGTGCTGAGTTTCCAGGTCTGTACGCCTGCTGTGCCCATTATGAGGGGTTGCCACCACCCCTGTGCTGAGTTTCCAGGTCTGTACGCCTGCTGTGCCCATTATGAGGGGTTCCCACCACCCCTGTGCTGAGTGACTAGATCTGTACGCCTGCTGTGCCCATTATGAGGGATTCTCACCACCCCTGTGCTGAGTTTCCAGGTCTGTATGCCTGCTGTGCCCATCATGAGGGGTTCCCACCACCCCTGTGCTGAATTACCAGGTCTGTACGCCTGATGTGCCTATTATAAGGGGTTGCCACCACCCCCGTGCTGAGTTTCCAGGTCTGTATGCCTGCTGTGCCCATTATGAGGGATTCTCACCACCCCTGTGCTGAGTTTCCAGGTCTGTACGCCTGCTGTGCCCATTATGAGGGGTTCCCACCACCCCTGTGCTGAATTACCAGGTCTGTACGCCTGCTGTGCCCATTATGAGGGGTTTCCACCACCCCTGTGCTGAATTACCAGGTCTGTACGCGTGCTGTGCCCATTATGAGGGATTCCCACCATCCCTGTGCTGAATTACCAGGTCTGTACGCCTGCTGTGCCCATTATGAGGGGTTCCCACCACCCCTGTGCTGAGTTACCAGGTCTGTACGCCTGCTGTGCCCATTTTTATGGGTTCCCACCACCCCTGTGCTGAGTTCCCAGGTCTCTATGTGTGCTGTGCCCATTATGATGAGGGGTTCCCACCACCCCTGTGCTGAGTTACCAGGTCTGTACGCCTGCTGTGCCCATTATGAGGGGTTCCCACCACCCCTGTGCTGAGTTCCCAGATCTGTACGCCTGCTGTGCCCATTATGAGGGGTTCCCACCACCCCTGTGCTGAGTTCCCAGATCTGTACGCCTGCTGTGCCCATTATGAGGGATTCTCACCATCCCTGTGCTGAGTTACCAGGTCTGTACACCTGCTGTGCCCATTTTGAGGGGTTCCCACCACCCCTGTGCTGAGTTACCAGATCTGTACGCCTGCTGTGCCCATTTTGAGGAGTTCCCACCATCCCTGTGCTGATTTACCAGGTCTGTACGCCTACTGTGCCCATTTTGAGGAGTTCCCACCGCCTCTGTGCTGAGTTCCCAGGTCTGTATGTCTGCTGTGCCCATTATGAGGGGTTCCCACCATCCCTGTGCTGAGTTCCTCGGTCTGTACGCCTTCTGTGCCCATTATGAGGGGTTCCCACCATCCCTGTGCTGGTTTCCTGAGTGTGTATGTCTGCTGTGCCCATTATGAGGGGTTCCCACCACCCCTGTGCTGAGTTTCCAGGTCTGTACGCCTGCTGTGCCCATTATGAGGGGTTGCCACCACCCCTGTGCTAAGTTCCTGGGTCTGTATGCCTGCTGTGCCCATTTTGAGGGATTCCCACCACTCCTGTACTGAGTTCTCGGGTGTCTATGTGTGCTGTGCCCATTATGATGAGGGGTTCCCCACCACCCCTGTGCTGAGTGACTAGATCTGTACGCCTGCTGTGCCCATTATGAGGGATTCTCACCACCCCTGTGCTGAGTTTCCAGGTCTGTACGCCTGCTGTGCCCATTATGAGGGGTTGCCACCACCCCTGTGCTGAGTTTCCAGGTCTGTATGCCTGCTGTGCCCATTATGAGGGGTTCCCACCACCCCTGTGCTGAATTACCAGGTCTGTACGCCTGCTGTGCCTATTATAAGGGGTTGCCACCACCCCCGTGCTGAGTTTCCAGGTCTGTATGCCTGCTGTGCCCATTATGAGGGATTCTCACCACCCCTGTGCTGAGTTTCCAGGTCTGTACGCCTGCTGTGCCCATTATGAGGGGTTCCCACCACCCCTGTGCTGAATTACCGGGTCTGTACGCCTGCTGTGCCCATTATGAGGGGTTTCCACCACCCCTGTGCTGAATTACCAGGTCTGTACGCGTGCTGTGCCCATTATGAGGGATTCCCACCACCCCTGTGCTGAATTACCAGGTCTGTACGCCTGCTGTGCCCATTATGAGGGGTTCCCACCACCCCTGTGCTGAATTACCAGGTCTGTACGCGTGCTGTGCCCATTATGAGGGTTTCCCACCACCCCTGTGCTGAATTACCAGATCTGTACGCCTGCTGTGCCCATTATGAGGGGTTCCCACCACCCCTGTGCTGAGTTACCAGATCTGTACGCGTGCTGTGCCCATTATGAGGGTTTCCCACCACCCCTGTGCTGAATTACCAGATCTGTACGCCTGCTGTGCCCATTATGAGGGGTTCCCACCACCCCTGTGCTGAATTACCAGATCTGTACGCCTGCTGTGCCCATTATGAGGGTTTCCCACCACCCCTGTGCTGAATTACCAGATCTGTACGCCTGCTGTGCCCATTATGAGGGGTTCCCACCACCCCTGTGCTGAGTTACCAGATCTGTACGCGTGCTGTGCCCATTATGAGGGTTTCCCACCACCCCTGTGCTGAGTTACCAGATCTGTACGCCTGCTGTGCCCATTATGAGGGGTTCCCACCACCCCTGTGCTGAGTTACCAGATCTGTACGCCTGCTGTGCCCATTATGAGGGGTTCCCACCACCCCTGTGCTGAGTTACCAGGTCTGTACGCCTGCTGTGCCCAGTTTTTTGAGTTACCAGATCTGTACCCCTGCTGTGCCCATTATGAGGGGTTCCCACCACCCCTGTGCTGAGTTTCCAGGTCTGTATGCCTGCTGTGCCCATTATGAGGGGTTCCCACCACCCCTGTGCTGAGTTACCAGGTCTGTACGCCTGCTGTGCCCATTATGAGGGGTTCCCACCATCCCTGTGCTGAGTTACCAGGTCTGTACGCCTGCTGTGCCCATTATGAGGGGTTCCCACCACCCCTGTGCTGAGTTACCAGATCTCTACGCCTGCTGTGCCCATTATGAGGGGTTCCCACCACCCCTGTGCTGAATTACCAGGTCTGTACGCCTGCTGTGCCCATTATGAGGGGTTCCCACCACCCCTGTGCTGAGTTACCAGATCTCTACGCCTGCTGTGCCCATTATGAGGGGTTCCCACCATCCCTGTGCTGAGTTACCAGGTCTGTACGCCTGCTGTGCCCATTATGAGGGGTTCCCACCACCCCTGTGCTGAATTACCAGGTCTGTACGCGTGCTGTGCCCATTATGAGGGATTCCCACCACCCCTGTGCTGAATTACCAGGTCTGTACGCCTGCTGTGCCCATTATGAGGGGTTCCCACCACCCCTGTGCTGAATTACCAGGTCTGTACGCGTGCTGTGCCCATTATGAGGGTTTCCCACCACCCCTGTGCTGAATTACCAGATCTGTACGCCTGCTGTGCCCATTATGAGGGGTTCCCACCACCCCTGTGCTGAGTTACCAGATCTGTACGCGTGCTGTGCCCATTATGAGGGTTTCCCACCATCCCTGTGCTGAGTTACCAGGTCTGTACGCCTGCTGTGCCTATTATGAGGGGTTCCCACCACCCCTGTGCTGAATTACCAGGTCTGTACGCGTGCTGTGCCCATTATGAGGGATTCCCACCACCCCTGTGCTGAATTACCAGGTCTGTACGCCTGCTGTGCCCATTATGAGGGGTTCCCACCACCCCTGTGCTGAATTACCAGGTCTGTACGCGTGCTGTGCCCATTATGAGGGTTTCCCACCACCCCTGTGCTGAATTACCAGATCTGTACGCCTGCTGTGCCCATTATGAGGGGTTCCCACCACCCCTGTGCTGAGTTACCAGATCTGTACGCGTGCTGTGCCCATTATGAGGGTTTCCCACCACCCCTGTGCTGAATTACCAGATCTGTACGCCTGCTGTGCCCATTATGAGGGGTTCCCACCACCCCTGTGCTGAATTACCAGATCTGTACGCCTGCTGTGCCCATTATGAGGGTTTCCCACCACCCCTGTGCTGAATTACCAGATCTGTACGCCTGCTGTGCCCATTATGAGGGGTTCCCACCACCCCTGTGCTGAGTTACCAGATCTGTACGCGTGCTGTGCCCATTATGAGGGTTTCCCACCACCCCTGTGCTGAATTACCAGATCTGTACGCCTGCTGTGCCCATTATGAGGGGTTCCCACCACCCCTGTGCTGAATTACCAGATCTGTACGCCTGCTGTGCCCATTATGAGGGGTTCCCACCACCCCTGTGCTGAGTTACCAGGTCTGTACGCCTGCTGTGCCCAGTTTTTTGAGTTACCAGATCTGTACCCCTGCTGTGCCCATTATGAGGGGTTCCCACCACCCCTGTGCTGAGTTACCAGGTCTGTACTCCTGTGTCCATTATGAGGGATTCCCACCATCCCTGTGCTGAATTACCAGGTCTGTACGCGTGCTGTGCCCATTATGAGGGATTCCCACCACCCCTGTGCTGAATTACCAGGTCTGTACGCCTGCTGTGCCCATTATGAGGGGTTCCCACCACCCCTGTGCTGAATTACCAGGTCTGTACGCCTGCTGTGCCCATTATGAGGGGTTCCCACCACCCCTGTGCTGAGTTACCAGGTCTGTACGCCTGCTGTGCCCATTTTTATGGGTTCCCACCACCCCTGTGCTGAGTTCCCAGGTCTCTATGTGTGCTGTGCCCATTATGATGAGGGGTTCCCACCACCCCTGTGCTGAGTTACCAGGTCTGTACGCCTGCTGTGCCCATTATGAGGGATTCTCACCACCCCTGTGCTGAGTTACCAGGTCTGTACGCCTGCTGTGCCCAGTTTTTTGAGTTACCAGATCTGTACCCCTGCTGTGCCCATTATGAGGGGTTCCCACCACCCCTGTGCTGAGTTACCAGGTCTGTATGTCTGCTGTGCCCATTATGAGGGGTTCCCACCACCCCTGTGCTGAGTTACCAGGTCTGTACGCCTGCTGTGCCCATTATGAGGGGTTCCCACCACCCCTGTGCTGAGTTACCAGATCTCTGCGCCTGCTGTGCCCATTATGAGGGGTTCCCACCACCCCTGTGCTGAGTTACCAGGTCTCTACGCCTGCTGTGCCCATTATGAGGGGTTCCCACCACCCCTGTGCTGAGTTACCAGGTCTGTACGCCTGCTGTGCCCATTATGAGGGGTTCCCACCACCCCTGTGCTGAGTTACCAGATCTGTACGCCTGCTGTGCCCATTATGAGGGGTTCCCACCACCCCTGTGCTGAGTTACCAGGTCTGTACGCCTGCTGTGCCCATTATGAGGGGTTCCCACCACCCCTGTGCTGAGTTACCAGATCTGTACTCCTGCTGTGCCCATTATGAGGGGTTCCCACCACCCCTGTGCTGAGTTACCAGGTCTGTACGCCTGCTGTGCCCATTATGAGGGGTTCCCACCACCCCTGTGCTGAGTTACCAGATCTCTACGCCTGCTGTGCCCATTATGAGGGGTTCCCACCACCCCTGTGCTGAGTTTCCAGGTCTGTACGCCTGCTGTGCCCATTATGAGGGGTTGCCACCACCCCTGTGCTGAGTTTCCAGGTCTGTACGCCTGCTGTGCCCATTATGAGGGGTTCCCACCACCCCTGTGCTGAGTGACTAGATCTGTACGCCTGCTGTGCCCATTATGAGGGATTCTCACCACCCCTGTGCTGAGTTTCCAGGTCTGTATGCCTGCTGTGCCCATCATGAGGGGTTCCCACCACCCCTGTGCTGAATTACCAGGTCTGTACGCCTGATGTGCCTATTATAAGGGGTTGCCACCACCCCCGTGCTGAGTTTCCAGGTCTGTATGCCTGCTGTGCCCATTATGAGGGATTCTCACCACCCCTGTGCTGAGTTTCCAGGTCTGTACGCCTGCTGTGCCCATTATGAGGGGTTCCCACCACTCCTGTACTGAGTTCTCGGGTGTCTATGTGTGCTGTGCCCATTATGATGAGGGGTTCCCCACCACCCCTGTGCTGAGTGACTAGATCTGTACGCCTGCTGTGCCCATTATGAGGGATTCTCACCACCCCTGTGCTGAGTTTCCAGGTCTGTACGCCTGCTGTGCCCATTATGAGGGGTTGCCACCACCCCTGTGCTGAGTTTCCAGGTCTGTATGCCTGCTGTGCCCATTATGAGGGGTTCCCACCACCCCTGTGCTGAATTACCAGGTCTGTACGCCTGATGTGCCTATTATAAAGGGGTTGCCACCACCCCCGTGCTGAGTTTCCAGGTCTGTATGCCTGCTGTGCCCATTATGAGGGATTCTCACCACCCCTGTGCAGAGTTTCCAGGTCTGTACGCCTGCTGTGCCCATTATGAGGGGTTCCCACCACCCCTGTGCTGAATTACCAGGTCTGTACGCCTGCTGTGCCCATTATGAGGGGTTTCCACCACCCCTGTGCTGAATTACCAGGTCTGTACGCGTGCTGTGCCCATTATGAGGGATTCCCACCACCCCTGTGCTGAATTACCAGGTCTGTACGCCTGCTGTGCCCATTATGAGGGGTTCCCACCACCCCTGTGCTGAATTACCAGGTCTGTACGCGTGCTGTGCCCATTATGAGGGTTTCCCACCACCCCTGTGCTGAATTACCAGATCTGTACGCCTGCTGTGCCCATTATGAGGGGTTCCCACCACCCCTGTGCTGAGTTACCAGATCTGTACGCGTGCTGTGCCCATTATGAGGGTTTCCCACCACCCCTGTGCTGAATTACCAGATCTGTACGCCTGCTGTGCCCATTATGAGGGGTTCCCACCACCCCTGTGCTGAATTACCAGATCTGTACGCCTGCTGTGCCCATTATGAGGGTTTCCCACCACCCCTGTGCTGAATTACCAGGTCTGTACGCCTGCTGTGCCCATTATGAGGGGTTCCCACCACCCCTGTGCTGAGTTACCAGATCTGTACGCGTGCTGTGCCCATTATGAGGGTTTCCCACCACCCCTGTGCTGAATTACCAGATCTGTACGCCTGCTGTGCCCATTATGAGGGGTTCCCACCACCCCTGTGCTGAATTACCAGATCTGTACGCCTGCTGTGCCCATTATGAGGGGTTCCCACCACCCCTGTGCTGAGTTACCAGGTCTGTACGCCTGCTGTGCCCAGTTTTTTGAGTTACCAGATCTGTACCCCTGCTGTGCCCATTATGAGGGGTTCCCACCACCCCTGTGCTGAGTTTCCAGGTCTGTATGCCTGCTGTGCCCATTATGAGGGGTTCCCACCACCCCTGTGCTGAGTTCCCAGATCTGTACGCCTGCTGTGCCCATTATGAGGGGTTCCCACCATCCCTGTGCTGAGTTACCAGGTCTGTACGCCTGCTGTGCCCATTATGAGGGGTTCCCACCACCCCTGTGCTGAGTTACCAGATCTCTACGCCTGCTGTGCCCATTATGAGGGGTTCCCACCACCCCTGTGCTGAGTTACCAGGTCTCTACGCCTGCTGTGCCCATTATGAGGGGTTCCCACCACCCCTGTGCTGAGTTACCAGATCTCTACGCCTGCTGTGCCCATTATGAGGGGTTCCCACCATCCCTGTGCTGAGTTACCAGGTCTGTACGCCTGCTGTGCCCATTATGAGGGGTTCCCACCACCCCTGTGCTGAATTACCAGGTCTGTACGCGTGCTGTGCCCATTATGAGGGATTCCCACCACCCCTGTGCTGAATTACCAGGTCTGTACGCCTGCTGTGCCCATTATGAGGGGTTCCCACCACCCCTGTGCTGAATTACCAGGTCTGTACGCGTGCTGTGCCCATTATGAGGGTTTCCCACCACCCCTGTGCTGAATTACCAGATCTGTACGCCTGCTGTGCCCATTATGAGGGGTTCCCACCACCCCTGTGCTGAGTTACCAGATCTGTACGCGTGCTGTGCCCATTATGAGGGTTTCCCACCACCCCTGTGCTGAATTACCAGATCTGTACGCCTGCTGTGCCCATTATGAGGGGTTCCCACCACCCCTGTGCTGAGTTACCAGGTCTGTACGCCTGCTGTGCCCAGTTTTTTGAGTTACCAGATCTGTACCCCTGCTGTGCCCATTATGAGGGGTTCCCACCACCCCTGTGCTGAGTTTCCAGGTCTGTATGCCTGCTGTGCCCATTATGAGGGGTTCCCACCACCCCTGTGCTGAGTTCCCAGATCTGTACGCCTGCTGTGCCCATTATGAGGGGTTCCCACCATCCCTGTGCTGAGTTACCAGGTCTGTACGCCTGCTGTGCCCATTATGAGGGGTTCCCACCACCCCTGTGCTGAGTTACCAGATCTCTACGCCTGCTGTGCCCATTATGAGGGGTTCCCACCACCCCTGTGCTGAGTTACCAGGTCTCTACGCCTGCTGTGCCCATTATGAGGGGTTCCCACCACCCCTGTGCTGAGTTACCAGATCTCTACGCCTGCTGTGCCCATTATGAGGGGTTCCCACCATCCCTGTGCTGAGTTACCAGGTCTGTACGCCTGCTGTGCCCATTATGAGGGGTTCCCACCACCCCTGTGCTGAGTTACCAGATCTGTACGCCTGCTGTGCCCATTATGAGGGGTTCCCACCACCCCTGTGCTGAGTTACCAGATCTGTACGCCTGCTGTGCCCATTTTTATGGGTTCCCACCACCCCTGTGCTGAGTTCCCGGGTCTTTACGCCTGCTGTGCCCATTATGAGGGGTTCCCACCACCCCTGTGCTAAGTTCCTGGGTCTGTATGCCTGCTGTGCCCATTTTGAGGGATTCCCACCACTCCTGTACTGAGTTCTCGGGTGTCTATGTGTGCTGTGCCCATTATGATGAGGGGTTCCCCACCACCCCTGTGCTGAGTGACTAGATCTGTACGCCTGCTGTGCCCATTATGAGGGATTCTCACCACCCCTGTGCTGAGTTTCCAGGTCTGTATGCCTGCTGTGCCCATCATGAGGGGTTCCCACCACCCCTGTGCTGAATTACCAGGTCTGTACGCCTGATGTGCCTATTATAAGGGGTTGCCACCACCCCCGTGCTGAGTTTCCAGGTCTGTATGCCTGCTGTGCCCATTATGAGGGATTCTCACCACCCCTGTGCTGAGTTTCCAGGTCTGTACGCCTGCTGTGCCCATTATGAGGGGTTCCCACCACCCCTGTGCTGAATTACCAGGTCTGTACGCCTGCTGTGCCCATTATGAGGGGTTTCCACCACCCCTGTGCTGAATTACCAGGTCTGTACGCGTGCTGTGCCCATTATGAGGGGTTCCCACCACCCCTGTGCTGAGTTACCAGGTCTGTACGCCTGCTGTGCCCATTTTTATGGGTTCCCACCACCCCTGTGCTGAGTTCCCAGGTCTCTATGTGTGCTGTGCCCATTATGATGAGGGGTTCCCACCACCCCTGTGCTGAGTTACCAGGTCTGTACGCCTGCTGTGCCCATTATGAGGGATTCTCACCACCCCTGTGCTGAGTTACCAGGTCTGTACGCCTGCTGTGCCCATTATGAGGGGTTCCCACCACCCCTGTGCTGAGTTCCCAGATCTGTACGCCTGCTGTGCCCATTATGAGGGGTTCCCACCACCCCTGTGCTGAGTTTCCAGGTCTGTATGCCTGCTGTGCCCATTATGAGGGGTTCCCACCACCCCTGTGCTGAGTTCCCAGATCTGTACGCCTGCTGTGCCCATTATGAGGGGTTCCCACCACCCCTGTGCTGAGTTCCCAGATCTGTACGCCTGCTGTGCCCATTATGAGGGATTCTCACCATCCCTGTGCTGAGTTACCAGGTCTGTACACCTGCTGTGCCCATTTTGAGGGGTTCCCACCACCCCTGTGCTGAGTTACCAGATCTGTACGCCTGCTGTGCCCATTTTGAGGAGTTCCCACCATCCCTGTGCTGATTTACCAGGTCTGTACGCCTACTGTGCCCATTTTGAGGAGTTCCCACCGCCTCTGTGCTGAGTTCCCAGGTCTGTATGTCTGCTGTGCCCATTATGAGGGGTTCCCACCATCCCTGTGCTGAGTTCCTCGGTCTGTACGCCTTCTGTGCCCATTATGAGGGGTTCCCACCACCCCTGTGCTGAGTTTCCAAGTCTGTATGCCTGCTGTGCCCATTATGAGGGGTTCCCACCACCCCTGTGCTGGTTTCCTGAGTGTGTATGTCTGCTGTGCCCATTATGAGGGGTTCCCACCACCCCTGTGCTGAGTTACCAGATCTGTACGCCTGCTGTGCCCATTATGAGGGATTCTCACCACCCCTGTGCTGAGTTTCCAGGTCTGTACGCCTGCTGTGCCCATTATGAGGGGTTGCCACCACCCCTGTGCTAAGTTCCTGGGTCTGTATGCCTGCTGTGCCCATTTTGAGGGATTCCCACCACTCCTGTACTGAGTTCTCGGGTGTCTATGTGTGCTGTGCCCATTATGATGAGGGGTTCCCCACCACCCCTGTGCTGAGTGACTAGATCTGTACGCCTGCTGTGCCCATTATGAGGGATTCTCACCACCCCTGTGCTGAGTTTCCAGGTCTGTACGCCTGCTGTGCCCATTATGAGGGGTTGCCACCACCCCTGTGCTGAGTTTCCAGGTCTGTATGCCTGCTGTGCCCATTATGAGGGGTTCCCACCACCCCTGTGCTGAATTACCAGGTCTGTACGCCTGATGTGCCTATTATAAGGGGTTGCCACCACCCCCGTGCTGAGTTTCCAGGTCTGTATGCCTGCTGTGCCCATTATGAGGGATTCCCACCACCCCTGTGCTGAATTACCAGATCTCTACGCCTGCTGTGCCCATTATGAGGGGTTCCCACCACCCCTGTGCTGAATTACCAGGTCTGTACGCGTGCTGTGCCCATTATGAGGGTTTCCCACCACCCCTGTGCTGAATTACCAGATCTGTACGCCTGCTGTGCCCATTATGAGGGGTTCCCACCACCCCTGTGCTGAGTTACCAGATCTGTACGCGTGCTGTGCCCATTATGAGGGTTTCCCACCACCCCTGTGCTGAATTACCAGATCTGTACGCCTGCTGTGCCCATTATGAGGGGTTCCCACCACCCCTGTGCTGAATTACCAGATCTGTACGCCTGCTGTGCCCATTATGAGGGGTTCCCACCACCCCTGTGCTGAGTTACCAGGTCTGTACGCCTGCTGTGCCCATTTTGAGGGATTCTCACCACCCCTGTGCTGAGTTACCAGGTCTGTACGCCTGCTGTGCCCAGTTTTTTGAGTTACCAGATCTGTACCCCTGCTGTGCCCATTATGAGGGGTTCCCACCACCCCTGTGCTGAGTTTCCAGGTCTGTATGCCTGCTGTGCCCATTATGAGGGGTTCCCACCACCCCTGTGCTGAGTTCCCAGATCTGTACGCCTGCTGTGCCCATTATGAGGGGTTCCCACCATCCCTGTGCTGAGTTACCAGGTCTGTACGCCTGCTGTGCCCATTATGAGGGGTTCCCACCACCCCTGTGCTGAGTTACCAGATCTCTACGCCTGCTGTGCCCATTATGAGGGGTTCCCACCACCCCTGTGCTGAGTTACCAGGTCTCTACGCCTGCTGTGCCCATTATGAGGGGTTCCCACCACCCCTGTGCTGAGTTACCAGATCTCTACGCCTGCTGTGCCCATTATGAGGGGTTCCCACCATCCCTGTGCTGAGTTACCAGGTCTGTACGCCTGCTGTGCCCATTATGAGGGGTTCCCACCACCCCTGTGCTGAGTTCCCAGATCTGTACACCTGCTGTGCCCATTATGAGGGGTTCCCACCACCCCTGTGCGGAGTTACCAGATTTGTACGCCTGCTGTGCCCATTATGAGGGGTTCCCACCATCCCTGTGCGGAGTTACCAGATCTGTACGCCTGCTGTGCCCATTATGAGGGGTTCCCACCACCCCTGTGCTGAGTTACCAGATCTCTACGCCTGCTGTGCCCATTATGAGGGGTTCCCACCATCCCTGTGCTGAGTTACCAGGTCTGTACGCCTGCTGTGCCCATTATGAGGGGTTCCCACCACCCCTGTGCTTAGTTCCCGGGTCTGTAAGTCTTCTGTGCCCATTATGAGGGGTTCTCACCATCCCTGTGCTGAGTTACCAGATCTCTACGCCTGCTGTGCCCATTATGAGGGGTTCCCACCATCCCTGTGCTGAGTTACCAGGTCTGTACGCCTGCTGTGCCCATTATGAGGGGTTCCCACCACCCCTGTGCTTAGTTCCCGGGTCTGTAAGTCTTCTGTGCCCATTATGAGGGGTTCCCACCACCCCTGTGCTGAGTTCCCAGATCTGTACACCTGCTGTGCCCATTATGAGGGGTTCCCACCACCCCTGTGCGGAGTTACCAGATCTGTACGCCTGCTGTGCCCATTATGAGGGGTTCCCACCACTCCTGTGCTGAGTTCCCGGGTCTCTATGTGTGCTGTGCCCATTATGATGAGGGGTTCCCACCACCCCTGTGCTGAGTTCCCAGGTCTGTACGCCTGCTGTGCCCATTTTGAGGGGTTCCCACCACTCCTGTGCTGAGTTCCCGGGTCTCTATGTGTGCTGTGCCCATTATGATGAGGGGTTCCCACCACCCCTGTGCTGAGTTACCAGGTCTGTACGCCTGCTGTGCCCATTATGAGGGGTTCCCACCACCCCTGTGCTGAGTTACCAGATCTGTACGCCTGCTGTGCTCATTATGAGGGGTTCCCACCACCCCTGTGCTGAGTTACCAGATCTCTACGCCTGCTGTGCCCATTATGAGGGGTTCCCACCACCCCTGTGCTGAGTTACCAGATCTGTACGCCTGCTGTGCCCATTATGAGGGGTTCCCACCATCCCTGTGCTGAGTTACCAGATCTCTACGCCTGCTGTGCCCATTATGAGGGGTTCCCACCACCCCTGTGCTGAGTTACCAGGTCTCTACGCCTGCTGTGCCCATTATGAGGGGTTCCCACCACCCCTGTGCTGAGTTACCAGGTCTGTACGCCTGCTGTGCCCATTTTTATGGGTTCCCACCACCCCTGTGCTGAGTTCCCGGGTCTTTACGCCTGCTGTGCCCATTATGAGGGGTTCCCACCATCCCTGTGCTGAGTTACTGGGTCTGTACGCCTGCTGTGCCCATTATGAGGGGTTCTCACCATCCCTGTGCTGAGTTACCAGGTCTCTACGCCTGCTGTGCCCATTATGAGGGGTTCCCACCATCCCTGTGCTGAGTTACCAGGTCTCTACGCCTGCTGTGCCCATTATGAGGGGTTCCCACCATCCCTGTGCTGATTTACCAGGTCTGTAAGCCTGCTGTGCCCATTATAAGGGGTTCCCACCACCCCTGTGCTGAGTTACCAGGTCTGTACGCCTGCTGTGCCCATTATGAGGGGTTCCCACCACCCCTTTGCTGAGTTACCAGGTCTGTACGCCTGCTGTGCCCATTATGAGGGGTTCCCACCACCCCTGTGCTGAGTTACCAGGTCTGTACGCCTGCTGTGCCCATTATGAGAGGTTCTCACCACCCCTGTGCTGAGTTACCGGGTCTGTACGCCTGCTGTGCCCATTATGAGGGGTTGTCACCACCCCTGTGCTGAGTTACCGGGTCTGTACACCTGCTGTGCCCATTATGAGGGGTTCCCACCACCCCTGTGCTGAGTTACCGGGTCTGTACACCTGCTGTGCCCATTATGAGGGGTTGTCACCACCCCTGTGCTGAGTTACCGGGTCTGTACACCTGCTGTGCCCATTATGAGGGGTTCTCACCACCCCTGTGCTGAGTTACCGGGTCTGTACGCGGCTATTAAGAAAGGAATTTGCTCCTGGATTTTAAGTACCTGGGGGCTAGGAGTTGCAGCAGAATTACATTTTAGTAACTCTTCTTAGCTTCAGAAGGTTTTTCCCTTTTAAGATTTTGTCTTTTTCTGAGGCATTGGGGGAATCCCAATTACCGTATTTATCGGGGTATTGCGCGCTCTGGCGTATAGCGCGCACCCCTAAAGTGGACCTGACATTCCTGGAAGAAAAAAAAAAAAATGTTATTACATTTTACTACTTACAGTTTTGGTGTCTTGCGCGGTGTCCATCTGCGGCTTCGGGTGTCCTCTTTGTCGGGTCCGGCGTCCGTCTGCGGCTTCGGGTGTCCTCTTCGTCGGGTCCGGCTTCCGTCTGCGGCTTCGGGTGTCCTCTTCGTCGGGTCCGGCTTCCGTCTGCGGCTTCGGGTGTCCTCTTCGTCGGGTCCGGCGTCCGTCTGCGGCTTCGGGTGTCCTCTTTGTCGGGTCCGGCGTCCGTCTGCGGCTTCGGGTGTCCTCTTTGTCGGGTCCGGCGTCCGTCTGCGGCTTCGGGTGTCCTCTTTGTCGGGTCCGGCGTCCTTAGGCTGCGTTGTCCCCCCCCCCTGCCGCTCGATCCCCGCACCGAGTTTGAACACTGCGCCGGCATATACCGAGCGCAGTACACTCGTGTATAGTCGGGCAGGCTCGGCTACTCTCACGCTCACGTCCTGGACTCACATAGGGGCCAAACCTTGACTTCCAGCGGTCCCCACCAGGCAGATATCCCAGGAACATGCCCAACCAGCTATCTTCACCCTCCCAGTGGACATACAACACAAGTAGTTTTCAGGGACATGTTCCCCCCTGGATGGGAGGACCGGTGCATTGGTAAAGGCCTAACACATTTCCCATTACAGGCCAGCCTGCTTATTCTTCACAGCAGGATCTTAGTACGGCCTCCAGAGATAAACAGGACAGAATCCCACTGGCTCTGCAGCAACTAGAGAAATTTGCTAGTAAAAAAAATCAAATAAAAAACAATAAAAAGTCTGCTTCTTTCAGGACAGAAGACGTTCGTTCTCCTAGGACACCAACAATAAACCAAAGCATGCTGGGAGTTGGAGGGGTTATATTGTGTGGTCCTTAAAGCTCTTGTTTGCCAGTGTGCAATCTCCTAAAGGCGGCACTGAATACTTTTCTTGTGTTCCAAAAACAAAATATAATCATTAGGTTCATAAATCTTTATTGCTAGTCTAAAAAAAGGCATACAGATCTCCAAAACACATTGGCTTCCCTTGGATCCTTACTAAACCTTTTCAGTTGTTTTCAAAGATCAGTGTCTACTGTGAGCAAATATAAGATTAGGGGCAATCACAGTAATTAGAAGCAAAGTTTTTTTTTTTTTTGCCTCCCAAAAAAAAAAGAAGTCTATAAGCGATAGGAATTTTATACCGTGTTTCCCCGAAAATAAGACCTACCCCGAAAATAAGACCTACCCCAATTTTCAGGAAGGGCTGCAATATAAGCCCTACCCTGAAAATAAGCCCTAGTTTGCAGTGATTGTGGACTGCTGGAATCCTCTGTATTGTAGTGTTTTGTGTGGAGGGTGCGTTTCTGTGGTATAGTTGAGTGAGATGCCTTCTTACCGTAGAACGCCGCTCAGCTGACCTCCCGCAGCTCGTCTCTTCTCCCAGCTGTCAGCGGGGGAATTCGGCACCCCCTCTGCAAGGCTTGGAGCAGGTAAGAGATTTAATGCGGGCCATCAGAAAGCGCCAAGCCGCGCTGAGCTGATCCCCACAGCTCTTCTCTTCTGCCAACTGTCAGCGGGGGATCTCAGGCCCCCCTCCCTCTGTAAAGCTTGGAGTGGGTAAGAGAGCACAGGAGGACCATCGGAAAGCGCAGAGCCGCGCTCAGTTGATCCCCACAGCTCTCCTCTACTCAGCGGGATCTTGGGCCCCTACCTCTGCAATGCTTGTTCCAGGGAAGACGATCAGGGGGGGTCACGGAAGCTCCGAACTGCACTATAGGAAGGTATGTGGCACAGCACAGATTGCAGACACATACTTTTTACATTACATTGTACTGTGGTGGTGAGGATTCTAGCAATTTGTAAGCATTTTTACTCTCTTCACACGGAGGATTAAATGGCAAGCCCTACCCCGAAAATAAGCCCTAGTGTGTTTTTGGGTGCCAAAATTAATATAAGACCAGGGCTTATTTTCTGGGAGACACAGTATTTAGGATTAGTCGGCCTTTAGTAGAAAAATAAAAATAGGATTTTTGTACTCACCGTAAAATCCATTCATGGACGGACACAGCAGCCTTTGACCTTAGGGTTATATCCAGGAGAGGAAGGAAGCGCATATAACCCCAAGGTCAAAGGCTGCTGTGTCCGTCCATGAACGGAAGAGAAATAGATTTGATGGTGAGTACAAAAATCCTATCTTCTCTTCCGTTCATGGACGGACACAGCAGCCTTTGACCTTGGGGTTATATCCGCTTCCTTCCTCTCCTGGAAGGAAGCGGATATAACCCTAAGGTCAAAGGCTGCTGTGTCCGTCCATGAACTCAGAGAAATGGATTTGACGGTGAGTACAAAAATCCTGAGTTCATGGAAGGTCACAGCAGCCTTTGACCTTAGGATTATATCCGCTTCCTTCCAAGAGAGGAAGGAAGCGAATATAACCCTAAGGTCAAAGGCTGCTGTGTCCGTCCATGAACGGAAGAGAAGATAGGATTTTTGTACTCACTGTAAAATCCATTTCTCTTCCGTTCATGGACGGACACAGCAGCCTTTGACCTTAGGGTTATATCCGCTTTCTTCCTCTCCTGGAAGGAAGCGGATATAACCCTAAGGTCAAAGGCTGCTGTGTCCGTCCATGAACGGAAGAGAAAATAAATCTGTCAAGTTTTGCGTTTCCGCTTCCTTACATGGGAATCTAAAAAGCCCACATTTAGATGCCTGTACTCAGATGCCGCTTCCTGCCACCAGAAGCTCTTGTTTCTTGTGGGAACCGAGATGAGACATAAGATAGGTTTTTTTTGAGAATCGTTTCCCACATTCAGAACATAAATATGGCTTCTCCCCCGTATGAACCTTTTCATGGGTAATAAGATATGATCGTTCTGAAAAGCATTTCCCGCAGTCAGAACATGAAAATGGCTTCTCTCCGGTATGAGTTCTCTGATGTTTGACGAGATTCGATCTTTCTGCAAAACATTTCCCACACTCGGAACAGGAAAACGGCTTGACCCCCGAGTGAGTTCTTTCATGCGAAATAAGATGGACTCTCTGGATGAAGCCCTTCCCGCACGATGAACACGAATACGGCTTTTCTCCTGTATGATTTCTCTCGTGCGATAGAAGATGTGCCCTCTGTGTAAAACTTTTTCCGCAATCCAAACAGGAGTATGGTTTCATTCCTGTGTGAATCCTTTGATGCAAGACCAACGTTTCCCTCTGGCTGAAACATTTCTTACACTCAGAACAGGAATAAGGCTTCTCCCCCGTGTGGGACCTCTGATGTGAGGTGAGAGTTTCTTTCCGGGAAAAGGATTTCCCACATTCAGGACATGAAAACGGTTTCACTCCAGTGTGAGTTCTCTGATGTAAGATAAGGATGTCTTTCCGCGTAAAACATCTCCCGCACTCGCTACAGGTAAAGGGCTTCACGCCAGTGTGAGATCTTTGATGCAAAATGAGAGTTTCCTTTCTGCCAAAACATTTCCCGCATTCAGAGCATGAAAAGGGCTTCTCTCCTGTAAGAGATCTCTGTTGCGAGGCGAGGTCCTCATTCTGGGTAAAACATTCACCATGCTGAGAACGCGAAAAGGTTTCACTCCGTCTACGATCTGGATTATGCGTGAAAAGGGGCGAGTAATCAGAAAAACACCTCCAGGATATAGGAGTAGATGACAGGTCTGCACTGTGAGATGTCCGATAGAGATTGGGGGTAATGGGGTTTTCTTCCTCAGAATCGGATGTCATGTCACCGTCTATTTTTCCAGCTGGAGAGGTAACAGGAGGTTTTTCTGGGTTATTTCCTGTGTGTTGTCCATCTGGAGGAAATAAGTAAAAGGGAACAACTGTGGTCTAATTAAACAGATGGGTTAAAGACCGAGGGGAAGATCCACAAAGATCTGCCCCGGCGCAGTGTATCTGAGATACGCTACGCCGCCGTAACTTACTTTTTTTGGTTTGAATCCTGGAAGAATTCGCGCCGTAAGTTACGGCGGCGTAGTGTATCTCAAATCAACGAGTAGGGGGGCGTGTTTCATTTAAATGAAGCGCGTCCCCGCGCCGAACGAACTGTGCATGCGCCGTCCCTAAATTTCCCGCCGTGCATTGCGCTAAATGATGTCATTGTTTTGACGTGGACGTAAATTACGTCCAGCCCGATTCACGGACGACTTACGCAAACAAATTTTTTTTTTTTAAATGATACACGGGAACGACGGCCATACTTAACATTGAGTATGCCACCGAATAGCAGGTTTAACTATACGCCGAAAAAAGCCGACTAGAGACGACGTAAAAGAATGTGACGGCCGCTCGTATGTTCATGGATCGTCGGAAATAGCAAATTTGCATACTCGACGCAGAAAACGAGGGGAACACCACCCAGCGGACGCCGAAGAATTGCATCTTAGATCCGAAGGCGTACGCCTGTTGGATCTAACCCAGATGCCGTCGTATCTTGTTTTGAAGATTCAAAACAAAGATACGACGCGGGAAATTTGAAAGTACGCCGGCGTATCAGTAGATACGCCGGCGTACTCGCTTTGTGGATCTGCCCCCAAGTTTTACCATTTTATTTTACCAAATTCCAGCTACTAATATACCATACCATAATTTTCAGCGTTTTTTTTTCGTGACTGCGACATTATGGCGGACACTTCGGACAATTTTGACACATTTTTGGAACCATTGTCATTTTCACAGCAAAAAATGCATTTAAAATGGATTTTTTACTGTGAAAATGACAATTGTAGTTTGGGAGTTAACCACAAGGGGGCGCTGAAGGGGTTATGTGTGACCTCGTGTGTTTCTAACTCTAGGGGGGTGTGGCTGTAGGTGTGACGTCATCGAGTTCGATTCCCTATAAAAGGGATCACACGATCGATGACGGCGCCACAGTGAAGAACGGGGAAGCTGTGTTTACACACACCTCTCCCCGTTCTTCAGCTCCTGTGACCGATCGCGGGACACTGGTGGCGATCAGGTCCGCAGGTCCGGGTCGCGAACGGGCGCGCACGACCCACGGCTGGGCACTTAAAGGGGACGTACAGGTACGTGCCTGTGCCCAGCCGTGCCATTCTGCCGACGTACATGTGCAGGAGGCGGTCCTTAAATGGTTAAAAGTTTACGCTTGATGTATTTTGAGACTGCCATTAAAGACCCTTGTGTTTGAAAATAAAAATAAAAAAAAAGAACTTGATCTTCAGCTCTACATGGTCCCTTACTGTTAAAAAATAAATAAATACCCTAAAAAAATTGTAGACCACGCCAAGCTCGTTTTTATGGATTTAGTGTTTATTACCCACCTGTGCCGATCTCTGGAGGGATTTCCTCCTCCTTGCACTCGTCTCCCATCCCGTAAATGTCTTCTGCTTCCTCTTTAACTTTTATATAAATCAGATTTTCATTCTGGATAACAAAATAACACAAAAATAAAATTCAACAACAGGAAATGATTGCTACATGAGACTCACTAAATGACAATATATAGCTAGAACATTCAACAACTTACAAAAATATGCACACTTTAAGGGGGGGGAGGGGGGGTAGAGTAAGGAAGGGTTATAACCCGTCTTTTTTTTTTCTTGCCATTTTTGTCCCATTGGGGAAGATTTCCCTTCACTTCTCGTCCCATAGCCAAACAGGAAGTGAGAGGAAACCCCTGAAAATGAAGGGAATCTTATGAAGCCTCCTAGGTCACCAGAACTATGGTCCCCATTGAAAGATTTCCCCTCTATTACTGTTCTAGGGACAACCCAACATTTGGGATAAATAATAGATATCCATTAGATCTTAAATGCAATTTTTTTTTGTCCGCTAGGTGGCGCGTCCGTCGTTTTCCCCGTCGAGTATGCAAATTAGGTAGATATGCGAATTCCCGAACGTACGCGCGGCCGACGCAGTAAAGTTAAGATGTTTACGTTAGGCTTGTCCCGGCGTAAAGTTGCCCCTGGGTATATGAGGCGCAACCAATGTTAAGTATGGCCGTCGTTCCCGCGTCAAAATTTATAAATTTACGTCGTTTGCGTAAGTCGTCCGTGAATGGTGCTGGACGTAATTTACGTCCACGTCAAAACCAATGACGTCCTTGCGACATTTAGAGCAATGCACGCCGGGATATTTTAGGGACGGCGCATGCGCAGTTCGTTCGGCGCGGGGACGCGCTTCATTTAAATGAAACACGCCCCCTACCCGCCGAATTTGAACTCCACCGGGTGATTTACGTTACGCCGCCGCAACTTTACACGCAAGTGCTTTGTGAATAAAGCACTTGCCTGAAAAACTTGTGGCGGCATAACGTAAATCAGATACGTTACGCCCGCCCAGTTTTACGTCATTCTACGAGAATCTGGGCCACAGACTCTGGGAACTGGAGGACCCATGTGACAGATCTAGCCGGGACAGAGGCTTTTGGAGAGGACTGAAGCCTCTTGCCTTGCGATCATAGGCCCTGGCATTTGGGGGAATGGTGCTCTGTGTGAGCTGTATGCCCGGGGACCCTTGAGGTGGTGTTGCTTTGGATTCAGGTCCATGTCCCAAGAGACACAGCCTCTAGGAACCCTGTATATGCCATATTAGAAAGAGTGACTGATTCATACTGTTGGGACACATACATTATTAGCCAGATTCAGAGAGGTTTACGCTGGCGTATCAGTAGATACGCCGTCGTAACTCTGAATCAGCGCCGTCGTAAATTTAAGTGTATTCTCAAATTGAGATACACTTAAATCTAGCTAAGATACGACTGAGACATTATATCATGAATTACATGAGATGGGACAATCATGATAATTCATGTATTGCAGGATATCTTGGAATATTACAGGTATTTAATTCTGACTCCAACAGGTCAATAGCAGAGTGACTCATTCATGTGGGGGCACACATACTGTTGAGGTGTTAATCGAGTCTGGCTCCTAAGATATTTCATTGTGCTATGCTAACTAGCCCTGTATTGTGTGAAAGTTCTATTGATGCTAATATGTGTTGCGAGTTAACACACTCTAAAAGTCATGTCTGCCATAGTAATTGATTCATGTAGATTCGGTGCCAGAATGTCTGTCTGGGATGTGGATTGAGGGGGACTCGTTAAGCACCCATTGTGTGATGTTTTGGGTGGAGTGTTTCATTGTCCCTGTGATTACTGCAGCATGCTTTCTAACTGTATAAAAAGCTGAGAGTTTACAATTAAAGCATTCATTCTTTGAACCAGAGAGAACAGAGCTTGTGTCTCGTCTTTCTGGGGGGAATTCTTATGGATCGTGTCTGCTTGATTGTTGGATAAGCTGTCTTGGGTTGGTGAAATGGAATATCGTAACGGCATTAACCCCTGACCGTTACAGTGTCTTTCTCCTGTTAAGTCACCTATTGTTTGTCCGTCAGAGGTGATTGATATTGTGACCACTGTACCTTATCGAACCATTGTGGGATGTTTAGGCTTATGATAATGTGTAATGTACTTTACATTCAGGGTGGTGGGATTGGTGCCGAATAGTCTAAGTGGGCACTGAGTCACCCAGGTGACTAGTAGTTTAATTAGATTCATATTTATAGTATATGTTGGCTGTTGACTAGCCATGTTTGTTATATCCCTGGTTACAGTTTGTATTGTTAGGCTAATAGAATCAAACCCTCACCTTGTGTGGTATATAAATTCTGTGCAAGTTTTCAATAAACAGTACCAGTTGCATCCAAGCTATTGTCGGCTAGTCTTGGATGCTCAGCTATAAATATCTGGTTTCCATGTCCAGCCTGGAGGCAGCAGCCGCCCCTCAGGCGACAGGCAGCAGCCGCCCCTCAGGCGACAGGCAGCAGCCGCCCCTCAGGCGACAGGCAGCAGCCGCCCCTCAGGCGACAGGCAGCAGCCGCCCCTCAGGCGACAGGCAGCAGCCGCCCATCAGTCGACAGGCAGCAGCCGCCCATCAGTCGACAGGCAGCACCAGCCCATCAGTCGACAGGCAGCAACAGCCCATCAGTCGACAGGCAGCAACAGCCCATCAGTCGACAGGCAGCAACAGCCCATCAGTCGACAGGCAGCAACAGCCCATCAGTCGACAGGCAGCAACAGCCCATCAGTCGACAGGCAGCAACAGCCCATCAGTCGACAGGCAGCAACAGCCCATCAGTCGACAGGCAGCAACAGCCCATCAGTCGACAGGCAGCAACAGCCCATCAGTCGACAGGCAGCAACAGCCCATCAGTCGACAGGCAGCAACAGCCCATCAGTCGACAGGCAGCAACCGCCCATCAGTCGACAGGCAGCAACCGCCCATCAGTCGACAGGCAGCAACCGCCCATCAGTCGACAGGCAGCAACCGCCCATCAGTCGACAGGCAGCAACCGCCCATCAGTCGACAGGCAGCAACCACCCATCACTCGACAGGCAGCAACCACCCATCAGTCGACAGACAAATTATCTATAAATGGAGACAGTGGCTACTCTTACTAGAAGTGGGTGCCCAGCCAAGTTGACTTCCAAGGCACAACGCAGACTCCTCAGTAAGGTAAAGAAGAACCCACAAGTACCAGTCATCACTGGAACTAGCAAATGTCCCTGTGAGTCTACCTTAAGTCTTTGAACAGGCAGGGCGTCCATGGCAGAACACCACGGAGGAAGCAAGATCCCTTCCCGAATGCCTGCTATACTGCTGGCAATCATGTTTTGAAAAAAAATCTCTCACTGTATTATATGAACATGCTCAGTTCCATCTACCTGATCCTCCTGAGGGATCTCCTGATCTTCCTGTGTGGAGTCCCGGGAATACAGAGGACGGGGACATCTCTCTGGGGGATTTCTGTTCTGGGATCCATCTACAGGAAGTATAGAGAAGGTTATTGTAGTTACTGAACAAGGAGAATCTGGGACTCTTTCTAGATCAAGGCATCATTCACACTAAGCCTTTGCACACAAAGTGGCATGACAAATCACAGCCCATTGATTTCAAATGGCACATAATCCCAATCTATGCGACTTAACCACTTAAGGACTGCCTCACACCAATATACGTTGGCAGAGCGGCACGCACGCGCGTGACCCGGTCCCGAGACCCATGACTGCGCCCGCAGTGCAATAATTCTAGCCCCAGACCTCTAACTCAAAACATGCAACCTGTAGAAGTTTTTAAAAGTCGCCTATGGAGATTAAGGGTCAAAGTTTGTCGCCATTTCACGAGCGGGTGCAATTTTGAAGCGCGACATGTTGGGTATTAGTTTACTCGGCGTAACATTATCTTTCACAGTATAAAACAAATTAAATAATTAGGTCAACTTTACGGTTGTCTAATTTTTTAATAAAAAAAAAGTGTATTTTTTCCCCAAAAAATGCGCTTGTAAGACCGCTGCGGAAATAGGGTGTGACATAAAGTATTGCACCAACCGCCATTTTATTTTCTAGGGTGTCTGAAAAAAGTATATATAATGTTTGGGGCTTCCAAGTAATTTTCTAGCAAAAAATAAATGAAAAATGGATTTTAACTTGTAAAACGCCAAGTCTGAAAAATAGGCCTGGCCCTTAAGTAGTTAACCACTTAAGCCCCGGACCATTATGCAGGTAAAGGACCTGGCACCTTTTTGCGATTCGGCACTGCCTCGCTTTAACTGACAATTGCGCGGTCGTGCGACGTGGCTCCCAAACAAAATTGGCGTCCTTTTTTTCCCCAACAAATGGAGCTTTCTTTTGGTGGTATTTGATCACCTCTGCGGTTTTTATTTTTTGCGCTATAAACAAAAATAGAGCGACAATTTTGAAAAAAAAATGCAAAATTGCTATAATAAATATCCCCAAAAATATATAAAAAAAATGTTTTCCTCAGTTTAGGCCGATACGTAGTCTTCTACATATGTTTGTTAAAAAAAATAAAATAATAAAAAAGAAAAAAAAAAAAAAATCGCAATAAGCGTTTATTGATTGGTTTGCGCAAAAGTTATAGCATTTACAAAATAGGGGATAGTTTTATGGCATTTTTATTAATATTTTTTTTTTACTAGTAATGGCGGCGATCGGCGATTTTTATCGTGACTGCGACATTATGGCGGACACATCGGACAATTTTGACACATTTCTGGGACCATTGTCATTTTCACAGCGATCAGTGCTATAAAAATGCACGGATTACTGTGAAAATGACAATGGCAGTGAAGGGGTTAACCACTAGGGGGTGCTAAGGGGTTAAGTGTGTCCTGTTGTGTTTTTTTTTACTGTAGGGGGCGTGGCTGGAGGTGTGACATCACTGATCGTCGTTCCTTAGGACAGGAAACAGACGATCAGTGACAAGCCACAGAGAAGAACGGGGAAGGTTTGTTTACACTCACCTCTCCCCGTTCAGCCCCTGTGACCCGATCGCGGGACACCGGTGGCGATCGGGTCCCGCGGGCGTGGTCACGGAGCTCAGGACTAGGTCGCGAGCGCGCCGCCAGCGGCGCACGGCTGGGCTCTTAAAGGCGACGTACCTGTGCCCAGCCGTGCCCTTCTGCCGACGAAATATCGGCGTGAAGGGGTCCACTAGTGGTTAAACAGTACATGCACTTATTTTTTATGTTTTACATAACTATACCTGCAAAAGGGGCCAGCCTAACGTCACCAAGCAAGACTTAATTTTCTGACTAAAGTTCCACTTTAAAGTCGCAGCGCCTTTAACCACTTAAGGACCGCCTCCTGCACATTTACGTCGGCAGAATGGCACGGCTGGGCACATGCACATACAGCTCCATCCTGTGCTAGTGCCCAGCCGTGGGTCGCGGGACCCGATCGCCGCTGGAGTCCCGCGATCGGTCCCCGGAGCTGAAGAACGGGGAGAGCTGTGTGTAAACACAACTTCCCCGTTCTTCACTGTGGCGCTGTCATCGATCGTGTGTTCCCTTATATAGGGAATCACAATCGATGACGTCACACCTACAGCCACACCCCCCTACAGTTAGAAACACAGATGAGGTCATACATAACCCCTTCAGCGCCCCCTTGTGGTTAACTCCCAAACTGCAATTGTCATTTTCACAGTAAATAATGCATTTTTTGCTGTGAAAATGACAATGGTCCCAAAAATGTGTCAAAATTGTCCAAAGTGTCCGCCATAATGTCGCAGTCACGAAAAAAAAAAACGCTGATCGCCGCCATTAAAAATATATAATTAATAAAAATGCAATAAAACTATCCCCTATTTTGTAAACGCTATAAATTTTGCGCAAACCAATCGATAAACGATTTTTGCGATTTTTTTTTACCAAAATAGGTAGAAGAATACGTATCGGCCTAAACTGAGGGAAAAACATTTTTTTTATATGTTATTGGGGGATATTTATTTTAGCAAAAAGGTAAAAAATATTTAATTTTTTTCAAAGTCGTCGCTCTATTTTTGTTTATAGCGCAAAAAATAAAAACCGCAGAGGTGATCAAATACCACCAAAAGAAAGCTCTATTTGTGGGGAAAAAAGGACGCCAATTTTGTTTGGGAGCCACGTCGCACGACCGTGCAATTGTCAGTTAAAGCGACGCAGTGCCGAATCGCAAAAAAACTGGCCAGCTGCCTCAAGGTCCAGGTCTTAAGAGGTTAAAAAGGTTCCTGCACTACACATGATGGGACTTTCTTGCGACTTGAGAGCCAGTGAGTGTAAAGTCGCACTAGCGTGAACGGAGCCTTAGTGTTTATCACTCACCTGTGCCGATCTCTGGAGGGATTTCCTCCTCCTTACACCGATCATCTCCCATCATGGCCATCTCTTCCGCTTCCTCCTTTACTTCAACTTTAATCTGCATCAGATTTTCACCCTGAAAACATGTCATGTGGTATAGCAATTGTTAAATTATAAATTGCATTGTTCCGATCACATAAAATAGAGTGACAAGGAGGACATTTTGAGCTGCATATGTAAACAATGCAGAGATGGCTCCTGTCAGCAGGGATGTGGTGGATTCTGTTTTCCTGCAAACAAAACCCAGCACATCCCTTAGTGAAAGCACTTCACTGTACACACAAACACTGGTTAGGCACACATTTAACTCTTTAATCGCCCCAGATGTATAAACCCCTTCCCAGCCGGTGTCATTAGTACAGTGGCCATGCATATTTTTAGCACTGATCACTGTATTACTGTCACTGGTTCTCACAAAGTGTAGGTTAGTGTCAGATTGTCTGCCGCAATACTGCAGATCCATTGCTGATCGCTAGAGCTGCACGATTCTGGTCAAAATGAGAATCACGATTCTTTTGCCGAGACTAAAGATCACGATTCTCAAAAACTGAATGCCAGAACCCCCCTCCCCCAAATAAATAAACCTGTGATTTATCTGAAAATATGAATACATAAAAAACAGACCAGTGATATGTCTATAATGTTAAAGACCGTATAACTCCTATGAAAAAAGCAGAATCAAACTTTGATTCTGCTTTTTTCATAGGAGTTATATGTAGGTAGATTCAGGTAGAGTTAGGCCGACTTATCAGTAGATAAGTTGACCCAACTCAGAATCTACGCCGACTTATGTTTAAGTGTATGCTCAAACAGAGATACGCTTAAACATATTTAAGATAAGACGGCTTGCGCCGATTCACGAACGTACGCCCGGCCGCCGCAGTAGTTTTACGCCGCTTCCGTAAGGCATTAGCAGGCCTAAAGTTATTCCACCTATTAGGTGGAATAACAATGTTAAAGTATGGCCGCCGTTCCCGCCGCGAGATTCAAATTTTTTACGTTGTTTGCGTAAGTCGTCCGCGAATCGGGGTTTACGTCCACGTCGAAATCAATAGCCTCGTGCGGCGTACTAAGCCGCAATGCACACTGGGAAATGTAGGCGCCCGGCGCATGCGCATTAAAAAAAAACGTAAAAAACGTGAGGTCAAGCCTCATTACCATCAAACACGCCCCCCTCCAACACATTTGAATTCGGCGCCCTTACGCCCGCCCGCTTTAGGCTATGCCGCCGTATATTAGCAGGCAAGTACATTGAGAATCATGTACTTGCCTAGCTAACTTACGGCGGCATAGCCTAAACACGCTAAGCTACGCCGCCGCAAGTTTAAGCCTTCGTACCTGAATCTACCTAATGGTCTTTAACATTATAGACATATCACTGGTCTCTTTTTATACATCAGAAGCAGTACCGCCAGAAACCATTGGGTGGCGCATGGATACACACACAGTTGTACAGAACTGTGAGAAAGATTAATACATCAGAAGCCGTAACGCCGGCAACCACTGGGTGGCACATGGATACACACTACAGTTGTACAGATCTGCAAGAGAAGCCCAGGCATCCATCCAGCGGCGCAGGCTGCTGACGTCGGTTCTGATATCGGCGCCATTTGCGTTCCATGCTGGTTACGTGGAACCGGCCGTGAAACAGAAGAATCGCGGGTCATCCCGCGGGGAGAATCGAGATTGCGATTCTCTCCGCGATTAATCGTGCAGCTCTACTGATCGCCACCATTACTAGTATAAATAACAATTCCAGTATATATATCCCAGATTTTGTAGACGCTATAACTTTTGCGCAAACCAATATAAGCTTATTGTGATTTTTTTTTTTTTTTAACAAAAATATGTAGCAGAATATATTTTGGCCTAAATCTATAAAAAAAATAGATTTTTAAAATTTTATGTTTTATCACAGAAAGTAAAAAACTTTTTTTTTTTATCCTAATAATCTGATTAGGGAAAGAATGAAAAAGGAATGTGAGGGATATCAGCCCCCAAAAATATAAAATATGGTCCCATATCAGATGGTTAAGATAATGTATAAAATGTTGGGGAAATTGTTGTACGTTTATAAAACGAATAAAAAGAAAACAAAAGTAAAACATTGTTGGCCTTTGTTTATAGCGCAAAAACTAAAAACCGCCGAGGTGATCAAATACCACTACCGAAACGCTCTATCAAAGGCCAGTGCCAGTGGGAGGGAATTATTAGAGTCATCCAAATATAGCAGGGTATCATCCGCGTAGGTGCTGATCTTCTCCACCACCCCCCCTCTGCGGTCCCTCTATGCTTGGGTGCGAGCATATGGCGATTGCGAGCGGTTCCGCCGCCAAAGCATATAGCAGTGGAGACAGCCCTGCCTCGTGCCTTTGGCGAGGACCCTGGCCACCGGGGCCTGGTAAAGGAGCTGTACCCATTTAATAAATTTGGGGCCGAGTCCGAATCTTGCAAGGCAGACCCAGAGGTACCTCCACTGAATCGAATGCCTTGGCGGTGTCCAAGGCAACGATTATTCTGGAGCCCGGGTTGTCATGCTCCGTCTGGAGGTTGATAAATAGTCTCCTGAGATTAAACGAGGTGTTCCGACCAGGCATGAAACGCCTGGTCACCGTAAATTAGGGACAGGATCACTGCGTTAAGGCGGAGGGCAAGCACTTTGGCCAGTATCTTGATGTCCACCTGAAGCGGTGAGATATGATTCTGGCAAATGGGGATCCTTTCCGGGCTTGGCGATCAGTACTATAGTGGCTTCCCTCATAGAGAATGGAAGTTCAGACCTTTCAAAAATGGAGTGTAAGAAGCCTAGGGACTAGCACATCGGAACAGGTAGAGTAAAACTCTGATGGCAAGCCGACTGATGCCTCCTCCGTCCTCGTGGCACCGCCATCTTTGCACGGGGAGTCCTTCTCCTGGCGGCGATACTGCTCTAGCTTAGAGGTGGTCGTCTTGTATGCCTTCGGCGGGGACATGGTCACTGCGTCACCGGGGGCTAGTGAGAGCTTTCCAGGGTCACAAACTGCGGGTGTAAGCTCAGGATATGCCATTAAGGATGATTGTCCGGCGGAGCTCGGCCATCTAGCGTCCTATCTCATGCCGCTCCAGGCCACGCCCTGTGATCAGTGTTTTTTATCGGGACTGCGATATTGCGGCGGACAAATCTGACACTAAGTGATACTTTTTGGGGACCAGTGACATCAATACAGTGCTAAAAAAAATGCACTGTCACTGTGTAAATGACACTGGCAGGGAAGGGATTGACAGGGGTGATCAAGGGGTTAAGTGTGCTCCTAGAAAGTTCTAACTGTGGGGGGGGGGGATGCTGTGACTGGAGGAAAACAGATCTATGTTTTTGCTTAGCAGAAACACAAGATCTCCATCTTGCTCCCTCACAGACCGCCGTTCTGCTATCCTTTGAACGATCGGTGGGTCCCACTGATTGGACACAGTGGGAGCCAATCACAGCCGGAGCGGGGCTCTAGCAGCGCACGCCCCAGAGCAGAGGAATCATGTGCAGATGGGGCAGTCCTTTAAGCGGATAAACAAATATACATACTCCCCTAGATGGCTGCAGCATGGATCCGATGCTGCAGCTGTCCACCGCTGGCTCTACAGTGAGAACTGAGTGATCAAAGACTGCTGATCGCCGTTTTCAGTAGCGATGGGCTCGGGCGTGTTCGGATCAAGCCTGCCAGAAAGCCAGTACTGCACGCTCCCGGTCAGGATTTTATCTGCAGCTGCCGGTCAGGAAATGCCATAGTGCCTATGATTGGCGGTGTGCAGTGACGGCTTCCTGGCAGATTTAGATCCAAACACTCCCATCGCTAGTTTTTAGTAAGGATGAGCTCCGGCGTGTTCGCACAGTCCATGTAAAGAGCCCGCCAGGAAGTCGGCACTGCGCTGCGCTAATCACAAGCAGGGAGACATTTCCCGATCTCTACAGCCAAGCATCAGGACAATGTCTCCCTGCTTGTGATTAGCGCAGTGCCGACTTCCTGGCGGGCTCTGCACATGGACTGTGCGAACAAGCCGGATCTCATCCTTCGCACAGAGCAGTGGCTGCCAGTCACCGCTCTGTGCTCTGCCCCTCCAGCTAAGAAAGGGGCGGGAGCAGCAGGCTCAGGCTCTCCGCTGTGAACCAAGAGGCTAAGCCAGCTGCCGGTCAGGAACATGGGTGGATCCCACATTATTGTCCGGAGAGCCTGGACTGACTGACGTCAGCTGACAGCGGATTTTAGCCTGCTGTTGGCTGAATCTGTGTCACAGGAGTGCAGAATTAAGTGCAGTCCTATAATCCCGAGATAAAGAAGGGTCAAACGAGCTTTTGCCATACTTCTCCTCTAAAGCCGAACACCAGCGAAAACTTTATAGGTAGCTACAACAATTGTTGGATTTAACATTGCTTTAACAAGACCACTTATCTACCTGATCCTCCCGAGGGATCTCCTGATGTTCCTGTGTGGAGTCCCGGGAATACAGAGGACGGGGACATCTCTCTGGTGGGTTCCCATTACTGGATCCATCTGTAGGAAACACACACACTGACTGAATACATTGTTTCTATGTCTTTCTATCAGAGGATGTGTATCTAGGGGGATCCTCAATACTCTTCTCTCCTTTACAAGAAATGAAAGTCTCCTCTTACCCGGTGACGTGAGGGGCGGCCGCTTCTCCATCAGGACGTCCTTGTAGAGATCCTTGTGTCCTTCTAGATACTCCCACTCCTCTGTACACTTCGATCCACTGTAATGAACAAAAATTTGAAAATTAAAAATTGTAAAGCGAAACTGAAATGGGACACATTTAGGGCTCCATTCCATGCACTATGGCCTTCAAATGGTCATCATTAGATCATAACTTAAGTCCGATACGTATTCTTTTACATATTAAAAAAAAAAAAAAAACGCAATAAGCGTTTGATTGGTTTGCGCAAAAGCTATAGCTTCTACAAAATAGGGGATAGTTTTATGGCATTTTTAATATATATATTTTTTTACTAGTTATGGCAGTGATCAACGTTATTTACCGTGACTGCGACATTATGGCGGACACATCGGACACTTTTGACACCATTTTGGGACCATTGTCATTTTTACAGCGATCAGTGCTATAAAAATGCACCGATTACTGTAAAAAAAATTACACTGGCAGTAAAGGGGTTAACCTGTAGGGGTGCTGAAGGGGTTAAGTGTGACCTAGGGAGTGCTTCTAACTGTTAGGGGGCGTGGCTTGGCGTGACACGGCACTGATCGCTGTTCCTGATGACAGGGAATAGACGATCACTGACAGTGTCACTAGGAAGAACAGGGAGATGTTTACACTTACCTCTCCCCGTTCTTCAGCTCAGTGACCGGATTGCGGGACACCGGCGGCGATCAGGTCCGTGGGTCCTGCGGGCGCGGTCACGGGCACTCCGCCGGCGGCTTGCATCTTAAAGGGGACATACCTGTACGCCTTTATGCCCAGCCGTGCCATTTTGTTGACATACATCGTCGTTCGTCGGTCCTTAAGTGGTTAAACCGCCTACCGCTTTAACATGCTTCTTTGGGCTCATTAGAACCCCCGGCTTAGAATTACCCCCTTAGCAGATCCCCAGCCCATTGGCACCCTCGTTCAGCAGATCCCCAGCCCATTGGCACCCTCGTTCAGCAGATCCCCCAGCCCATTGGCACCCTCGTTCAGCAGATCCCCCAGCCCATTGGCACCCTCGTTCAGCAGATCCCCCAGCCCATTGGCACCCTCGTTCAGCAGATCCCCCCGCCCATTGCCACCCTCGTTCAGCAGATCCCCCAGCCCATTGGCACCCTCGTTCAGCAGATCCCCCAGCCCATTGGCACCCTCGTTCAGCAGATCCCCCAGCCCATTGGCACCCTCGTTCAGCAGATCCACAGCCCATCGGCACCCTCGTTCAGCAGATCCCCAGCCCATCGGCACCCTCGTTCAGCAGATCCCCAGTCCATTGGCACCCTCGTTCAGCAGATCCCCAGTTCTGCTGACCCCCCCGCTCAGTAATAACTCCCAGCTCTCTGATCCTCTGGTTTGCTGATCCTTTTCTCTCTAGTCCCCGCTCCGCTCCCATTAAATACCACCAAAAAAAAAAAAGCTATTTGTGTGGTTTGTTTTTTTTCAATCCTAAATACCTTTTTCCTTTGTGCTCATTTGTGGTCACGTCCTCGCTCTGCTCTGTATCCCGATCTAAGAGAGCCAAGTGGGGGGGGGGCAGAGATTCCCCTTCTGTTTTAGGTAAACGTATAGTCAGTGAATTAAGGCTGAAGGGGAGAGAGGGGAGGGGAGGAGAGAAGGTTGTGTTTCTCACTACGAAGCTGAGAAGGAGAGAGGAGGGGGAGCTGCAGAGACCCACAGGGTAGAAGCTAGATGACGGAGGAACGTATCCTGACCACGATCACATGGCTCAGCAGCCATGATAAACGTGGTCAGCTCACAGACCAGGAAGAATCAACCAGGTATTGTAGGAGATGCAACGGGGCCATCGACTAGGCAAAAGTACTATGCTATAGCTCGTGCCCTAAAGGAACATGATTTTTTATTTCTTTTTTGGGGGGGTAAAAAAAAACTTTAAAATTCATTTTAAGGGGCACAAAAATGTACCGTATTGATCGGCGTATATCGCGTACTTTTTTGCCCTAAAAATCAGGGCAAAATCGTGGGTGCGCGATATACGCCGATCCCCGCGCCGTGTTTTGAATACTGCGCCGACATATACCGAGCGCAGTACACTCGGGTATAGTCGGCCAGTCTCGGCTTCTTCCGCGGGCACGTCCTGGACGTACAGGACGTGAGTGCGACAGTTGCCGAGCCTGCCCGAGTGTACTGCGCTCGGTATATGCTGGCGCAGTATTCAAAACTCGGCGCGTGAAACGAGCGGGGAGGACGCGGCGAGGACGCCGCAGAAGGACGCCGGACCCGCCGAAGAGGACACCGGACCCGCCGCAGAAGGACACCCGAAGCCGCAGAAGGACGCCGGACCCGCCGAAGAGGACACCCGAAGCGGCCACCGATGGACGCCGCGCAAGACACCAAAACTGTAAGTACAAAAATAACTTTTTTCCACAGGATTGGGGGTCACTTTAGGGGTGGGCGGTATACGCGGGAGCGCGTTATACCGCCATAAATACGGTAATAAATGACCCAATTATTTGGTAAAACATAAAAGCCGAGGTTGCACCGAGTAAAGAGATACCCAACATGTCAAACGTTAAATTTGCGTAAATTGGAGACAAACTTCACTACCGTACATTTTCCATGATTTAAAGGCCATCAGTTTATCATTCTGGAGGTCTGGTGCTAGAATTATTGCTTTCACTGGGGCGTGTGCGAGCCGATGTGCAACACATGTATTGCAATCGCCGTTTCCTGGCATAGGTGCCCTGACACGTGCGTTTACGTTTGTACGTGTGTACATTAAGGGGGGGGGCTCAAAAAAAATTGGGGGGGGGGGGGTCATGTGCTTGGGTCGAATTCACTTTTTGTACATCACATAGGGGACAAAAAGTCCCCTACGTGATGATTTTTCTGGTGACGGTTTCCCTTTAATTAAGGATGGGCTCGGGCATGTTCAGGTTTCTAGTCCCGACCCACGATCCCGCCAGGAAGCCGACACTGCACATCGCTAATCACAGGCAGGGAGACATTTCCCAGTCCACAGCTGCACAGCTTGGGAAAAGCCTCCCTGCCTATGATAAGCAGTGTGCAGTATCGGCTTCCTGGCGCGATCGTGGCACGTGGGTTGGGACTAGGAAACCAAACACGCCCGAGCCCACCTCTACCTTTAATGAGACATGTGGGGGTCTAAAAGACCCCGTTTTGTCTCCCCTGAATGTAATGCACATCGCACTGCATTACATTACATTTTTTTTCCGGGCCTTGATGGATGGGGAAACTGTCAACGGGGACCCGGAAGTGATGTCATACATGTCACTTCCAGGTCAGCAACAAGAAGGGGAGAAGAGCAGATGTGTGTCCACTCTGCTCCCTCCCTACTTCACCGCGGCACCAGTCCCAGACCCGCAGATTGGCAAGCAGAGCCCAGGGAATACCAAGTGTGGGGGGAAGCATTCGGGCAGCCAGAACGCAATTTCTTGTTGCCCTGGCAACATAGCGCCTGGGATTTGTCATGTCCTGGCCTATAGGGCAGAAAGTGAAGGGAAATCTCCCCAATGGGACACAGATGGCCAGAATAAAACTAACAGGGGGTTTTCCCGATACTAGTATCGGTACTGATACCGAGCATTTGCGCGAGTACTTGCACACGCGCAAATGCTCCCGATGCCCTGTCCGATACTTGTCTATTGACAAGAGAGCGGCGGGCGGAGTGGAGAGCAGGGCGGGTAACAAGCGGCTGTAATAAGTTCTTACTTTCCTTGCACATGTCGCGCGGTTCCCGGTGTCCCCTCCTCTCCTCTCATTGTATGCTTGTGACATCATCTGAGATGGACGAGAGGAGAGGAGGGGCCACCGGGGAATAGCGCAACATGATAGAGGATAGTAAGGACTTATTACAGATGTGAGCCGCTTCCTGCACTACTCTGCATTAAAGGAAACTGAAAGTAAAGTGTGCCCTGCTGTGTCCTGCCATGCCTAGTACCCCGATATGCCCAGTACCCTGATATGCACAGTACCCTGCCGTGCCTAGTACCCTGATGTGCCCAGGACCCTGCCGTGTCCAGGACCATGTGCCCTGCCGTGCCTAGTACCCTGCCGTGCCCAGTACCCTGATGTGCCCTGCTAAGCCTAGTACCCTGTGCTCAGTACCCTGTGCCCTGCCTAGTACCCTGCTGTGCCCAGTACCCTGCCGTGCCCAGTACCCTGCCGTGCCCAGTACCATGCCGTGCCCAGTACCCTTCCTAGTACCCTGATGTGCCCAGTACCCTGTGCCTTGCCATTCCCAGTACCCTGATGTGCCCCGTACCCTGTGCCCAGTACCCTAATGTGCACCATATCCTGTGCCCAGTACCCTGATGTGCCCTGTGACCTGCCGTGCCCAGTACCCTGTGCCTTGCCATTCCCAGTACCCTGATGTGCCCAGTACCCTGATGTGCCCTAATGTCCCAGTACCCTGATGTGCCCCATACCCTGTGCCCAGTACCCTGATGTGCACCATATCCTGTGCCCAGTACCCTGATGTGCCCTGTGACCTGCCGTGCCCAAGTACCCTGATGTGCCCAGTACCCTGTGCCTTGCCATTCCCAGTACCCTGATGTGCCCAGTACCCTGTGCCCTGTTGTCCCAGTACCCTGATGTGCCCCATACCCTGTGCCCAGTACCCTGATGTGCACCATATCCTGTGCCCAGTACCCTGATGTGCCCTGTGACCTGCCGTGCCCAAGTACCCTGATGTGACCAGTACCCTGTGCCCTACTGTGCCCAGTACCCTGATGTGCACCATATACTGTGCCCACTGGCCACCAATGTAAGAGACATTCCTAAATTTGAAAACTGTCACATGACATTAAAAAAAAGTATCGGTATTCGGTATCGGCGAGTATATTAAAAAAAGTATCGGTACTTGTACTCGATCCTAAAAAAGTGGTCTCGGGACAACCCTAGTTATGACCCTCCCCTACTAACATATTTTTATGGTCCAAATGGCCAAACGTCATTTTTTTTTGGCCTTTACTTTAAAGCGGAGCTCCAGGCAAACAGCGATGTGGGAGCTGATCTACCTGACAAAGGATTTGTATTTCTGTCCGTCCGGCCCTACGATTTACACAGCTCGGCCACACTGCACACCTCTGGCAGGGGACCTGATTTTTTTTCTCTGCTGCAGTTCAGTCTCACCTACAGGTCTGGTCCCGCCCCTAGCCTGGCTGTGATTGGACAGCGAGAGGAGAAGCAGCGCAGAAGACGGATGAGGTCACTCTGCGCTGGTTGTGGCTTTGTAGAGAATACAGCCCCCCCAACTCTATCCTTCCCCCCCATCTAATGTTCTACACATCAGGGGACTTGCAGGAAGATGAGGATGTGTGGGGGTGAAATGAACCCCCCATTCAGTCCACACAGAGTGCTGGGACCCCCTTCTCTCATAATAAAATACAATATTACCTCCTCCACACTGGACACACACTCTCCACACTCACATCCGTCAGCAGCTGCTGGAAAGAGAAGAACAGAAAAAATTCTAAAATTGGGCTCCTCACATGAGCTACAAGAAAATGGCCGCCGACCTCCTACATCCAGCCTGTGCTTCTGTCCGCGCGTGCGCGTCAACATAACACGAACGGAAGAGGAGGCGTCTCGTCACATTCCGCTCCCTATCACAGAATGCTCCGGAAGTGACGTTCCGTCGCCGCCATCTTGCTACACCCCCACACTCCGCACAGTAATGATAGGGTGAGAAGGGGGCAAGCGGACATCTTGTTACACCCACCAGAGTTTTAACTGTGAAATCTAAAACTTCGGTGGGTGTAACAAGATGTCCGCTTGCTCCCTTCTCACTCTATCATTACTGTGCAGGTGTGTGGGGTGTAGCAAGATGGCGGCGATGGAACGTCACTTCCGGAGCAATCTGTGACAAGGAGTGAAAGCGGCTGGGTTGTACCTCTTCCTGAACTGGTATACGCTAGAGGGCGAATTTACCACAGACGTCTGTTTTTATAAACAACGGCGGCCATTTTTTCGTAGCGCGGACAGGACACCATCTCTAGATAATGGCACGCGTAATCGTTTTAAAATTCTTACTATTTATGGACTTGGATACGCAATAATAGTCGATGGAGAAGGCGTCCGGACTGATTTTGTCTTCTGCTAAGAAAAGCTGAGAAAGACTGGCGGCCATTTTGTTGTGGCCTAATTGAGGAACTGAGTGCAGACAGTCAAAGTTTCGACTGTTTCTGGCAGCTGCTGGGGGTGTGAGGTTGGAGAGTGTGTCCAGTAAGGAGGAGGTAATAATGTCTTCTTATTATGAAAGAAAGGGGGTCCCAGCACTCTGTGTGGACTGGATGGAGGAGGGGCTAGGGGATCATGTTACCTCCAGAAATCCCCATCTTCCTGCAAGTCCTCTCATGTGCACAGCATTAAATGGCGAGCTCAGCGTTCAATGGTGGCACAGGGGACGTATTCTCCGGAAACCCATGACCTGCGTCTAGTAGTAGTACCTCTATAGATGAGGAATGGAGAAGCTCACGGCTACGGGAAAGCGCAGGCAGAGTCCATGGTGGGCATAAGGCAAGATAATAGTCAGGTCAAGGCAGGCAACAAGCGAGAGAGTAGCTGGGTCCAGCCAGAGGTCATGGCATGCATAAGGCAAGATAATAGTCATGTCAAGGCAGGCAACAAGCGAGAGAGTAGCTGGGTCCAGGCAGAGGCTATGGTAGGCATAAGGCAAGAGAATAGTCAAGGCAGGCAACAAGCGAGAGAGTAGCTGGGTCCAGGCAGAGGTCATGGTAGGCATAAGGCAAGAGAATAGTCAGGTCAAGGCAGGCAACAAGCGAGAGAGTAACTGGGCCCAGGCAGTGGTCATGGCAGGCATAAGGCAAGATAATAGTCATGTCAAGGCAGGCAACAAGCGAGAGAGTAGCTGGGTCCAGGCAGAGGCTATGGTAGGCATAAGGCAAGAGAATAGTCAAGGCAGGCAACAAGCGAGAGAGTAGCTGGGTCCAGGCAGAGGTCATGGTAGGCATAAGACAAGAGAATAGTCAAGGCAGGCAACAAGCGAGAGAGTAGCTGGGTCTAGGCAGAGGTCATGGTAGGCATAAGGCAAGAGAATAGTCAGGTCAAGGCAGGCAACAAGCGAGAGAGTAGCTGGGTCCAGGCAGAGGTCATGGCAGGTATAAGGCAAGAGAATAGTCAGGTCAAGGCAGGCAACAAGCGAGAGAGTAGCTGGGTCCAGGCAGAGGTCATGGTAGGCATAAGGCAAGAGGATAGTCAAGGCAGGCAACAAGCAAGAGAGTAGCTGGGTCCAGGCAGAGGCTATGGTAGGCATAAGGCAAGATAATAGTCAGGTCAAGGCAAGCAAAAAGCGAGAGAGTAGCTGGGTCCAGGCAGAGGTCATGGTAGGCTTAAGGCAAGAGAATAGTCAGGTCAAGGCAGGCAACAAGCGAGAGAGTAGCTGGGTCCAGGAAGAGGCTATGATAGGCATAAGGCAAGCTAATAGTCAGGTCAAGGCAGGCAACAAGCGAGAGAGTAGCTGGGTCCAGGCAGAGGCTATGGTAGGCATAAGGCAAGAGAATAGTCAGGTCAAGGCAAGCAAAAAGCGAGAGAGTAGCTGGGCCCAGGCAGGGGTCATTGCAGGCATAAGGCAAGAGGATAGTCAAGACAGGCAACAAGCGAGAGAGTAGCTGGGTCCAGGCAGAGGTCATGGTAGGCATAAAGCAAGAGAATAATGCTTTTCATCTGAGATAGCTGAAGATAAGACAAAGCACCAGCCACTTCCAAAGCTCAAGCCTAAAAATCCCTCTGATTAGAGGAAATACTCTTTTTTTATTTTTTTTTGCTGTAGAAGGTAAGGTCATCGCAGCTGATGTTTGAGGGTATAATAACACCTACTGTTCGATTTTATCTATAGGTCACAGTCCTCTGTGTATTCAATATACAGTATTCCATGATCATCTCCTCCATGTGATCATGACTAATTCCCGGAAAATGGACAAGGAAAGGGCCAAAATGATGGAAAAGGTATTAAACCTCACCCTGGAGATCATCTACCTTATGACCGGAGAGGTGAGGAGGATTCTGGGAGGTCACATGACATCACTCTTATCTCTATTAATAAAACACAGACCTGACCGGAGAGGTGAGGAGGATTCTGGGAGGTCACATGACATCACTCTTATCTCTATTAATAAAACACAGAGCTGACCGGAGAGGTGAGGAGGATTCTGGGAGGTCACATGACATCATTCTTATCTCTATTAATAAAACACAGAGCTGACCGGAGAGGTGAGGAGGATTCTGGGAGGTCACATGACATCACTCTTATCTCTATTAATAAATCACAGACCTGACCGGAGAGGTGAGGAGGATTCTGGGAGGTCACATGACATCACTCTTATCTCTATTAATAAAACACAGACCTGACCGGAGAGGTGAGGAGGATTCTGGGAGGTCACATGACATCACTCTCATCTCTATTAAAAAAACACAGACCTGACCGGAGAGGTGAGGAGGATTCTGGGAGGTCACATGACATCACTCTCATCTCTATTAAAAAAACACAGACCTGACCGGAGAGGTGAGGAGGATTCTGGGAGGTCACATGACATCACTCTTATCTCTAATTCTAAAACCGAGCTGACCAGACAGGTGAGGGGAAGTCTATTTTTATATTTATTCTTCCTTCTAATCACACAGGATTACATTATGGTAAAGAAGACCTCTTATGAATATATGACACCCAGCGACCAGCCTTGTACGTCAGGAAGATGTAGTAGGAGTGAAAATCCCATCATGGAGTCTTTTCCTCAATCTTTGATCCCTAAGAGAACTAACGACGCAAAGATCCTAGAAGTCACCCAGAAGATCATAGAGTTGCTGACAGAGAAGGTGAGCGGTGCCGGGAATTCTGGGACATTATCCAGTAACAGACAAGGGATGTGTCTGGATGGTGACGGTATCATTGTGTGTGTCAGGTTCCTATAAGGTGTCAGGATGTCGCTGTCTATTTCTCCATGGAGGAGTGGGAGTATATAGAAGGACACAAGGATCTCTACAAGGACGTCATGATGGAGAAGCGGCCGCCCCTCACATCTCCGGGTAAGAGGAGACTTTCATTTCTTGTAAAGGAGAGAAGAGTATTGAGGACCCCCCTAGATACACATCCTTTGATATATAGACATAGAAACAATGGCCCAGATTCACAAAGCATTTACACCGACGTAAGTGCCAATGTGCGCCGGCGTATGTGTGCGGCAGACCCACAAACAGACATGCGCCTAAAAACAGGCTACACCCCGCCGACGTAGCTTGCACGCGCCGGCGTAGGGTGGGCACACATTTAGGCTGGGTGCATGGTGCCGCTCCCATTGATTAGCCATTCAAACATGCAAATGAGGCAAATACGGCGATTCACGAACGTGCGTGTGCCCGGAGATGCGTGTAAGTTGTACGTCCGGCGTACAGTTATTCCCCATAAATGAGGTGCAACCCGGCAACAGACATGCACAGGTCTGCACCAGGGAACACAAGCCGGCGTATTGTGCGTTGGACGTGTGTCTGGCTGGGCGTACATTATGTTCACGGCTTACGCAGTGATCCGGCGTAGCTTAGGCAGTTGTGCCGGCGTGGTTGTGAGCAGGTGCAGGGGGGTGCTGTGCATGCGTCCACATCACGGCGCATGCGCAGTTCGTGATACGTACCTGTCTGGCGCTCGGCCCATCATTTGCATGGGGTCACGCCCACTTCCACCTACGCCGGCGTGCGGCTTCGAAACCCACGGCACGCTGGCGCAGCGTTGGGAGCACTGGCTCGCTAAATGCAATGCTTGCCTCTCCGCGCTACGTTGGCGTGGCGTACGGTGTTTTGCTCTACGGCGGCGTAATGTGCGCCTTGCTCTCTGTGAATCTGGGCCACTGTATTCAGTCAGTGTGTGTTTCCTACAGATGGATCCAGTAACAGGAATCCCCCAGAGAGACGTCCCCGTCCTCTGTATTCCCGGGACTCCACACAGGAAGATCAGGAGGATCAGGATTTTTCTCAGGAGGATCAGGATTTTTCTCAGGAGGATCAGGTAAATCAAACTGAGCATGAAATGGTAATTCATTTGTCCTGTATGGTTAATAAATCTAACAACGTGAGGTTATCCCGTTTAATGTCAAATCCTTCAAAAATGTCATTCTATATCATTGTTTTCATTAGTGTGAAAATCTGTTTGACTTAAAAGTTGAAGTGAAAGAGGAAGCAGAAGAGCCATGTAAGGAGGAGGAGGAAGATCCTCCAGAGATCAGCACAGGTGAGTAATAAACACTAATACCTAGATTCAAAGACGCAGACGCAACTTTAAGGCGGCGTAGCGTATCGTATTTCCCCCCCTGCATTCACAAAGTACTTGCCTCCTAACTTACGGCGGCGTAGCGTAAATGCGGCCGGCGTAAGCGCTCCTAATTCAAATGAGGATGGGGGGCGTGTTTTATGTTAATTACTCGTGACCCGACGTGATTGACGTTTTTTACGAACGGCGCATGCGCCGTCCGTGTACATATCCCAGTGTGCATTGTTCCAAAGTACGCCGCAAGGACGTATTGGTTTCGACGTGAACGTAAATTACGTCCAGCCCCATTCACGGACAACTTACACAAACGACGTAAAAATTTCATATTTCGAAGCGGGAACGACGGCCATACTTAACATTGACTAGGCCAACTAGGGGCAGCTTTATCTTTACGCGGCGTATCTCTTACGGAAACGGCGTATCTTTACTGCGACGGGCGCACGTACGTTTGTGAATCGGCGTATCTAGTCATTTACATATTCTACGCCGAACTCAACGGAAGCACCACCTAGCGGCCAGCCTAAATATTGCACCCTAAGATACGACGGCGCAGGCTGTCGTATCTTAGATAGCTTTAAGTGTATCTCAGTTTGAGAATACACTTAAACTTAGGACGGCGCAGATTCCGAGTTAGGTCGGCGTATCTACTGATACGCCGGCCTAACCCTCCCTTACTTTCAAATTTGCCGCGTCGTATCAAACCAAGATACAACGGCTTTTGGCTTCGATCCGACAGGCGTACTGGCTTCGTACGCCTTTGGATCGTAGGTGCAATACTTCGGCGCCCGCTGGGTGGAGTTTGCGTTGTTTTCTGCGTCAGGTATGCTAATTCGCTTTTTCCGTCGATCCACGAAGGTACGAGCGGCCGTCGCATTCTCTTACGTTGTCGCTAGTCGGCTTTTCCCGGCGTATAGTTAAAGCTGCTATTTTGCGGCGTATAGATAGACTTGCCATGTTAAGTATGGCCGTCGTTCCCGCGTCGAAATTTGAATTAATTTTTTTGCGTAAGTCGTCCGTGAATAGGAAAGGACGTAACTCACGTCTAAGTTCAAAAAATGACGTCGGTGCGATGTCATTTCGCGCAAAGCACGGCGGGAAATTTCGAAACGGAGCATGCTCAGTTCATTCGGCGCGGGGACGCGCTTCATTTAAATGAAACACGCCCCCTACCCGCCGATTTGAATTCCGCCGCCAGAATTACACTACGCCGCCGTAACTTTCGGCGCGCAAGCTTTCAGGATTCAAACTAAAGCCGGAAAAGTTACGGCGGCGTAGCGTATCTCGGCGCAAGTGTAAAGGTATGCGAATCTAGCCCTGAATCTTTTCAAATATTTCTTTCAGATAGACAACACGACAGCAGTATCTGGGAGAAACATCCTGTTATCTGTGCAGATGGTTTAACAGAAGATAATGACATCAAATATGGTTCCTCGGAGGATGATGACGATGACATCACATCTGAATGTTTTGAAGAAAGTCCCATTACTACCCCAAACCTCCATTCAGTATTTCCCAGTGTAGATCCTTCTAATCTCTCTGCACATGGGTGGGATATTCCTAGTCACTCCCCTCCCGCCACCTATCATAAAGATGGTACAAGCTTCCCGTGTTCTGAAGGTGGTGAATCTTTTACCCGGGGAGAGGACCGCACCTTACACCAAGGGGAGAAGCCATATTCATGTCGCGAATGTGGAAAATGTTTTATCCGGAAAAGAAATCTCATTTCACATCTAAATTCTCACACGAGGGACAATCGGTTTAATTGCGCAGAATGTGGGAAATGTTTCCCTCAGAGGGCCAGACTTTTTATACACCAGAGAACTCACACCGGGGTGAAACCTTACTCTTGTTCGGAATGCGGGAAATGTTTCATCGAGCTAGTCCGGCTTCGCTCGCACGAAAGAACTCACACGGGGATGAAGCCGTTCTTCTGTGCCGAGTGTGGGAAATGTTTTGCCGAGCGGTCAAATCTGAACGCTCACCGGAGCTGTCACGCCGGGGTAAAGCCGTATTCGTGCTCGGCGTGCGGGAAGAGTTTCCACCAGAGGCGATATCTTATTTCCCACGAGAGGACTCACACGGGGGAGAAACCCTTTTCCTGCACCGAATGCGGGAGATGTTTTGCCGACAGGTCGACTCTAGCCAGACACCAGAGGACTCATTCGGGGGAGAAGCCGTTTTCTTGTGCCGCGTGCGGGAAACGCTTTACTCAGAAATCAAATCTTATTACACATGAAAAAGTTCACACAGGGGAGAAGCCGTATTCGTGTTCCGAATGTGGGAAGTGTTTTTCCAGGAAATCCTATCTTATCAGTCACGAAAAGACTCATAGAGGGGGGAAGTCCTAGGACTATACTACACAGGGGTCTCCAAAGTTTCTAAACAAAGGGCCAGTTTAGTGTCCTTCGGTCTATAGGAGGGCCAGGCTGTGGTCAGCATCAGTTGGAGTAAACAATGCCCCACTTTGATGTCAATGGGATGAATTGTGCCACATTGTTTTTTTTCTTTAGTAGGAAATGTGTCTGTCATTGGTGACATTGGGCCCCATTGTTGATGTCATTGGTAGGAATTGTGCCCCATCATTGGTGTTATTGCACCTGATTGTTGGTGTCATTGGGAGAAATCCCCCCCCCCCTGTTGGGGAGACCACTGATTTAAAGGGAAAGCATAGTTGGGGGGGTGCTAAAATGGGAGCACTTTGAATCTGGTGCAGTTGTGCATGGTAGCCAATCAGCTTTCAACTTCAGCTTGTTTAATCACTTGCCGCCCGCCAATGACAAATTGACGTCGGCAAAGTGGTTGTAGAATCCTGACTAGACGTCATATAACGTCCTCGGAAATTCTGAGCCGCTGCGCGCCCCCGGGGGCGCGCATCCCAGCGATCGTTGTTACAGGGTGTCAGTCTGACACCCCGCAACACCGATCAAGGTAAAGAGTCTCTCACGGAGACTCTTTACCACGTGATCAGCCGTGTCCAATCACGGCTGATCACGATGTAAATAGGAAAAGCCGGTAATCGGCGAGTAGAGGAGAGCCCATCGGCTGCTCCTGTGACGGGGGGGGGTTCGTGCTGATCGATTATCAGCACAGCCCCCCCCCCCCCCCCCGAGGATGCCCACTGGACCACCAGGGATGGCCATATATTCCACCAGGGATAAAAAAAAAAAAAGGATGCCACCCTAGACCACCAGGGATGAGGAGGACACAAAAAATGGATGCCAATCAGTGCCCACAATGGGCATCACTGATTGGCAGGCATTGTTTGGCACTGATTGGCATCCATTAGTACAACACATACAATAATGCCTATCCGTGCCCATCCATGCCGCCTATCAGTGCCCATCCATGCCGCCTATCAGTGCCCATCCATGCCGCCTATCAGTGCCCATCCGTGCTGCCTATCCGTGCCCGTCCGTGCCGCCTATCCGTGCCCGTCTGTGCCGCCTATCCCTGCCCAGCCGTGCCGCCTATCTGTGCCACCTATCCATGCCGCCTATCAGTGCCGCATATTAGTGCCCATTAATGCCACCACATCAGTGCCGCCTTATCAGTGCCCATCAGTGAAGGAGAAAACGTACTTATTAACAATGTTTTATAACAGAAACAAAAAAAAACTTGTTTTTCTAAATTTTCGGTCATTTTTTTTTTTTTGCAGAAAATAAATATATCAGAGGTGTTTAAATACCACCAAAAGAAAGCTCTATGTGTGGGTACAAAATGATAAAAATTTAGTTTGGGTACAGTGCAGCATGACCGCGCAATTGTCATTCAAAGTGCAACAGCGCTGAAAGCTAAAAATTGGTCTGGGCGGGAAGGTGTATAAGTGCCCGGTATGGAAGTGGTTAAGTAAGCTTTGATAATAAAACCTGGAAGCTGATTGGTTTCTATGAGCTTCACAAGATCTTGCAATCTCCAGTTTTAGTAATGCCCCATACGCACGAGCGGAATTTGCGCCAGCAAAAGTCTAATGTGAACCTTTCATCGGAAATTCTGACCGCGTGGGATTTCCACCAGCAAAAGTTTGAGAGCAGGTTCTCAATTTTTCCAATGGAAAAAATTCTTATGGGAAAATCCGTTCGTCTGTATGGAATTCCAATGGGAAAAAAAACATGCATGCTGGAAACAATTTGACGCATGCTCGGAAGTAGGGTTGTCCCGATACCACTTTTTTAGGACCGAGTACAAGTACCGATACTTTTTTTCATGTAGTCGCCGATACCGAATACCGATACTTTTTTTAAATGTCATGTGACAGTTTTCAAACCACAATACAGACTAAGGATATTTTCTTTAGAATTATGAAGAACTCTAACTCAAGACATTATAAAAGAATAAAAATGAGTAAAAATGTTTTATTTGCTTGTCACGCAGTAGTAAAAAACTCAAAGAATTTTCATAGAACATGTTGATAAATACAAAAAAAGTATTCTATTTAGGTATCGGGAGCATTTGCGCGAGTACGAGTACTCCCGCAAATACTCGGTATCGGTCCCGATACCGATACTAGTATCGGTATCTGGACAACCCTACTCGGAAGCATTGAACGTCTTTTTCTCGCCTCGTCGTAGTGTTGTACGTCACAGTGTTCTTAACACTCGAAAGTTCCGAGAACTTTTGTGTGACCGTGTGTATGCAAGCCAAGCTTGAGCGGAATTCCGTCGAAAAAACCATCCAAGGTTTTTCCGACGGAAAATCCAATCGTGTGTACGGGGCATTACAGTATATATTGGCTGTCCCCACAAAATAACTCAACACACTGCTGCAGCACGGTGGCCAAGACCCTACAGCTGTTTAACAGGACAGGTTCTATGCAGAACAGGCTATGGTCGACCAAAGTTGAGTGTTAGGGCCAGATCCAGAAAGAAATACATTTGGCGCAGCGTATCAGAGATACACTACGCCGCCGTACCTTACCTGGCGCATTTTCGAATCCTCAGCGAGTTCGCACCGTAAGTTACGGTGGCGTAGTGTATTTCTGGCGGCGTATTTCAAATTGGGCGGGTTTCATTTAAATGAAGCGCGTCCCCGCGCCGAATGAAATGCCTATGCGTCGTTCCTAAATTTCCCCCCGTGCATTGCGCTAAATGATGTCGCAATGACGTCATTTTTTTAACTTAGACGTGAGTTACGTCCATCCCTATTCACGGACGACTTACGCAAAAAAATAAAAATTCAAATTTTGACGCGGGAACAGCGGCCATACTTAACATGGCAAGTCTATCTATACGCCGCAAAATACCAGCTTTAACTTTACGCTGGAAAAAGCCGACTACAGACGACGTTAGAAAATGCGACGGCCGTGCGTATGTTCGTGGATCGTCGTAAATCGCTAATTAGCATACCCGATGTGGAAAGCGACGTGAACGCCACACAGCGGACGCCAAAGTATTGCATCTTAGATCCGAAGGCGTACGAATACGTATACCTGGCGGATCTAACCCAGAAGCCGTCGTATCTTGGTTTGAGGATTCAATACAACGTGGGAAATTTGAAAGTACGCAGGCGTATCAGTAGATACGCCGGCGTACTTCGTCTGTGGATCTGGCCCTTAGTGCTCAGCCTCATATCCAGAGGTTGTCTTTGGGGAATAGACGTAGGAGTGCTGCCAGCATTGCTGCAGAGGTTGAAGGGGTGGGGGGGTCAGCCTGTCAGTGCTCAGACCATACCCCGCACACTGCATCAAATTGGTCTGCATGGCTGTCGTCCCAGAATGAAGCCTCTTCTAAAGGATGATGCAGAATAAAAGACTGCAAACAGTTTGCTAAAGACAAGCAGACTAAGGAAATGGATTACTGGAACCATGTCCTGTGGTCTGAGAAGACCAAGATAAACTTATTTGGTGTCAGATGGTGTCAGGCGTGTGTGGCGGCAACCAGGTGAGGAGGACAAAGACAACTGTGTCTTGCCTACAGTGAAGCATGGTGGTGGGAGTGTCATGGTCTGGGGCTGCATGAGTGCTGCCGGCACTGGGGAGCTACAGACCATTGAGGGAACCATGAATGCCAACATGTACTGTGACATACTGAAGCAGAGCATAATCCCCTCCCTTCAGAGACTGGGCCGCAGGGTAGTATTCCAACATGATAACAACCCCAAACACACCTCCAAGACCACCACTGCCTTGCTAAAGAAGCTGAGGGTAAAGGTGATGGACTGGCCAAGCATGTCTCCAGACCTAAACCCTATTGAGCATCTGTGGGACTCCTCAAACGGAAGGTGGAGGAGCGCAAGGTCTCTAACATCCACTATCTCTGTGGAGGAGGGGAAGAGGACTGCAGTGGCAACCTGTGAAGCTCTGGTGACCTCCATGCCCAAGAGAGTTAAGGCAGTGCTGGAAAATAATGGCGGCCACACAAACTATTGACACTTTGGGTTCAATTTGGACATTTTCACTTAGGGGTGTACTCACTTTTGTTGCCAGCGGTTTAGACATTAATGGCTGTGTGTTGAGTTATTTTGAGGGGGACAGAAAATGTACACTGTTATACAAGCTGTACACTCACTACACAACATTGTAGCAACGTGTCATTTCTTCAGTGTTGTCACATGAAAAGATAGATGGAAATATTTACAAAAATGTGAGGGGTGTACTCACTTTTGTTACATACTGTGGGCCAGATCCTCAAACGAATTACGCCAGCGTATCTCTTGATACGCCGCGTAATTTCAAAGTTCCCCCGTCGTATCTCTGTTTTGTATCCACAAAACAAGATACGACGGAATCTGGGCTCGATCCGACAGGCGTGCGTCTTAGTACGCCGTCGGATCTAAGGTGCATATTTGCGCTGGCCGCCAGGTGGCGTTTCCGTCGAATTCTGCGTCGAGTATGCAAATTAGCTAGATACGGCGATCCACGAACGTAAGTCCGGCCGGCGCATTTTTTTACGTTGTTTGCGTTCGGCTTTTTCCGGCGTATAGTTACCCCTGCTATATGAGGCGTATCCTATGTTAAGTATGGCCGTCGTTCCCGCGTCGAATTTTGAAAATGTTACGTCGTTTGCGTAATTTGTTCGCGAATAGGGCTTTGCGTAGAATGACGCCACCGTCGTAAGCATTGGCTTGTTCCGGTTTAATTTCGAGCATGCGCACTGGGATACCCCCACGGACGGCGCATGCGGCGTTAAAAAAAAAAACGTAATTTACGTCGGGTCACGACGTATTAACATAAAACACGCCCCCATCACATGCATTTGAATTGCGCGCCCTTACGCCGCCTAAGTTACACTACTCCTCCGTAACTTACGGCGGGAAATCTTTGAGGATACAAAAAAAAAGTAAGTTATGGCGGCGTAGTGTATCTGAGATACACTACGCCGGACGAAGAGAAATGCCGCGCTTCGTGGATGTGGCCCTGTATGTGGAGATTGGTAGATTAGCCACTACAATCACTTATGCTCCCTGCTTAAAGTGGACATTAGATACATTTTTACATGTTATGTGCATGCTTGTTAAGTATTTGTGACACCATCATTCCATCATTATACAGTCAGCTTCTACTTCTTGGCAATCATGCAAATCCTGTTGCTTATGCAGTTTATGATTGCGTTCACAATTATCTGACACAGATCATCCCCTGATGCAGCCTCGTTCCTTGTGACTTGTCATCCCCTGATGCAGCCTCGTACCTTGTGACTTGTCATCCCCTGATGCAGCCTCGTACCTTGTGACTTGTCATCCCCCTGATGCAGCCTCGTACCTTGGGGAGGGGAGACTGAAGGAAATTCTTTCTGCTGTCTGCAGTAAACGGAGGTCAGTTTGCTGCAGTTACTTGATTGAAGCTTAAGGATTTTTTTTTATTTTGTTTTTTAATAAAGTGATTTTTTTTAATTTATTTATACTGTTGTATATTGTTACAAGTTAGGAATTTACATAATGCAGACTTGTAATGTCACTTTATCAGCCATGCACAGAGGGCCGGATTCAGATACGAGATACGACGGCGTATCTCCGGATACGCCGTCGTATCTCTGAGTGCGGGCCGTCGTATCTATGCGCCTGATTCAGAGAATACGCATAGATTTCCCTAAGATCCGACCGG